>NC_088860.1:29786902-30386902 GCF_963853765.1 Magallana gigas
TCGTATAGTTCTGTCGACTTCAGACGTGGTTATCTGGGTTTGATAGTCGAGGGGTCAGATGTCAATGTAATAGACATTTTCTTAAATCTTCGTAAGATCTAATATGTCCACAAAACTCAGGTCTAAAATGATAAACAAGTTCTTTTAAAACTTGGTGGATTATTCTTTAAGATTTGAGGACATCGATTTGGAATTAAGTCTTCATAACTGGCTCATGGGTTTGTCTGAAATGACATTCCAAATCGAGCCTTTTTAGTTTTCATGCGCAAATTTAAATAATGTAAAGCATTGAATTTGGGGAAAGGAAAACCTGTTCTGAATCTAATACAAAGGATTTTCAAGGAAAATTCCTGTTAATATTGTCTAATTAAATTATCATTTTCACAAGATATTTAACAAGAACAAAAAAAAATATTAATACAACCATTCAACTGGAAGTCTATCAAGGCAATAAGGGAAATGAGTTAAAATGAAAATTAATAATACCATTCTAAATGATTTTCTGACTGGTAATTCATCGTTATAACTTACAGTCAAAAGATCTTATGTAAATTGTTTTGGAAAAAGTATAACATAAGTACATTTTGTGCACAGTTTCGGCGTTTTTGTTTTGAAGTACATGTAAATATCTATATAAATGTTATACATGAATAACTTAATTAAAAATAGATAATTTTTACCACTTTCTTTCTTATTTGAATGAAAATAAATGTTTTAAGGTCATCGAGAAAATCATCTTTGCATACATTGAATACGAGTTTTTTAAGTGTTACATGTGTTAATTCTAGTGCCCATGGTATACATATCAGTATTCCCAACAGTGTCGGACCGTACTATATTTTATTAGGCTATTTCTAGGTCTAATCTGTATTATTTTTTTTCCGTATAGGTAATGGAAATATTGTCGTGGACAAAGATGGTAAAAAGAAGCACACACGGCCGACTTTCTCCGGACAACAGATATTTGCTTTGGAAAAAACTTTTGAACAGACCAAGTACTTAGCGGGACCCGAGAGAGCGCGATTGGCGTACGCCCTAGGGATGTCCGAAAGTCAAGTCAAGGTAAATTAGGAAATTGGAATATCATTTTGAGAGAGAGAGAGAGAGAGAGAGAGAGAGAGAGAGAGAGAGAGAGAGAGAGAGAGAGAGAGAGAGAGAGAGAGAGAGAGAGAGAGAATGCATTTTGTTTTACCTTTAATGAAATTAGATCAAATAAAATTCTTTTTCTTGAACACCTGTGAATCAAAACTCTCAAAGTTGGACTACATTTTCAAAATTCAATCAGGTGGTTACTTCACAGGAAAAGGATAAACCAAAAGGAAATACAAAATTTATAGGTATTGATACCCCGACTAACTATTTCTCCCATAAAACATTATTCCTATTGAAATTAAGGATTGCACACCTGCGAAAACCTACTGATATTAGATTCTGCATTGATTGCCAATGAGCCCCCGAATTAAGCCAACAAAATACCTATTAAGTCAATGAAATTTGAAGGAAACATTATTGGGAGAAAGTGTACTCGATACAAGATTTGGGGGATTACAAAGATTCCTGGCTATCGATTATTTGACATAAAAACTCAATCTGACAATAAGCCTTTAAATCATCGAACAATTTAACAAGTCAAATCACTTCATTTCATTTTTGGCGATAAAAGAATCAATAGGTAATTTGGCATTATTTTTTCTCGAGTAAAATATCTTTAAGGAAAAAATTAGGGATTGGTCACGATCTCGCCGAGTTCTCGGACCCCTCGCTGTTTCATCAAATGTCCAGATGCTTTACCCCTGTAATCGGTGTTTTGGCTCATTATCCTAAACAACCTCGGGGACAGAGCATAAAGTATACCCCCTGTCTATTGCGCTCATCCCTCCCTGATGCTAACAAGGGGGTCATTGTCGAGGTGTTCCTAATTTGACATCTTGCTGGGGGGAGATCCAGGGTGGTCCGAACAAACCTCTTTTTGTCGCCATCTGAAAGCTGCTGGTAGGCTACAGTTCTTTGATCCATTAATCTAATGATTTATTCATTTAGTGATCAACTCATTTTTTAAGATTATAGACAAATTAATGATATCGAGGATTAACCAATATATTTATTCGTTAGAATTTGTTTTTTTAAATGTCAAACTCAAACACATATCAACAATTTAGAATGTATAACCATTTTTTAATTACATATAATAATATATACAATCTTTACAAAAATGACACAAATATACAGTATTCAATTATTGTCCTTTACACAATTCACAAATTTTGTTGTATAATATTTTGGTAAAAAAAAAGTTATATCGGGAGGGACATTATTCAACATATTGACGAGGTTCTTAATGAGACTGGTTTACGGAGTATATCAATTGCAAAGTTAACCAAGGTTTATTGCTCTAAATGAGTGGTTCCTAGGCAATTCCTTTAATTAATCCGATTGTCAGAATTATCGCTGAAATGTGTAATATTGACACCGAGGAAGTTAATAGCCGTCACAAATCTATCAATTCCGGCACTAGAAGACCAGTTCCCGCTGCGATTCAGTATGTCCAATTACACCCTCTGTGCTCCTCCATAACATCCTTTGTCGTCTGCTTACCGCTTAATGTTCCGGTTATTTCCACAGGATGGACGACGTAACAGCTCTCCTAGGACTTCTTGTCCATCTTGGGAAACATCGGTCAGTTCTTCTGTTAAAATAAAAAAAAAATGTTCATTTGAGAGATATTACTATTTTAACTTATTTATTCACACGCAGAATACAATTTAAAATTTTTTGTTATACGTCAAAAAGTTTCTCATGAAAAAAGATATATATTGTTAGATATCTTCCAGATTTTTAAACATTTCTCAATTATATCAAAATCCCATCGATGTAGTATGCTATGGTGCCCACCTCTCGCGGTTTTCAAATGGAGACTTCACAGAGAAGGAAACTATTGATGTTCAGTTTCCTTTATTTTCTGTTTACCGTTTCCCTCTTTGTAAATCGGATATTGATGATGAATTACAGTCATGTTATGATGTGAAATAGCCACGTGCAAACACGATTTTATGCGGTGGTCAGAAATTGATGAGAGATAAGAATTGCACGGTGAATATAACAGTGAAATATGTGAACGAAGGAAAATCTGGTTAAACACGAGATTACTGAAGAAACGTTCTTCATCGTTGATTAAAAATTGAAACTTAAACAAGTTTTTTGACTCTCTGGAAATCACTTTAATATAGAATTCGTTTTTCGACATATTTGAAAACAATTGATGTCTTTTCAATGGAGAGAAAAGTGACTCTATCAAGCAAGGCCTGCTCCAAATGGATCAGTCGACATCGAACCCAAGGCCCAAATCCCATCCCATCAGTAGTTGTGTAATTTGTCTAAATCAATTCTTTATTTAAACGTCAGTCTTTGTATCTTTGTGGTCTAACTTGGAATGAAAGTTCTTAGAAATTAATTCCATTTTATAAACTTTTCACCAAGACAATAGCAACGAACGATGCAACGATATTGCTTGACCGCCCCCCTTAATCCCAACAAAGTAGCTGGAGCTCTCGTATTACACCAGGGAACTTTGAAGTTCCACAAAGGCGTTATCAAGGGGGTTTTGTCGTCCCCTGCGGCCTTTGTTCGCTGGATCCGAGGTTTATCAATATACCCGTTTCCTCTTTGTTATCTCAATTCTTCAATAAAGTGATTTCAATTTAACAAATTAATCCAGTTTATCTCGAAAGTTATTTTACCTACTTTCAATTTCGCCTTTGTAGGGATATCATGAATGTCTTAATTTAATTGAGACAACCCCCCTTACTCTCCCACAACTAACGGAAACCGGTTAAGATAAGTGATGAACTTGTTTCCGTGTAGAGCCCAAAAAAATTCTTCTGGTCGAAAATCCAAAGTATGCAAATTAGGCGTCTTACTTTGGTATAAATACACACTGAAAGATTATTACAACATACTTCTCCTTTTTGTTCTTCTTATAAGTGTTACATATATTTTTTTTTAAATCCATCAACAACAGCATAATGCATGTAAGGAAACAAAATTTCGTTCCTAACCTAAAATGCCGATTATATATATAAAAAATATTCCGGAATATTTTGATGCACAATAATTTCATTTCGCTAAAAATGATAATTAATAAGTTTTGACAAAAAAATCCCTTATTTATTTCAAAGTTTCATAGAGAAAAATCAAAAATCATTGTGTGTTAAATATTTTGATACTAAAATACGGTATAAACTACATTTTTTAAAGATACATATAATAGAAAATTAATTCTAAGACACTATTTTTATCATCTTCTTAAAAAATGGTATCTTTCTTGTTCAAGCTAACATGTTAAAGTTTTAATTCCGACTATATCTGAAAAAAGGCTTAGTAACTTGAATGTATAAGTAATTAAAGAGTTTGTCATAAAAAAAATCCACACAAATAAAAATGTTTTGGCTGTCAAGTTCCCGCTAAGCACAGGCTAGCATCTATATTTTATTTATATAAGTTTCTGTGCAATTAAACATTGAATTTGTTATCTAAAATACGATGTACACAAAAACGATATCAGTTATTGGTTGATTCGTGAAAGAAGCACATGAATTGTATCCAAAATTGTAAATTGGAACAGATCGGTTTATGATATTCTTGATCTACATATGTATTGTCATATTGTCAATTATCATAATTATTAATACGGTACGAATGATGTTTATTAATAATACATCAACTTCATACATTTTACAGAATTGTGTACATTTTTTAACTCAACAATAAACAACTGTGGCGATTTTCTTTAAAAAAATAACGATGGTTAGATCGAAAAAATAAACCCCTTTAAGAATAAATAACAAAAATTCGATTAGGAGAAAATAAGGATCTTATTATATCTCTATGATTATCAATAGAAAAAAAAACCGGTTTTATATATATATTTTTAAAAATAAATACTATAAGATGATCTTTTTTATTACGGTTCAAAAAGTTGGAAGCAAAACTAGCTCAAACCACGGTAAGTTTTTTACGATCCGGTGGGAGGGAGCTATGCGGACCCTGGACAAAGGCCGGACACAATGCTCGACCTATACCAGTGAAATAATTTTTAGACTTGATATGATATTACAATCTGAGACGGAAAACGTGAATATTCGAGAATATCACATCAAATCGTTTTCATATATTATAAGTTCGCCATGAAAACAAATGAATAATTCAAAACTAAAACCATATCTTAACCCCCTATATTAAGGTCATTTTTATTTTCAAACCTTTTTGTTTACGATTATTATCATTGCCCAATAGTGTCATATGAATAACCGTTTCATCTCCGGGATATAAAAAGGTATTTTTCTATAAAATGTATTGCCTTTATTCAGCATATGCAAAAAAAAAATATGGATTGTTTATATATTTTGGGAACTGGATTACGTTAAAAGTTGTTCATTACATTCTTTGCAAGGTGCCTATTGATTACTACATGTATATATTCTTAATCTCTATTGTTTACACATAATTATCTAGGAGATGTATATGATGTGGTATTGTTATAACATAGGAATGTATAAGATTAATCCATATATCTGTATACTAACATTCAGGAGATAAGATTGACCCATGAGGATCATATACAATTTTAATCACTTTGAATTCTGGACAAGCTTGTAAATATATAAGAGTTTCACTAAAGAAAATAAAAAGATATAAATATCTAAAATTAAAAAAATTATATACATCTTTTTTTTTGTTTTCTTTGATTATTTTTTAAACGTTTTTATTTGTTTGAATTAAGGATTCAACGGAAATCGAGGTTTGAGTAGAAAAAACCGAACGCTTATGGTTCTTTATCGAAATTGAAACAAAATAATTATTGAACGGTAACAATTAAAGAAAATAAATTGGCCTTTAAATAATTTGACAATGACATTTTTTAATTAATTTGATGACAACGACATCATTGAAAAAAGAGATAATACCGGTCTTTTCAAATATAGTAAAAAACAACAAACAAAACATCCCCCCCCCCCAAAAAAAAATGAAATAAAAATAAAAATAAAAACTTAAGATGCACTAGATTCAAAATAGCAATTCTTTGATGCATTATCCACAAATAAATAATTTCATTTTTTTTTACGATTTTTTTTTTTGATCAGCAAAGCATTAACTGTACAGGTATTCGACCCAATATAGCGAGTTGCTTCTCTCCTGTCTTTGGGTTAACCTTGGTTGAACTGACATACTGATTTGTCCAGGAACGAACCCCTGAGAGTCTGTCAACAGCGAATACATGCAATACACGCTAATGCTTGTTTTGTTCTCTGCAACTTGTTTGGCTCAAAACAAAACTTCCCAATGAAAAAGGTAGACGCACGGCGGAAATACCTTTAGCGGGTTTTTGTTGAGGGGAATAATTACCTAGTAAAATGTTTTAGCCGCAGAATTAATCTTATCACAAATTAATAAAATCCCCGAGCAGATCAACAATACTTGGATACCTATTAGTCACTTGGGCTTCGGCTCACAGACTCCTTTATAAGAGGTGGGGCTAAATACCTCTCAGATTGCAGTTTGCCATAAACAGCTTTACAAACACACATAACATGGTCATTATCCGTTCTATAATGTGGTATACAATTTTACAGAGCCACTCAGTGACAATTTTCTTAAGAAAACTGTTTCTGTCGGTTTTATTCTTTTTCAATTAACTCTAAATCAAAACTTTATACTTAGAGAATGTTCTTCACAAGTTTACATTGTCAGTAAAAAACAATATTATAGTATCCTTAATTTGCAATTTAGAAATATTCTTCATATTATGCAAATTCAATTTAATAAAACAATAATATAAGACTTTCAGATTTCAATTATGCATTTTTATTGTCATCAACCTAAATTTGATATATACGATTTGAAAATCTATCAAAATTCCCAATATTAAATGAGACAAGTAAATCATTGAATGCCTGTCCATTGTGCAAAGATAGGTATTTTTGTTATCTGTTTTGCACAGATGTGCACAATAAATCAGTGCTATGTTTCTTTGATATTTAGCGCCTCGTTGTAAGATGGGGGTAGCCATAACACTCGACTAATCACATAAAACACCACAGGATCTGAATGGACACCAGAATAAAAACTCTTATGTCTGACACTTCCACCCGCTTTTCTGCAATTATGCACATTCTACAAATAGAGTTTATTTGCCAATTTTCAACATGGCAAATGATATTGAAATTTTTTATCGCTTTTGGTAGAAATTGTAATATTGAGGATTTATATGTCATAACAAAACACAGGTGTTGGGTGGTTTGTACTTTAGAGAATGAGTTTCGTCCCCTGTCGCATCAAGTCTTACCTCAAAGAACTGGTAGCGAAAATAATTAATAAATAAATTATGATATATGTTCTCATTTTTTATTTAAACTGATGTAATTATTGTAGGTGTGGTTCCAGAACAGGCGAACGAAATGGAGAAAGAAACACGCAGCGGAAATGGCATCGGCCAAGAAAAAGCAGGAACAAGCCGAAGACTTAGATACTTCCGATATAGACGATGAGCAATCATCGGACAGTAGTAAATTGCGTGACCAAATGTCAGAATATCTAGAGCAGGCTGGACTGTAGCAATGGAACAAAGAGAATCTCGGCGCATTCAACTGCAATATAAATAGTGCTAATACAACAGAGAGGCAACAAGGCAATGTGCTGCACTCTGCGTACATATGACGTCGGTAACCACGCCGTTACGTCAACGTGTGGTAACCTAGTGGTCACTTTTTGGCAATATTTCAAGGAAAACGAAGCACAATTAATGTGTTGAGGACTGATCTGATTTTGTATGATAGTGTTTGACTGGTTCTCCTTTTATTATTCCAGGGTGTAACATAGTTGTTTCATTTTATATTCATTATCAATCTTTATTTTACAAAATTAGTGCTCTTTTTACAGAAAAAAACCTCCAGAAATGAGGATGTCTAGTTTGAGTGTTAAACGTTGTCAGACAGTTCAGAGTGTGCATACACTGGTGCTAGATGCTATTAGTTTATTGTTAGATTTTTTTTCAACGGTGATATCAACTGTCACAACTTTATTTAAATGACTGTATCATGATTTTGTTCTTCTGGAACGTTTGACCCTAAATGGCATTTTGTTACTCTAGAATACTGTACAGTATTGACCGAAACAACATATCGTTTTTCCCAGAGTAAATCCATGGAATAGATCCTGTCATTTTCAATCATTAGCATTTGTTTTTGCTTTTGGGGCATTAACAAAAGATCTCCTATCCATCCCTCTTGGCTCATTTTGTCCCCAAAACTTTTGACATCCGTGCCATTCCAAGTTTTCGGCGCAAGTCCATGGAACGCGAGAAAACCGTATCTGTTCGTATGACGAAGAAAGCGCCAAAGTCGCTACAATATTTCACTGAATATTGACACTTGAAATCCTGCATTCATTACCCCACGATTTATCAAGATTTGGCTATCAAAAAGATTAGTTGACTCGCGTCAAGTTTGACAGAGGATCCTACTCTATGTACCATTCCAAGTTACTGCCAGAGAGTTGACTCTATGAAAGCTCCTCTCTTACGACACATACATGCACATTCTCAACATGAGGTCAACAATTTAACTGAAAATGTGATAGCGGCCGAGATCCTAATATTTAGTCAGGGTTTTTCCCCCTTATATTTTTCAATTTACTACATTTTGGTATTGAATTAACGTTTTAAATAATAATTATGGGCCCTGTCATGTAGAGTTTACCTTAAAAAAACCCACTATGAATAACAAATACTAGTAGAATGTTTCCGTTTCATTAAATAACACCAAAAACCCGGCCCATCAGGTGGGTCTATTTATTTAGGCTATCTCCTATTACCAAGATACGCTTAAGACACCATAGTGGAATATTTCAGAGCCAACGGTTCAATTTCGATTTACAACCATTATAGGCGATTCAATTCAATAGAATTCGCATGTATTTTAGCATTAAGAAAATCGTGCAATAGCTAGTATTGACAAAAACATATATCCTGCGGATTAGGGAAACCTCATGTTTGTGTTGGAATCTCAGAACTAGGGACTTAATAAAATAACTTTATATCTTATCTTTGCCTATTTCGGTTTCTTTGAAACCCAATGAATGTTTATTTTAGCATTTACCTGGGGAAAGGTATAGCCGATATTTAAGTTTACATTTGTCTACCGTATGGTTAAGTTGCAGTGTTCAGCAATCATTTTTCGTGCATATAAGACGGGGCTTATAGGCTAAGACTCCATGACAAGCAATTCGTCTTGACTTCTTTGGATATTGATCAATGGAGATACCTGTACATACCCCTTTTTTAAATCGTATTTTATACTTTTTTTTCGATGACAAAATTTATTTCTATATCAGGATTAATGACGATATTAAAGGAAATAAAGAATAAAATGTACTATTTATTTGTTTTTGTTGTTTTTTTACTTTCATAATGACGCTGAGTTAAGTAGATAGAAATACACGTATACATACGTTGGCTAACTTTAACGTAAAATTGAGGATATATTAAGTTATCTTCTCATCTAAGAGAAATTATAGCTTTATTTGAATGTGTACATCTGTATTTCGGTTAAGGTTTAAGGAGACTGTAGAGATATGTTTAATATTCTATACATATGTTAAAGCAAAGATAAGTTATTGAGATACGTGTTTAAAATTAAAATGTTTTTAATTCAAAAGTTAAAAATTATTTTAATCAATGTTATTCACACAAGAAATTGATATCAATTTTGTTTGTAGTTTTCTTTTCCTCTCGTGATTTTGCTTGTCCATAAATTTATGTTGATTTTTTGTCATAAAACCGAAAAAATATTAAAAGGAGTAACATTTAATTACTCAACGTTTCAGTTCGAGACTTTAAAAAATCATTTTTGATTACATTAATTTACTTAAAGCCGTTGTGAAGGCTGAGCTGCTAATGACTAATCTATATACATGGACCTCGATGGTCAAATCTTACCTCACTATAACTGATCTATATACATGGACCTCAATAGTAAAATCTTACCTCACTATAACTGATCTATATACATGGACCTCAATAGTCAAATCTTACCTCACTATAACTGATCCATATACATGGACGACCTCAATAGTCAAATCTTACCTCACTATAATTAACTGATCTATATACATGGACCTCAATAGTCAAATCTTACTTCACTGTGACTGATCTATATACATGGACTTCAATAGTCAAATCTTACCTCACTATAATTAACTGATCTATATACACGGTCCTCAATAGTCAAATCTTACCTCACTATAACTGATCTATATACATGGACTTCAATAGTCAAATCTTACCTCACTATAACTGATCTATATACATGAACCACAATAGTCAAATCTTACCTCACTATAACTGATTTATATACATGGAGTTCAATAGTCAAATCTTATCTCACTATAATTAACTGATCTATATACACGGACCTCAATAGTCAAATCTTACCTCACTATAACTGATGTATATACATGGACTTCAATAGTCAAATCTTACCTCACTATAATTAACTGATCTATATACACGGTCCTCAATAGTCAAATCTTACCTCACTATAACTGATTTATATACATGGACCTCAATAGTCAAATCTTACCTCACTATAATTAACTGATCTATATACATGGACTTCAATAGTCAAATCTTACCTCACTATAACTGATCTATATACATGGACCTCAATAGTCAAATCTTACCTCACTATAATTAACTGATCTATATACACGGTCCTCAATAGTCAAATCTTACCTCACTATAACTGATCTATATACATGGACCTCAATAGTCAAATCTTACCTCACTATAACTGATCTATATACATGGACCTCAATAGTCAAATCTTACCTCACTATTACTGATCTATATACATGGACCTCAATAGTCAAATCTTACCTCACTATTACTGATCTATATACATGGAGTTCAATAGTCAAATCTTATCTCACTATAATTACAACTGACATATAGTAATTGAAAAAATCGCTTACAGTGTACATTCTGTCAGATTTTTTATATAATTTCACGTCGTATTCAGCAAGAATTCATCAAACTCTTCTTTGTTTGGAGGTAGAAAAATAATCACTTTAGTAAAAGCCAAAATGGCCCGGACCCCCTTCTTTGCTTAATTAGGTTGTACTTAATTAATTAAATAAAACAGATAAATAAATTAGAAACATTTATTAGTTAAAGTAACTAAATATGGACAATTAATGAATATCTATATTTTGAAGAGGCCTCTAATAATATTAATTTGAAAGTGTGATAAGAATATATAAAATGAATATAATTCAATAAATAATGTTACAGTCCCATACACATAACATATTCTGAATTAGATAAATCTATAAGCATTCACCATTTTACGATATACGATACCCTGCCTCAGTATTTCTAAATTTGATATCTCAGTTGTAAGTTAAGCAACCATAGTGTCCTCACCCCGATCCCAATCAATATATGAGGGGTCCTCCTTAATAGGGGTTAATCCAACGGTGCTCGCCTTTTGACAACTTTGATTTATTACATATGAGAGAGGATACATAAATGGTTATTTGTTCGAGAACGAAGGAAATGAATTATTTGTATTTCTATTTAAGCAAATAACGATTTTCTTTCCAGGGAATTGAGTTACAACTAAGAGACTGGGAATATGATTATCTTTAATGATAGAGTGACATGATTTCTTCCTTATCGTGCTTATTAATTAAGCAGGCAGACACGGATCTTGTCCCCCGTGCCCCTATCTCTCCAATGTAAACATCTTACGGATTGATAAAAGATTAATCAATTAGATATTGTGCAGACAAGTTTGCGATATATAGAGTGTATCTCTGTTGCAATAATAACAAAAAAGTAAATTTTTTATATATTTCTTAACCCTAAGGCCTTAAACAGCAAATGCAAACTTAGAGCTGTAGGCAATAGATATTACTATTTACAAGAGAGACAGAGGAGCTACAGAATTACTGGCGTAACCAGCATGGCTACCGTGGTTGCTGGCCCTCTGACGTTGCTTGTTACTGTGTAGACAGGAATGACACCCGGCAGATAAATCTACTACCACAATGGAGGACCGCCGGGGAGTATATAAATTATCCATTCGCCACTTCCCCGCCGAGCCTAACGAGGGAGTCTTCTTTATTCCATTTGAGCGTTTTTATAAATGATTAGATCGTTGAGGAGCACGAAACCGCCATGCTATGAGATAAACTTTGGGACGGTATTTAAAAGTCTGTTTTGGACTACATGTTTCACAAATAATAGTCCCCTGATTCGGCGGCTTTATGCTATCGGATTTGGATAACTGCATTATCTTTAAATATAAATAAAACACGTCACTTTCTTCAGTAGATTTTATTTTGAAGCTTCAGACTCATTTTGAACCCAACAGCTTCAGAGAACAACGGAGTTTTCCTCGAACTTGATCTCTTTGCTCCTCTCGTTGGCTCCAATCTTCTCCAAAACGCCATATTAATTCTTTGGTCATGACATCCTTCGATGAAAGCGTCTCTATGTGTTAATTTCACTCAAAGGGACCAGCCTCTCTTTGAGGTCACGGAGTCTTCATGTTGTTTGGTTCCTAGACGCGCGAAACATGACACGTGCTGTTGACACCCCCAATTCTTCTAAAAGCGATGATTTATTGCCATGCTTTTGAAGGTTATTAATTGTTAATGTCCCAATGAAACAAATTAGTTAAGAAGAAGTGTCTTCGACGACGAAGCCATCGATTTGAAATGCAAACGTTTGCCATAAGAATTTCAGCCTTTCCGATAAGTTGTCCATAAAAGCAAAAGAAAATACAACAAAAAGAACAAGTTTAGAAGTAACCGTTGAACATCTTACGCTTACTAAACTTATTTTAATTACCTACTTTAAAAAGGTTTAGATTTGTATATGCATACATTTAAAAATCATTGCAAGGTTTAAAAACAGAGAGTACTTTTTGTCATAGGTTATCAAATATAAGACAGTTTGTAAAATATAATCTTTTCATTGTGCTATTTTACGCGCCTAAACGTTTCTTGGAGTGTTATTTTAGCAGGTTACATCCATTCGTCAGCTGGTAAGATGGCAAAGGGCAGATTTGTGTATAGATCGGCGCTCACTGCCGTCGACATCTATTCCAGAATATTTGTTTTGGCTTCAGCGCAATCACTCCTAAGAATATTTCAAAGTGCAAACAAAAAGCGAGCGATCCCTTATTCCTCTTGTCATGGAATGTCGCCGCTGCACTTTGATCCATTCATCTTTTTTATTTCTTTTCAATAAAACATGACAGGGGTGGCCGACCAACTAGCTAATGTTTCCTTTGTGTTGAATCTTCTTTTACGGTGATTGTCAGGTCCATGGCTGTGTTCAGATTCCCCGACTTCGTAAGTAAATCAGTGATAACTCTCGCCTGTTCTCGCCAACTATCGCGCATTCTATGGTCAAAGAATAATCAGTAAATATAAATAAAATCTATGGTATCTAATTCTCAACTACTTTTGGAATAGATGAAATAATGTCCCAATCTTCAAAATTCTTCATTTGAAGTGTTTTGAATGTATAACATTTTTAAACTAGATAGGAAACATCAAAGTAAATAATGTTTTCATAAAATATACGCTTTAAAAGCTATGACTATCCACGTATCAATAGTTTTCTTGAAGTAATAATGGCAAAATCTCGTTTTGCAAAACGTCGTACATGTGCGATGCCTATATACTAGGGTTTAAATTAACAAGTTATTGTTATACCAATTTCAACCATATTTCTCACACTTTACCCATATTGTATAAAAAGATGAAAGTTATTACACCTTATATAGGGATAGAGATATAGTAAATCTTAGTTGAGTATTTAGTGTTAGAATTAAAAATGCTATCAATTTTACAATATGCACATGTATTTACATTTATTTCCCCCTTTGTTTTAATTTTCAAATGAAAACAGTAACTAATCTTTAACCCGGTAATTTATATAAAAAATTGCAAAAGTATGAACAACAGGCCGACCGACAACCTAACAGTTTAAACAAAGTTTTCCTAAGCCATTCCATGTTTTAAAACATGTTTAATTGCATATTTTTCATTGTTTATTCAAACAATTTTAAAGATAATGTTCATATTGTTCAAATGTACCTTAGTTTATTTTTGAAGCCTTATTTATTCTTCGTGGTTAGTCGATACATAAGTGTATGTACGTATAGCGTTAACAACTTTGAAATCAGCTGATGGCACGGACTGCGCGACTTACGCGGTTTTGTTTTTCTTTTTCTGGGCAACTTTTTTGATTGTCAATACAATCCCTTTACATGAAGGAGAAAGATGTAAATTTAAACAGTAAAATATTTTGGGTTTGTTTCAGTAGAAATCATTGCAGAAAAAAATTATATAATTTTCTTTAACGCCACTTTCATACTATAGTATAATTTAAATTATCAAAGAAAACCTTTGTTTTTAATTGTTTCAAAAACTAGAATGTCATTTTCAATCGAAAAAAGTTGCACAGCCCCTTTTCTATATATCTTTCCACTTTCCAACCTGTTTTAACTTTTTATTTTTGATGTTACTGGTGCGCAATTTACGTATCATTATGTATTCTGTCACAAAATAAAATTCAAACAATGAATTATGTTAAAAGACGACCAAATGATATTTATTGACATCAACAATATAGAAATGTGAATGACTAAATTTAAACAGAACAGATGTTTATGGGTAATTACTCCGTATAATAAGCACACAGGTAGTGACGGCTCCCGCGATTACATTCAATACTCACTTGATTTATTAATCGCATACCCAAGATCCCTCCTCTCGTTTCCTGGTGAAGCCAAGACGGCGATAAGAAGATTTCAAAACTTTTATTGCCTTTTTGTAATAAATGGGACGCGAAAAATAACATTACAATTAACTGTTAAAATTTTTCTCACAGTAAATTAACGGGTTCCGTAAAAACATCAATTCCTCTTCACTATTTTGAAGTTGGCACCAAGCTGAAAAGAACGGGACAAAATAATGGCCCCGGAGATTATTCGGACAAATATGGGTTAAAGAACAGAAGTGGTGCTAGGAGATTAACGTGCATCATATTATTCACTGTGCATACAGAGCCACGATACAAAGGCTGTATTATTTAGACACTGAGAGACAAATGGGGCGAGGATAACAATGTTATTGTAATGGATACCTGAAAGTGAAATTCTTTTATAGGTTGCACTTTTGGTGCAGGGATGGTTGACAACTTTAAAATTGCGTTTCTGTCCATATTCAAAATATAGAATTGAAATTGGTATAGTTATTGCCCTGGGTTTCTTCTTGAGAGGACATTGTATAAAACATTTTTGAAAACTTTTATACCAAATTATATAGATCTATACAGAGTTTGCTTAAACAAATTTCCGTTATTACTTTTAGTCGAATGACGAATGATTCGAAATTGATAGGAAAATCTGGCATCAAAATCGCGGGAAAAGGATATCCTAATCGAAAAATTGGATAATGCGTTGGCAAGATCAAAGCGTATAAGACACCTGTGTCCGAATCCTCTGAATGTTTGAGTATAAACGAATCATTACCACAAACGGAAATTGTTACGTTGTCCACACTTTAAGAGTGGCGAACGATTGAAAAGACGATTAACTATCAAAAGAGGATGAAATCCTCGCGTCTTTAAAATCAATTTCAGCTGTTTTATTGCCTCAATATAGACCTTTATCGTTTAAAAACCCATCATGCACCATTTAATTAGATTTTCGTAATATTGACAAATGACTTGTAGTGTTCGAAATCATACTTTAGTACTTTTTTGAACTGTTAATCCTTGGCATATGGTTTTTTTAAATCTTGGTCAGTTTTCAAAAGGTATATTATACCTGTATATGTAAAAAAAATTCCAAAATCAGGAACCGAAAAAAATAACGAATAACGAAAATAAAGTACATTCAGTTACAAGTATAGAAAACCCTCTGGTTCGTTCTTTATTCCGATATACAGGACAGAGCTGACTGTTCATTCCTATTTCAGATTCTATATCAAATAATAAGATTTTCAAAAAAGTATCGTGCTGTGCATATTTAAAAGATTGAGCAAATTACAATATTAGGTTATGTATGATATGTATACTGTGTGAAGTATCGTTACTAAGATATGTTGTCTTGTCCCTGCATAAAGTAAGAACTTGTCTCCAGATTTGGGTAGAAAATCTTTTAGATATATGTTTGTCATAATTTTAATTTTATGTATTTTTCTTTGGTTATTATAATATTTACAAGATATCAACAATACTTTTTGTTTTCTATAGTATTAGAATTATATTTCTTATAATAACAATTTTTTTTCAGGGTTAATGGTGAATCTTCCCATTTTTTTTTTTTTTTACATGTAAGAGGGAATTCGTAATCTTCTGAGATCAAAATTTTGAACTGAACAATCGTTTAAGATAATTCTCAAAGAGTTTCATAATTGAACTTAATTTGCAATCAGTATAACTTATATAACTAAGATTTATCAGTGGATATATTTCCAGGTGTCATACAAAATTTCACAATCCTTAAAACCTGCATAATCAGGTGAAAAATAAAACGAATTAAATAAACGTCATTTTATTCTAATAGTAAAATGCATTTTAATTTTTTCATGGGGACATTACACACTGCAATTAAAAACATTAACTTCTGCAAAGCTCACATGCGTTTTGATCAAGTATGAAACAATGAACAATGTTTTATCCTCAAACTTCTTATATATGATGTGCATCTGATACGTTTAATATGATAACAAATGGATCTAATAACCAAATCAGTTCCGACTCTCTTTCACGAGCGTGGAAGGTTTTAACAAGTATAATAACTTTAATCCTACTGTATATAAGTTATCTTTAGATACATTTGACCTTGGTTTCAAGCTATTATCTCCAACATGACATGGCCATTGGTTGTTGTTATGACTACACGCAGTAGAATTTATTAAAGAAATAAAGCTCAAAATGCATTTGATGTAAACAGTCTAAATAAACTGTTTTTTCCCCTGCGTGATACTAGTAATAAAAAAGTTGTTTAGAGGAAATGTCGTGGTCCATAATATCGCTCCCAAAAAATCCCAATTTAGAGTCCTTTCCTTGGGTTGAAAATGATTTAAAGGAAAAGAGTTGTGAAAAACAAATCAAATAAGACCACTTTAAAAACTATATATGAGCATGCGTTACAGGTACATGAACTTTTTTTACCAGTGATTCGCTTGGTCAGTAATGATAGGAATAAAGACATGAAACACAACGAACATGCGGGCCGTGATGGAGTCTTAATTACCACGGAACGCTGGGTTCAAGACTATCATATTATCCGAGCACCAATACAATAAGGTTTGAATAAACACTCGAGAAATGGAATGAACATCTTTAGCAAGTTCCACTTCATACTTTTGACATCTTAGTTTATTTCAACAGCAAATAATTGATAACTGGAAATCATTTCACGTGTTTTCAACATAATCCTTGTCTGTCAAAACAGTTGGTACTCCAAAAGCCGTATTTCCACAGCCGTAAAAATATAAGCAACTGTGGGGGTCGAACATTCTAATGATTTTCGCCTTGATCTTGATGTATTACATTTTGTTGCATTACGAAGACTGAGCTCTGTGATTAGCCAATCTAAACAAATAAACTGTTTTATCGCGCCGCGGCTCTGTTGGTATATCATGCCCTGTATATCTACCATCTGCAAAAGACAACATCTGCATCAGAATCATCGAACTTGGACTATATTTCACCAAGTTTGTCTAGGTATTGAGTCTTCAAGTAATTAATGCTTCGCAAGACCAGGGAGATATCTTTGTTTAAATATGGACTCTTAAAGTAAAAATTGATCAGCAGCCTAACACAAGAAAAGAAAATTGGATGAATCAGAAAAGAAATATTTTTACAAGATAAAGCGAGGGAGGAAAGCGATGTCAAATTTATTTGAATCTAAGCTGAAAACAAGTAGACAAAAATAAATGATGTTGACTTTGCGCCATTTTGTTGACTTTTTTCATTGGTCGTCAGCCATGTTGACAGGCGAATGTGACCAGGGTTTACAAATGATATCAAATCGGAGGTACGAAAGAGATAATCCCAGTCACACTTTGTCCACAGAGAAGATGCCAACATTTACAGAGGGTGGGCTGGGCCAGAGAGTCAGGCTATTTCTAGATCCCTTTCCAAATGAGATGTATTGAAAAAGTACATGTGCACATGCACATTTGCACCTTATAAAAGCGTTAATCCTCCCTCATTTCCTTGATTTATCAATTCAATTCTTTAATTTACAACTGCACTTTTAATTATCATTTTTTCTTTTGGCAGTGCTATTTTAATCATCATCTTAACTTGTAAATATAAAGCAAAACTTTTGCAATAACATTATATGCCTTGATTTATGGTCTGAAAAATACCCCATGTGTTCCATTGATATATATTTGTCCCAAAGCGTAAATAGTTAAAAAGTTAAGTAAATCCTCGATCCTAGCCAACAGATGAAGCTTAGACAACTCCATGGGATGCTTGGCGAAGATTAATGGGCAAATATTGAGGAATTGGGCGTCATGTTATGAGATGGTTAAAATACTTTGTCACCAATAACTCAGCATCGTTCTTAGGCCAAATAAAAACGATAAAAATTAATCTGATATCGTCCGCTCCAGATTTGATAAATTTGGATGTTTTTAAAAGAGGCAGTTAATTAGCCGACGGATTATGCCATTTATTTAAGCAAATTACAATCCCGGCTCCATGTTTGAAGGCTCTTTTGAGATGCTTCGATTGTCTGCTAGGCATCTCGGCTATTTCAGGTATTAAATGGCGGGAAATGAAATGATACATCTAGTGTTTATTGATCAGTGTTTATCTTTGAATAAATCCAACTAATATTTGTCAATGGAAGGTTTCGCGTGCCACTGGTCTTACCTTAGTTCATTATCAAGTTTTTAAAGATTCCTTTATTTACATGGCCTTTGATGATTGCTTAATCATCAATGTCCTATCGTCATTTTAAGCGTGGAATCCGAGTCCATCCGGTCCGGTGAATAGGGGTTTCTCCTCCAGATAATCAGACACTTAAATATTTATGTAATAGTTTTACCATCAATGGATTTGGGAAGATTAGCAAGGTCATCTGGAATATTTCTTTGATGGGGTCCACCAATTGCTTCTTCTGTCTCTTTATTAAATTCAACACTACTCTATAGAAATGTGGAGGCCTTACATACCAGCCTGATCTATAAGTTCGTGCATGTTTAAACTGCAATCAAAATCTAGTGTCATTATCATATATGCTATGTACTGCCATATGATAGATCAGAGAGCGACACTTTTGAGTAGGGGTTAGGTATTTGCTTGTTTTTGGCAAAAGTTTGATTTCGTCGAAAACCCATGTCGATCTCGATCGCAGTTCCCAACATAAAAAGAACGAAACTGTAGGGATCGTACGATGCGGGTCGAAGCCGGGAGTTACTGTACCGATACCATTACTGTCTGATGTATGAAGATACAATGTTTGGCAAAAGTGAAATTTCTTCTCATATAACTATACCGGAAAATAAAGAAAAGCAATTATGTTCTAATTAAAAAATCAATTGTACTATAAAGCCATGCGTTGCTATTTTTTTTTTTACATTATTGATTAATTGTAGTATATTCCATACTTACAAAATATTATAACAATATTTATGAACTACAAGTATTAGTTATTTCGAACAGCATCATCCATTTGAGTATCAGTTCAAAACGGATTTTTTTCTCTTTCTCACCCTTTTTGATAAATCAAAACAAGGCGAGGTACATATACGTCACATTTTGAAAGACAAAAAATGTACCCGTATATAAAAATATGTGTACCATGATTAATAAAATCACAAATTAAAGCTAGATCATGAGAAACAAATTTTTATGGCCTTTTTTGAGTTTTCATCCCTCTTGGGACTTCATTATTGGTCGGGGGGGGGGGGGGGGTGTCAAGTTTCAACAAATTTGACTCAGCAATATGCCAGGATGGTTTGAATGTCAAGAAACTGTAGTTTTTGGGAAGACTCTGGGGAAGTTTTATTCCAATAAAGAGTTTTGTCCCTCTCCTGATGTCCAACTATTTGGTTGGGTAGAGGGGGTTGTTGTTGGGATACTTTAATATTTACTGTTTGAATTATTCAAAGTTCGAAAAACGAATAGTGCCACATAAAAATTATTTTTTATGTCTGAATTACAAGAACATATCTCGTTATTACGAGTTAATTATCTCGTTATTACAGTCGAGTGCAGTGGATCTTGCGAAACGAATTAAAGACATCAATTCTATTTATTTCAGTTTTTGATATCTCTCTTTTGAAAATGAGGCCATTTGTTTTCAAATTGACATGGTGCTTTTAGAGGAATTTTTTTTTTAAAAGTTATGAAAACCGGATGGATGCCGGATACCCGTTGGTCAGACATGCTCACAGGACACAGGCGCTTAATTGTCACAGTATAACTTATAACTTATTTCTAAAATGAACTCCAAACAACTGAACTCCCAATTCCATCAAAAGCAATATATATCTAAAGGGAAACATTTATAATCGGTCTTCTTAACAACTCGACTGTTTTAATTTAGTTAAAGAATACCAATAACATTCAGTGGTGCTCCCTACTTACGTATCATATCCTGCTGTTTCTTACTTCTGCTTAAATCTAAAGAGGGCACGTTGGAAGTCTGTACCTAAGACGAAACACTGGAATTACAAAGTTTTTCTTATGGGATATGTCGTATATCTATTTATACAAATGACATGTACTGGAGTATAATTCATCTCTGTAAGATGATTATGACTCGCAATATTTACAAAAATGAGCTTAACATATTTCACAGTTGATAAACTAGGTTTATCAATTGCTATCTACAGTTTATGAACCGTAAACTATATTTTAACTTAACTACTGTTTTCATCTGTAAAACCTTATTAACCGATTCTACACTATAGTTTACGAATGCTAATTTAAGTATTTCTGTCTGTAAGTAAACATTAACGAATTTTGCTGATTAATATAGTTTCACATCTGTAAACTACATGTACATTCACATTCGTGAACTATATATAATTAAGATCAATTGCAAATGGTCGTTTTAGTTTAAATCTTAGTTAACACCTCTAAATCATACATGATCGCGTAAACTATGGTTTACAGATGTTATATACAGACTAACGGCGGTTACTATAGTTTCACAGTTGATAAACTAAGTTATTTGACTGTTAACTATAGTTTACATACCAAAAACTATAGTTAACGATCCCTTAACTATCGTTTTCATCTCTAAAACCATATTTACCGGTTGTAATTTATAGTTTACAAATGATTATCAGATGTTTCCGTCTGTAAATAAACGTTGACCATGTATTTTGCTGATACATAGAGATTCACATATGTAAACTAAAATTTACCCTCGTTAACTATAATTAATAGTTATTAATCATAGTGTCACAATCGCGAAAGTATTTTTTATCAGATAAACTATATTTTGCGATTGCAAATGGTTGTTTTTTTGGTATAGTTATAGTTTACATATTTGAAAGGTTTACAGATGTGAAATATCGATAAACATCAACTATAGTTTTCTGTCCGTAAATTAGTTTACAGTCGTTAAACGTAGTTTATCGACAGTGAAACTCGGTTTAGCTCATTTTTGTGAATTTGGCTTGGCGTGTCATATATTATCACAATAGTAACTTTATCGAAAGGGTCGGATTACGTCTCATTGCCAGGCGCGGATCAGATCGAGTTGGATGTGATGATCCGCGCCTGGCAGCGAGACGTAATCCGGCTCTTTGGATCAAGTTCCCGTTATAATGATACACTTATATGTTTTATGTCCTTCCATTGAGATTCTGTCCTTGTCACAATGGTTCCGGTTACACATCAACAAAGTGTTTACATTCCTCTCTAAATCTCCATAGTCAGGAAAAACTTGTTAAATATTAAGGTTGTCGACCAGTATGCTGCAATGACGACACGGCCTATTAATACTTTCATATATTGGTAGTCTGACGGCAGTCCGTGTTGTACATGTAATATGACAAACTGATTGGTACTGGTATGATTGTGATTCGCTCAGTGGTTTACGAACACAATCCGATTAGATACATAGAGAACAATACATACCCCTTTCCATATCACAGCATGTATCAGCCCGAGACTCCAATATCAGCCCGAGGGTTGATATTGGTCGAGGGCTGATACAAGCCGTGATATGGAAAAGGGTATCTATTAATATATTTATTACATACTTAGTAATAAATTTAAAAAGAAAACCCCTCAACTTGAACAAATTGATTATTCATATGACTATTATTTTTAAAAAGTCTGGACATGTACATGTATTTGATAAAAATATGAGTTCTTCTTGTTTTAACAAATATGAAGCTATAGAACGGAATTTCATCAGGTTTTAAAATTGACTGCTTTAAAACATTTGCTAGCATTTGAAGTTTTCAACTGCACTTAAAAATGTCGACTGTAACTGAAAATGCTTTATTTTTCGTCTGTAAACATGCAAAAATGCCGAAGCGAAAAAATGCAGAGGAGTTCCACAAGGGGTGTGATACGGATCCGTATCAGCCCTGGAGGGCTGATAACCTGTATCAGCCCCGGAGGCCGATACGGATTTTGTGATGTCATCTGTATCACATGTGCAAAAAAACTGTATTTATTACTAAGTATGTAATAAAATAAAATAAAGGCATAAAAACACAATTTAAATGGTTTTACTGTTTATTTGTATACGGTTTAGGTACATAAAAGATATTCCATTATAAAGAGTGGTTTACATTCAAGAACGCTTCTTGTATCTCGGAAATATATTAATAATAAACAAGTTTTTAAACTTTATATTAATTCTAGATGTGGGGAAGAACATCACAACATGGACATACAGGCCCAGTACAGGAGCACTGACTGTGAAGCACTAAGTAACAACAAACCCTTACACATTGCATAGAGCATCGTCCTACACACCAAACAAGCAGCCCGGTTTTTATTAGAATATTGGGTTTGACGTTTCCAGTTTTCTTCTTGTAGAAGAAATAAATCAAACATATCCTAAAGATAAATGGAGTGTATACTGCTGCTATGGAAGATTTTCTTTGCTAAACCTAAAATCCGTTTACCAGGCCCCAAGACAATGAACTGAGAAAAGATCCTGTTGTGTGTTTCTCTTTCGTGTAGATACATGTAATTAAGAAACAATAGAATTATGTGCTAATGAATATTTAATTAAATCAACAATATATTTTTTAAAATAAGTTTTAGTTCCTGCTCTTGGGGCTGGAACTTCACATAATCTTATCGAGTACAATTTAAAGAAAGAAGACCCTTCTACATCTATCCTTCTCCATATCAATAAATCTGAGTATAGTTTAAAGAGGTAAAGTGAATTTTTGGAGGGAAAGTGTATTGAACTGTTTCAAATAATTTGTGTCTGACTTTTTTTCTTTATCAAAGACATCTAGAAGCTGGACGGATAAAAAAAAGCCAAGTTACAAAAATTGCCAAAGAAAGATAACTCTAAATCAGTTGAGATAGTCAGCTGAACAGAGAAAATCCTGAAAAAAGGTTGTGTTATCCTTTCAAACAACAATTTTTACAATCAGTCTATCAGATCCACACAATGACATACTTACAGGAACACACGTGTTATCTTAGCACAAGAAAAGGTTTAATATTTAGATGGTGTAAAAGTACAAGCAACACAAGGTTGGGATATAAAGTATGTGTAAAAAAATCAAAAGGAAGAAAACCCCCAGCACAGAGTGTTCAAACTTGAAAGTGTCGCATCAAACAGTCAAACAGTCGTATATTGCTTAGCGTGAATCTATATGTGTCATGTGCATGAATAATAACAAGAATGAGTTCTAGATATTGGATGAGGGTGTGGCATTATAGGTAAAATTGGTTAACATGTACAGCTGGTTTCATAATTATTAATACAAACATCATTACTTTAAAACAAAACTTCCATTAGTTCTGTTATTGTGCAAAAAAAGTGTCATGGATACCCTATCTCATAACATTTCTAGCAATGGTTTTAATTTGATCTATTAGTTCTGATTATATCAATTTATCCTTTTATTCATGTAAAATATCTAAGAGTAAAACGTTTTAAATTAGCCATGCAATTTTTCCTCTACAAATCTGTTTTAAGGAAAAGTACAGGTGAAGATCCCATAGACAGCCTAGAACAATATTTAAACATGAAGTTGTGGTCTAAGACTGAACTGTTTTGCATTGTCAGATACTGAAAATTTTCACAAAATAGAAACAAAAGAAAAATAAACAAATGTATTATGCGTAGGTAAATAAATAGATGCAGTGAACACAATATGATATTCACCATTACTGGTGAACATTCCACGTAAAATTGAAGACAAAATACACCATATGAAGGTCTAACCTACACCACTTGAGCTAAAATCCTGATATGACCGAGAAAGAAAAGATTAATCACGAGTATTGATTTTTAAAATTTCTACATCTACCATCTAAGAATATTTTTATTCCGTCAAATTAACTAATCACACAGCAACTATTTGGATACGAGAGTATTGGGGGGGGGGGGGGGGGGGGGGGGGAGGGCTCACAGAATATCTGGGTCAAAGAACGGTTATGGAAGATCGTATTAATAGGGTAAGTTTTTTGCATTGGTGTAAACTCTGTGTGCAAAAAGAAAAAAAAAGCACTAAAAACCTTTGATGTGAGTAGATTTCTATCATTATTGATAATATTCAAATGGTTTTGGCACACCAATATGATGCCCCATATTAATCTCCTGTTCCAACACAGGATATTAGAATATTCACTGATAATGCCACCACAATCCATCTTAAATTTAGTTGATATATATTTTGTTGATATATAGTTTGATATAACAATTTGTCACAGACAATTATTGTAAATCTTAAGAACAACAAGAAAACCAAAGGACATCCCCCAAAAATTAGCCCAAAGCAATATATATATATATATATAAGTGGATAAATATGACAAGACAAAAATGACACAAATACTCATATGCAATGTCACTATCTGATTTGGGACTCCAATGTCATAACAAGAGAAACATTTCAACTGATGCCTAAAATGCACCATTAATAAAATTATACATCATCATAAAATATGGTTTTCTGTCATAAATCACATGATGGCTGAATAATTAAACATTCACTACATCAAGGACTACACATACTAGCAGATTGTGTCAACACAAGAACTGATATGGATAGGAGTGACCTCCCCTTGCTGTGGTTTTTCAATAACACAGATGAGAAGCTAACACAGATGAGGTATGGATATTGAATCAATAAAATCACTGAGGTGGTAGACGTTGGTTTTGGTCATACAGAGGTCTCCCTGAACACTCGTGTCGAGGCTCCATTCTGCTGACGTATGTGAATATATTTGGTTGTGTCCACGTGGGAGATTTTGACCTGGGTGCTTGGAATAATGACCTCTGTGGCGGTCGGCAACTGCAGAAGTTCTGGAGCAGACACTGTAGGAGCTGGTAGGAAAAAAACCACACAAAGTGTAAACATACTTATTTCTTAAATAAAATTATAATTAAAATATTTCTTTCATAATTATAAAAAAAATATTCAAAGCATAATTTTTTTTCTCTTCAATCAGAATCTGCATAAATATCAGAATCAATTTAAAGTAAAGAAGCATGCTGTGCAGGAGGAAGGGTAACTTCGAAAAACAGCAGTAGGGTATAATGTTTTGAATTTTTATGAATAAAATCAAATAAAAGTCATTATCTCTACAAAGGATAACACTGTACATGTGGCATTAAAAGACATCAGAAAACAGTTTGATATGTTTTACTAGCAGTTGTACAAAATCTATACAAAATCTACATGTACGCGTACCAGTATTAATAAAATTTTAGTATCATTAGATTGTGACAATCACACTACATTAGCTAGGTCAATTAGCTTTAGTCAACATTAATAACAAATTAGTATTTCAAAGCATAATCAGTTAAAGTTATTACACACTAATAAGCATTACAAATACTGAAAACCAATTTTTATTCAAAATAAAGAGAAGGGTTGATGTGCAATATGGCCCCAAGTAGATTAAAAGAAAAATAAATATATGAAATTTATACAACATTTGGCATGTTTTAGTTCCTTAAAGTCAATACATGTATTTTCTGGGGATTTCTTTTTTCATATTCTGAAAGATCACATGAAAGATAAATACATTAGTAAATGATTACGTGGGGAATGGTTAAACTTTTTTTTATTGCCCCACTCTCCTTTTAAATAGATGCAACAATTAAGATACAAAGTCAGGATATTGAATTTCATCAAAGCATACTAATGAATGGCGAAAAAAGTACCTCATCTTCTTAAGTACGTCCTTACTGAGCATGTGACCTCTTGCTCACAATCTAACTCGTGTTATGTGATGTGATATACATTCAATATAAGGTGTTCGACAAGCGTATGCCATATTGTACTGAAACCTAACACTATTTTTGTAAATTCATGGCATTAGAAATGGACCAGTGACAATAGTTACAGTATATCATAATATCCAGAAGTTTCATAATTCTCCCTCACCCACCCAGTCCTTTCATGTCTCTTATGTTTGTTCGAGGTAAAGAAAAAGACTTGATTGCTAGAATAACTTGTCAAATACCAGTTAATTACTGGAACAATAACGATAATATATCGTTATTAAGAATAAAAGTTGGTTGTCAGTACTGTAATGCAACTAATAATTACAATTCAAATCAGATTTATATCAATCTTCTTTTCCGTTTATCTACTGTTGATACTCATAGTTAAGGAACAATTGTCCTACAAACATCAATTCAAATCTTCAAAATGTTACTTTAAGAAATAATGAAAAAATATTTTGACTGTGAAAGCAATAGGTATTGTTAAGGAAGAATAGAAAAAGGTGCAAAAAATGAGTAACAAAAAAACAAGTATAGGAAAAAATAAAATGATATAAAAAATAGACTCACAACACCAAACATTGGTCAAGAGGAGGTTCATAACAACACACAAGAGCATGGACACAGTCTTCTGCTGCTCTCTGCTGATGATTCTACTTTGCTCTCTTTCCCTTCTCCGTTTTTCATCAACGCAGAATTTTCAGTGGGCTCATCTACCGTGCACCCATCCTGCTCCTTCTTAACATACCCATCATGCTCATGCAAACTATTGGATGTAACAACAGACAACACAACATCATCATGCTCTACTGCCTCTGTAGTCAGTAGGCCACCACCAGTTAACTGTCTGTCGGGGGTCATGTTTTGGGGGGACAGGGAGGGGCTGAGATCAGACTGGGTGGTGCTACCCGAGTCCGAGTGGACAGGGATCTTGTTTCTATTGGAGTCCTCCTCACTCTCCGTGTCATTCATGTCCTCAGAGGAGGAGCTATGATGTCTGGACCTGGGCCTAGTTCTGGGGCGGGGCCAATGCATTAATACTTTTTCCATACTAACAACTTGTTTAGCAATTTCTACAAATGAGGATCGTCGCTTAACAGGGGAGCCGTCAGTCAGGAAGTCCATGGAAGGTTTTGCAGGGGAAGATTTTAAACGAATAGAATTTTTGAATTCTGGAAGCAGTGCTTGTTCATTAGCAAATGAGGAATAATCATGAATGTTTATGTCATTAATATTTTCCACTTGAACTGGTTCCCCATTGATTGATAGAGTACCAGACAAAGTTGATTTGAGGATGGACTTGGTGGGAGTTTCTTTACCTTGACTCCGTTTGAGGTTCAAATACAAATATACTGGCTGAAAAAAATTAAAAATAAATAATATATACATATATTTGAAATATATTACAATTATTTTTCAAGTTGAT
The DNA here is from genome assembly GCF_963853765.1 of Magallana gigas. Classification (NCBI taxonomy): domain Eukaryota; kingdom Metazoa; phylum Mollusca; class Bivalvia; order Ostreida; family Ostreidae; genus Magallana; species Magallana gigas. Next base: position 29,814,815 of record NC_088860.1, read on the forward strand.
ATTTAAAAGCTTTGTAACAACAGGTTGATGAATCTAATCATTTGATTTTCACTGCTGTCAAGCTTCATCTTGACATACATTAAGGTATATACAAATAGCTGATAAATTCTACTTTGTCATGGACACTCAAAGACAAGACTTACTTTGTGGTCACCCATACATGTCTCTCGTCCTATTATGTCATACCTAGGTTTGTGCTTTTCATCCTAATAAGAACAAATATCATAAGTCTATAATTCATCTTATATTTTTTTAAATTGAGAAAATAGTGTTTTATATTTATTAAATTATTTTCTGTTATATCAACAAGATTTTAATGAACAGCATTAATTTTAGCCAATTTAATTATTACTGATTCATATTTAAGCAAGGAATCAAAACATTTTCAATAAATACAAACAATTATTTTTTGTTCATAAAAAAACCATGCTGGCTTACAATGACAATAATGTTTTTGGCACTTTGGGACATTAGTATTCTGTCACACCAGGAGGGACATCGAGTTTTCATGTATGACAGTCCATCATTCACATCTTCACAGAATGGGTAGCTGCAAAACACACCACAGTTTATCATTAATCAGTATTTTGTGATAGTAAGATTTAGTCTTTTTGTGTTCTTGAGGAAATACAACTCAGATCAATAATACAAAACAGACTTAGGAGGCTGAGTAATTTTCCAGAGCTTAACTTTCATTTTACCAAGTGATGTTTCTTACCTCGGAGGGAAAGAAATTTCAAATTCTGACACTTTATCTTTATATGACTGCATTTCCATATCATATCGCTGCAACTGCATGTATAAACACAGAATTGCTTTAATATAATTTTTTTGGTTTTTTTACGGAAATAAATGAAATTCAAACATGATTTTATCAAACACATGCACGGCATTTCTTATTAACCCTTCACCTCCAAATCAATTACTAAAAGTATCCTCAACCCACCCCTTCCCCGTTAAAAAATTCTAAAAATGAACAGCGGAACATACACTTTTCGCTCTTTTTAAGAAGACTTCGGAGTGTTTTTCATGGTGGTCAAATCCTTTCGTTTCCACAGTCAAAACAACCTGTAATAAAATAAAAAGAATCTATAATTTAATTCTTTTAATGACAACAGACAAAGAACTGTTGAAACTGCACATATCTACATGTAACTTTACTCTAATTCTTCAGTTTCCTATTCTATTAAGCAGAAATCATATTTACAAATCTTTTATCAAAGCAGGAATTGAAACAAAGTTTTAAAATCATAAATAAACTTTATTCGACAGTTTTTGTTGTTGTTGATAACGAGTGGTCTGATGGCAGCTTGATTCAGATATAACTACATAACTGACATTTCCTTCCCATTCCATGATAGTTTATTCCTAAAACAGTACTTCATCCATAAGTGCTTCTATTTATAGAGCGCCGGTTACTTCATGACTGCATCATACATTTGACACGTGTCTAGATAATCAGCATTTCCACCTACTCCCACCATGTGCCACACTTCTGATAGCTTCTTACATGCGCCATAAAGCTATTTCCAGCACCAACCAGTTTAATCATGACTATGTCCGACATCCTGTTCTTATTTGTGATTAAAAAATCAATGCTTGTAAAATTTTGGTAGATACTTCATCCTGACAATTACTTCTTCACAATACATATATTTATATTAAATATGACTGTTACAACCTCATTTGTTTCTAAGCTAAAATTTGATTGATAAACTGAAAGCATGTTTTCTAATTTACTCGTTTATAATTTTATTTTACTACTTAATTTTTTTCCAAACTATAAATGTTTTCAATCATTGGCAAGATGTACACAGGGTTATTTTTACCCATTGAATTTTTGCTACATTCCTGTTTCAATCAATTTTGCACTGCTTGATAAATTCACCTTAAAACAGTTGTGGTTAAAGAAATTATAACCTACAGTTTCCATTTAACCCCTTTTTTTAAATTTGTGCACTAGCTGTCAATGAGAGTAAATGAGGCAAAACTAAAATGGGAGCATTTCTACAGTACAAGGTGTTAATAGTACTTGGCAGATTTTTGTAGATCTCTTTTCACTGCCTGCACATTCATCATTTTATCTTACTTCAGTCTGTCTTGCAACTATAAACTATTAGCTTCAACATATTCATGATTGTAACCCTGTAACCGCAAGTCTTGCTTTGATTTACTCTTGCCATCAACATACTCAAGGCTCTGTCGTACCTTGCCGTTCCCTTCCTCTGTATACACTATCTTGGCCACTTGGTCTTTTTTGCCTTTTATTTGCTGTGATTTGGTTTTTGCTGTTAAATCCTGCATCAAAACAATAACAAAGTACATTTAAAAAGTGATAATCGAAACATGAATGTAATTAAAAAATCCTTCAAAAAGGCTGCAAGTTAATTCCTAAATAAATATACGTTCATTTTCAAAACAAACATTAAGATATTAGACAGATTTTGATTATATATACATACATTCTAAAATCACATAAAAGAAAATCATTTTATCCTTCAGTTTTAAAAAACATAGCTGGGGCAAAAAATTCTTACCAAAATAATATTTGCATTTAGATTAAATTTCAAGCTAAAATGTATGGAACAGTTTAAATCAGGTTAAAAAAAAAGACAGTCTCCAAGAATATAAAATTTAAAGATAACAACTCTGCAACTCTTTATTAACATTAGAAAATATCTTAATATCAAGTCAGAGAAAGGAAAGCTTTATGTAAACATTCTCTATTAAATCTTCTTATGTGGGACTTGGATAAATATTTTTCTCGACTGTGATTGATACAGCATTTCACAGCATTTCCTTTCTCCGCCCCAAGATCAATTCCTTACCTGAACAAGAAGGTTAATGTCTAGCCGGAAATTAAAATCTCCAAATATAAACATGGGAACTTTATCATACTGGTCTTGTTCGAACCTGTGTACAGACAAAAATTCTATACTGAAGTTTATGCTCACAAATTTAACAACTTCATCAGACATTAGAGAAGGTTATGTATATATAATTACAAGAAAATATTGATGATCACAAATAGCTAAACATTAAAATGCTTTAAAAGTTGCATTGGGTATTAAGTTTTCACCCCATTATCTGTGATACTGTGGTTATTACCAATTTTTGTGGACTTCTATGTTAAATTGAGCTGATCCATGTCGAAATAAAATGTTCATTGAAACACAATATCTAATAACATTGTATCAAAATGTTCATTGGGGACCAAAAATTTACATATCTTTAAAACTGTGTTTTTCTCCATATCCACAAAAATTGATGCCAACCAATATTAATGACATTATCATGAAATATTTTGTATGACAACGTCCATCAAACAGAGAGGGGACAGGGTACCATTAGTCTGATGATGGGATGTGGACTCCATTTACCTTTGTAGTGTGTGAAGGAATGCTGCCTTTCTATTGTCACTGTAGACTGAGGGACTCTGTAATGTAGAACAATGTACAGATAAAGACCACACCATACACAATATGTTATATGTTGTAAAACATGACCGTACAACACGATCTACTTAACAACACAGTATCCCTACATGGTCTTTAAGAATTTTTTCGGTTGTACAGCTTCCACATGATTTCAAATGACAGAACACCAAAACCCTCCATTCTTCACCAGCTCTCCTCCATGATCAAGTCTATTATCAACACTCATCAGATGTCGGGCATTTTTTAAAATTTCAAACAGTAACATTCTGTATACATTTTGAATGATACAAACATGTAATAAAAATTCCCATGTATTTGAGTTTTGGAAATGACTCAGAGGCTCTGTCCCATTCTCTATTCAGTCATTTTTGAACAGAGTTAGCTGATAGCAAGGGCAAGAGTTAATAGATGAGTAATATTCTATATAATAAAAAAAATTCTTTAAAAAAAATTGGCAAAAGAGCAGCATTGTTTTAATATTGAAGCAAAATATGACCATGGCTTCATTCATTGTCAAATCAAAATTGTTAATTTGTATAATAAACAATTGGTTATACTTGTATCTTTTTTACCTAACTTCTCAATGATATCCTCCTATTCTATAGAAAAGAAATAAATATAAGGGTAAAATTTTTTTCTTCTCATTGAATCAAATTGAAATGGTCAAGTAACTCACTAATAATGATGAATGAGACATATGGTTATCATCAGTTATTGCATAAGAATTGTGAACTTCATGTACAACATATCCCACTGTATCCCCTTAGGGATTGATTTTGCAGAATGTTAATAACTTTGTTCATAGGACTGCACAACACAAAAGCTCATTATAAGTTTCAGCATAACCTGACAATAAAATTTCAGGGAGCTCATGCAAGTGCTGGAGAATCCTCTCTAGAAGATCTAAAATCAATAGGTGTTGCCGTACTGTAATCCTGATCGACTCGAAAATCACCATCCCTGAAGGACAGCTACTTCATACCAAATCATTAATCAAAGCCTGTCACGTATACAATATCCCAAATGGAATGGAGATTGAGTGAGCTGGCCATTTCCACTAGCTCTGAATCTATATTTGTTTCCACATTTTTGTCTATTATCTTATGAACTTTTATTCAAATATTGTGGTATAAAGTTCTTTGCAATTCTTTGCAATTGACAAGCAATATAGGCGGATCTTGGATGAGTTAATTAAACTGTAATGGTAAAACATGTATCTGATATTCTCTGTACTGTAGCAAATAGAGTTAATTTTTGAAGGACCATGGACATTTGGAATTATGTATCTAATTTAAGCTAAAAGAGGCCCGCCTTAAATGTTGTATGTACTGATAATGGAGACAGAGAATAGAGTTAAGTAACATGTCAATTTCTATTGGCCAATGACTGAGTAGCAAATAATGAAATAAACAGGTCTCCTCCATATTTTTGTGAGACAAAAAGTATCCAAAGTCCATGCATGGTCTTGTTAAATGGTTCATACAGGATATGTACAATCTAAATTCAGATATATATGAACCATCATGCTAGGAACTTTACACCCTATGTACTTCTACCCCCCCCCCCCCCCCCCCCCTTCATAAAAACCCCCAAAAAACTTTATCATTGTTGTATTGAACAAATCTATACATGCATGATGAGTGATTTAAATTTTATGGAATTATAATGGACCCTTTATTTGATATCATCAGCAATGAGTGCAAATAACACTTGAATCTCAAATAAACACCCTCAAAATAGGTTTGTATTAAGAGGTATAAAATAAGAACATGTCTGATTAGTTTAATTATGAAAGCTTTTTATGTAAATTTTCCATCTCAAATAAGGATTTAGGAAAAAAAATCTTTTAAATTTCACCTTTCATATTAAGTAATTTTAAATTTCCCAACCAAACTTCTCATTTCACATCAATAGCCGAGCCTGCATTAAATCAAAGGTAAATGTTTTCATTTCAGGAACTCTAACCTAAATGTTTACATACAGACTTGATGATTTTATCTTTCAATGGAATCAACATTTCTATGAACACTGGCCTGGGCCAGAGACACAGGGTAACCCACAAACAACGGGTACCTTTTGTAAAGTTAAATCTACATGCATACAGTGCAAATCCCACCAAAAATAGACACTGAATATTCACTGATACATTACAGCTGTGCTTAGCATGGTACATTTAACAATCATTTTAGAAACAGCTTCCATCATTTGGGTGTCACGATCCGTGATACAGTCAATGAATCACAAAAGCCTGAACGTTCACAGCTCTTATCAATTTCAAAGCCCATTTACATTTTACCTGCTATATAGATATTAAACATAAATAGGGGTAATTTTCTTTCACTTTATGGAACAAGATGTGTTAGACTTCAGTTGATGTGTATAATAACTAAGAAAGGCCAGAACATCTACTATAATATACACTGTAAAAGGCAATTCATTGCTGACCATTGGTAGCCAATCACAGCCAGCCCCCTTCCCTACCTAAGACAGCGATACTCACTCTCTGCATGGCTACTATGTTGGAGGCGTCATGGAACAGATGAATGTTGACCAGGTCATATAGACTGTAAAAACATAAATATGAATATCTACTACTAGTATCTGTTTCAACATTAAGTATATACCGTACATAGAACACCATATTTAAAATAATAGATACCTGCAAGTATCTAACAATTTAAATCTTTTCTAAAAATTTTCATAAGCTGTTATGCTCTTGCGGCAAATTAAAAATGTAGATTAAGGGCAACCAATCCACTTGAAACAAAAATTCATAGAACATTTAGAATTTTTGAAACTTTTGAGACCATTATGAATCTGCTGGTGCATCTTTTGAAATTATTAAAGTTAGTTCAGAGTAAATTTATTGAAACATTTCATGGAGAACTTTATTGATGTACATGACCATATAAATGTCTCAAATTACCCTCTCAAACCCCTTCATTCAACATTAAAAAAATGTTTCTGCACTCAACATGTACCATATAAATGTGCATTCCATTACAGAGAGAACAACATCTTTCTGTAGACTTGAAAAAGTTGATCAGGTGTGATACTCTTATCAGAGGATTTAATGTCACCTTATGAACTTGGGGAGTATAGATGGTACGAGAGAGTTATTTTTGGAAAACATCTACAGCCAACAGAGGCAGTGTTGATTGATTTCAACTTGGTAGAATGCTGATACAGATTATCTATCAATAAATACAGCATCATTCCTCTATAGCCAATGCTCACACAAAATTTATCTAAAAATGCAGATTCATTTCTTATCTCTTAATTAGCACTGACAGCTTCAGGTTAATGCAATTAATTTTCTTGATTGGGTGATTAAAATGTTTAACATATGTCTTTCTGCAAAATAATTGAGAAAAAGAGTAAATAGTGGAGACAGAAGTGAGTTGTATTACCACAATCAATCAATGATTTACCAGTTTTTAACATTCCATCTCGTTCTGATGAAGCCTTTCCTTGACCATTTGAACTGCAAGAGAAGAAACACTGCAATGACACAGATTGCCTCTCCAATTCTCGTTGTTTAACTGACATATTAAGGGGTTTCATATTAAACAGACACATAACAGAATCCATACCCCCAACCCTCTCTCTGTTACTCTAATGAATATTCTCTATGGATGTTCTTTGTGCTGCAACATGCCCTTTTTTGAATGACTTTATAGCATGTATTTATGCTATGCAACTATAAAAAATATATAAAACATTGAGTCTATGAAACATATTACTGTTAAGCTTTTATTTCATGTTTATAGGAGCTAGAGCAGGGTATAAAAAGTGTTTTATTTGAAAAAATTCAAAAATGAATTTTAACTAAATTTTATCTTGCTATGATTGTAAATACCCTTCATGATTGCTTTTTGAATGCTAAACCAGGCCATATGCATTCAAAACTTTTTTATTGTAATCGTGTTTGCCAATGTTGAAATCCTAGACTAGGATAATACTAGATACTCTGTTCAGATTTCACACTAACACTTCAAATCTCATGCAATCATCTAATGACTTTATCATCATGAAATAATAATCAGATAGCTCTTTCATTATTTAGTTTTGGCAATACGGAAACATGCATTACAAATAAAATATCAAATAAAAATTCTAATCTTTTTCTCCAATAAAACCTCTATTGTACATCTTACATAGGAGAGAACCTTATAAAGACCGATTCGTGAAGCCTCCAAATCAATAAACTGTTGAGGAATATTGCATAAGAACACAATTTAATACACACCTCCGGAAAAAAGTCTTGCGGAAATTTTGCCTTTTCCTTGATCTGAACATTCTCGATGTTTCCAGATAACACCTGTAAAAAAGATTGAATATAGGAGACAAATCCACAACAAGTCACCTGGAAATGCACAGACCCACAGAAAGGAATGGCAGCTATGTGACATTTTCTTTCTGAAAACACCAACCATATTTTAATTGATGATTATGTATGATCCTGTAATATATACATTGGTAGCAAGCATACAGATCAACCATTTTACTATCCATCCCTCTATACAAGTAGCAGCTACTTTCCTCCATAAAGCCACACTTGATTTACACCCATAACTATGATAACTATATTATATTAACAAAAGACAAGAAAACAAGTCATCATTGCATGGACACTTAAGTTTAACACTGCATGAATTAGAGACAATGATGCAAACTGCCTAGATGACCATGTCTAACTACTCATACAATTATTTCTTCCAATTCCTTTTTTTTTTTTATCCCCATAGGTGTTACATATAGTACACATAATCTCATTTCCGGTTACGTGAAGCTACTGTATGTACAACAAACCATGCAGACTTTTAAAAGGACTTGAAGAAAACTCCAACGCAGTTAAAATAAACATTGAGAGCACATCATACATTTCTTAATTTACTTATATAAAATCTATGATAAATATATATGTATGAATCTGTATTTCCGACAACCTGCCTTATATGACCTTCACTAGTCATTATGTTCACATGTACAATGGCTTAATCATTCTACATACCAGTAATAATATTTTCAACAACTCATTACTGTAGAATGTATTTACCTCTCTTCCTTCCACAGTAATAAACTTGCATTCTGGAAAAAAAATAAACAACTTCTATTATGTTTCACTAAAATCAATACATCTTCTTACGGATTATGTGCTGTATTTTTCCAAATTTTTGCTGCATAACATACAACCGACTTTTAAATAATTCTGCATAAAACTTCCAATAAAACCTTTTTAATAAATGAGATTTAATAAGAATAAAATATATAATGTTCAGCGAGGAAAACAATTATGTAATTTTACTGGCATTTGGAGCCTATAAATAGCTTTTTAATGTCCACAAAAAATTAGCAACAGAAATAATACCATATGTTAATTTTCTCAGTCAACTTTATAATAAAAAACTCCTACATGAATTTTAAAACATTAAATTTTACACTAGTGTTTGTGAACTGTACCTGGTACATAATAGGATGCCAATTAAATATTGCAGCAATAGGTTTCAACTTTTTAACTTTACCAGTATTTTTACACTGGAAATTTTGTTAATATATGACATTGTATTTGTGTATTAACCAAAGTCAAATACTAATTTCAGACATTATAATCATAAAACAAGTAAATTTATTGTCCCCAACACACATCCCTACCCACAAAATAGTCACTGGTTCTGTATTAGTATTAGATTTTTTATAACTTTTTTCAGTATTACAGTGTGGTCTGATTTAGGCTGGCTAGGTTTAAATGATACCTTCACACTGTCACGATTTGCAGTGCAATTGAAATGATATATTTAACTAAAATAATCGAATCAATTCTCACCCAATCTTTGGGTATGTTGTAGAAATTTGTTGACTCTCAAATTTTTTTTCTTACCGGGGTATTAACAAGATTAATTTACAATTTTAATCATTCATTATCACCATATTAGATCTCTGCATCAATACCAAGTGCAGCATGTCAAATTTATTGTGCTGAAATATGTCTATCCTGACCCTAATGTATCAAGGCTCAACAAATCCCATAGGGTCATATCAACTCGCATCACCTTGTACCGGAGCCTAAAACTCCAGTGCAGTTCCAAGATCAGTTATCATTTGTCAATTGTGGTGTTTGGGACAAATTGCAGGACAGTGGGAAGTTCCCACTGGGAACCTAGCATAATACAAGGCATTAGCTTCTGTATTATTTTTGACATTTTTATAATGGTCTCTTTTGAACTATTTAGTTGCAAATTTACTCTCAACCATTCTCATTATGCTGTTAGTGTCCATCAAAAGTAAAGTTCATGATTTCCATTTACTATAATTAAGCCAAAATATGGCTGTAGAATTCCAAGAAATTTAATTTGTGCAACATTTAATAAAAATACATTAACTTAAAAAAGTTCATTCTATATGGATTAATTAACATATTTAAAAAGGGGGGTGATTAATGAGTTTTTTTGACATCTGATTCTCTCTCTGTAACTCCCACGCCTGTTAAGTGATAATATTTCCCTAAACCATGATATATTAACAGCATATCTTATGGTTCTCTGTCAAATATAAAGACAAGTTGATATTTAACTGATATTTGTATTATAACTTCACGCTTTATAGATATCATTTTACTGTAAGTTGTTGATGTAACTTAACCCTAAACAGTTAACCAAAGACCTCTGTAGATATGCTAATTCTTACAAAAAGTTGAATTCACTGATCTTGAACAACATAAAGAAATAGCTAATTAAGACAAAAAGACCTATTCTTTTGAAGAAAAAAAAGCCTTGCTGTATTAAAAATTGAAAGGGGGGTGGGGGGGGAGAGGGATGAAGGAGCTTATTTTTAAAAAACTTATTAACTTTTAATTTTCAGGGGGGGGGGGGGGTGTAATACACCCTTTAGGTCTCTGGTACAGGGTTTCAGTAAAGCATTTACTCAGCACTCACTCCATATTTCCTGTGAAAGAAATAACTGCAAACCTGAAGCCATGGAGTAAATTAAGCACCACAGTCCATTTTAGTCCTGGGGTATGCATTGTGAGTTTCTAAACTGGCTTTGAACTATAAATTTGAAACTTTTCACAAGCAATCAATTAGATCACAAGTATCTTCAAATGAAGTTAAAATATGATTTAAAAAATACATATATAACCTATATTCACATTAACTGCATTGGCAAAGATATAAAACAAAAGGTTATTGTTGATATGTTTTAACTTTTGATCAACAGCAAGTAAAACTATCGAGATATGTTGATAGAACATAAGGCCCACCTAATGGTACATTTGTATTACAACATCAATATAAAAAATCTTTGCATAGATGCCGAATACAAGTATGATAACAGAAGAAATAATTTTCAAGATCTATTCTTACCTTCCTAGAAAGAGAAGTTTGATGAAAATGCCTTAAAGTTTTTTGATACTACTGTACATATATATGTAAAAAAAAAAGAACTTCTAGTGAAGTCAAGGTCATAGTGGGGCCATTCAAGGTGAAAAAAAATAATTACATTGTTGCATTGCTCTCACAAAATATATTTATCAAAGTATGAAGTTTCAGATATGTCTTTATAACATATTTTTTAAAATGGACTTCGACGCAAAATAAAGAAAAGTCATGGTCATAAGAAAGGTCATAATCACTTCCTTTAAAACATTTTTTTATGGGAGAAGCACTTACAAACATCTACATAGAACGCAAGGAGAGAACTTGTTTTATTCCCAATGCACAGCCAACAAAATTAAAGGGTTGTTTTTGGCTTTGTTTTTTATGAAGCTGTTTGACTGTGTTGCGAAATCAATACGTTGCTGCCAATCTTTGGACTTTTTCTCTGATTCTACAGATACTCACCCACAAAATCCCAAATTGACACATCTTCTAGGCTCTCATGGATGAAGTACAGGTTTCCTAGTGCCTGCAAAACACAACCATTAACTCCCTCAATGAGCAAGCTATTGTTATTCAATCTGTAACTGTTCATAACTGCAATACATTGTTCTGTGATTTCTAACCAGAGCCTATTCATGTAAACACTAAATTCTGAGATGATTCCAACAGTTCTGAATTACTTTTACTGTCTGAACATGTGTACTGGCAGTTTAAAATAACATCAAAGAAAAGAATACATGTGCAAATTGCTGGCTGAAGCAGTACGCTTTTTTACCTTTGTCTAAAGACAACTGAATCAGTCTAGGAACACAAAATGCATATATTCATCCTGGTAATACATGCCAATATGATAAAAACACTTAATATGTGTTTGTAATGCTTTAAAACATGTACAGTAGTACATCATTGCCTCTTTAACAAATCTGACGATGAATTTCATATTCAGACCCAGAGTAGGCGCTGGTCATGTTGTACAATATCTTTTTGTTTAAAAAGCGCTTTCTTATAAACCTTAAACTAGATAAATTTGAGTGTCAGTCATCTTTAAGGACCTTCCTTTATTAAGGACAGTAATATAAATGGGATTTGTATGAGAAGGACTGTGAGGTGTTTCTGGAGGGGATTATTTTGAACTCAGAAAAGTTCCAGTTCAAGGTCACTCCTCTCTCTTACTTTAATGTGAGCATTCTTTGGTTGAGCTAAATGATGAGACCTATAGAAACAGAAAATATGATCTGGACAAACATTTTCCACATAGACCTGGTATGACCCTTACCTCTGACCTTAAAACCTAAAACAGGTTTTATGCTCAATCTTCACCTACAGGTACTTTGTGGGTGAAGTAAGAGCAAGACAGGGCCAATAGGACAGAAAATATGCTCTGGAGAAGGATTTCAAATAGAAATGTTTTCTGACCTTTACCTAGTAAGATCTAGAAAAGTCACTGAACATCCAATACCCTGTATCCAAAAGCAATCTGTAGGTAAATTTATAAGTCAAGAGAAGAGAAATCTAATTTAGACAATTAAGTGACTGTAGAAAAAAATCAGCATTGCATGGGCATTCACTGAATATATGAACATGGACTTATTGGGTAAAATACCTAATATCCGACTACAAATTGTTTGACAGAGTCAGTTATGAATATGTATGAACTGTGTAAATTTAAACAACTTCTAAAGAATCTCAGATGATCACCATGTCTAAGAGAGAGCAAGGACTGGATTTTCTTATGAAAGGCAGCTTACTGTGAATTTGTCGGCTGCAGTGTAGTCTTCATCCAGAAACACTCTAGCTCTGTCATACTTTTGAAGTTCCTCACAACCAAGCATGGCCCTGAAAAACAGAACACAGTAATCAACGACAGTCATCACAGTCATCATCATCATCAGCCAAATCAAAAGTGTAAAGGCTATCCTCACACTTCCTGACCCCATGACCAAGAAATACATAATGAATTAATCTGAAAAGCCTGACTTTGAAATACAATATTTATCATATTTTTTTTATATGTCTGACGGAATGTTGCTGTTGATGACAGACAAGGACTTCCATTCCACGATGATTACAATATACCAATATGGAGTTTATTCACAGGTAAACCTATGATAACAGTCCCTTGAGATATCAGAGACTCGTGTTTTCTTGATTCCTTGTTGTATACATCCATCTCTGTTACTGTCTACATTTATTCATGACACACAATAAAAAACCACCACAAGTTTGCAATAGAAAGGGTAAGTTTATTCCGTAGTTCAGCAGGTGTGTACAGAAGAACATATCAGTATGTATACATGTGTAATTTCGACTTCAGTATACATAATACATGTACGTAAGAATATATTTTTGATATTGTTTAGAAATATTAAATTGTCAACCATTTACAATGAATCACAATGCCTATATGAACAGTAGTTATTCATAATTATATATGCATGGACATCCTGGATATTAGATACTTTACAAACCTGACCACATTTGTTGTATTATTTAAAATACACACACATGCGACTATTCATTATGTCCTGATGAATGTCGTGTTGAAATAATGCATCCATGGCTTTAGTACATGTACCCGTTATATGTACATTAAAAATCCTTGTTGTGTATACATTAAAGGCTTGCATTTTTTTCATACATGTATTTATGATACTTCAGTCAGAAATAGTCACTGTAAAACTAGTGATATGTTAAAGAGTGCATGTTCTGTATGTCAATTTCTCTGTGCAAAGTAGTTTATGTACCAGGTCTACTAATTTCTACCAGATGTAAATGTGATATGCATTGTTCACAGTTTAAGAATATAGCATAGTGTTCTCTTAAGCTCCTCTGACAGCAGCACCTTAGCATTGTGTATAATGAGTCCAAAATGATAATTAGAAAATAGTTGAGTTAGATATGACTTTTCTATCCACATTATATATAGTACTGGCTGCATGCCCATGTCAATACAAGCCACTTTGATTGGTACAATCAAAATACTGTCCATTAAAAGTAATGCAAGTTTTCAAAGGCAAATGAAAAGATGTAGAATATTTGATGACTGTATATAACTTCTCTCCTACTCACCAACATTCAATCAGTTTAACTGGCAATACCTATAGTTATGTGTAAGTCTGCAGAGCAGTATATTTTATAATAATTATAGAAATGCAAATTCAAGGAAACACGAAAGAGCCAACAACCTACAACAGACACCGTTAATGAACCAGAAGCACTTCATATCTGACATTTCAAGAGCCTTTAAAAGTCACTTAATAGACAGAGAATGGAACCGATCTAGCAGTGAGTAGTAAAGCGGTAGTAAATTTCTGATTTGTTTTTTCTTTGCTGAGATAGGCTCTAGAAGGTCTGGAGATTCACTTCTTCCTGCTGAATGCAGAACTAAATCTCTAATCCGTCATGAAATGTCTATTTCTAGCTTTTCCAGACAGCCAAGACCTGAAGGATCAAAACATTTTTGATGCATCAAACAGCTCAGGCTAACAACTAAATCAAGTGCATAAAGTGTTCTATAATCTAGGCTTGTTATATTTATTTTTCTAATGAAAAACTGCATGATGCACCTGAAGGAAAAAAATCAAATTCAAAAGGCCCGATAGTAATTCAAAACATTTCACGTTTGCTTCACAAAGAGTCAATTCAAAACTTTTATGTAACCTGTTATTCAAACAGTGGAAGAAAAAAGTCTACATTAATTCTAGAAAATGTTGGGCTTCTGTTGACAAGACTTAAATGATATCTTGAGTAAATAAGACGGTAAAGAAAGTAAATTTTTAAAATACCAAATTAGGTTTTGCTGGTATTGCATTTACATATGCGTGGGAGGTTAGTAACAGCATAATGAACCATCAGGATAAAAATTAGTTGATTTGATAAAATGAGACAGCTTTCCAAACCCTGGTTGATTTAGAAATTCAAATGATTTTTTTATGAAGTTTATCAAAGTGATGAGCCATAAGGCAATCTCAGCATATAATAATACACACTCTGAACAGCTGGATTGATCATGATTGGATCAGTTATTCCACCATATCTAGCATGCTAAACACCCCTCACTCTATATCAAATTGTACCCTTTAGACATGCCATTCATTTCATATGCAGAAACACAATGAACATGGAGATAATATGAATATTCCTCCACAAACAATGTCATTTTAATATGTGATATCAAACAGTTGGACATTTTATATAAAAAAAAAAAATTGAGTTTGAAATTACTTCTGAACCAAAATTCTAAGACTCTCAAACTAGAATTCCTAAAATTCTGCAGTGAACTAAATCAATCTCGGTATCAAATTGTCTGCTCCAAGTGTCCTTCCATGTGATGACCATACCAAAGTCTTACACAGGCTAGTAAATCTGAGGCGTCATATATAGCACTCCCTAGCTGGCATCTAGCTGCAATCTGTACCACCTATCAGGTCAAACATTAACAGGTGATGCTACATAATTTACTCTGGGCACTGTTGAGGGGAGATAGTTTGATAAAGGCCTGGGTCAGTACAGGCATCAGTCATCTGTGTACAGGTAGACAGATAAGACTGTAAGTACTAGGATTACATGATTGTGTCCTAATTACATGTGTTACATACTCAGATAATCAGATGATAGCATGCAGTACTGTGCATTCCACATCCTAATGAGAATGATTATCCTTCATGTTAATTTGTATGGTTTTGACATTATCATTCATATATAAACAGTACACAAAAACTGATGCAGCTGAAAATAACTGAACAATTAATAATTCTATAAATATATCATGGCAATCTATGCATAATTTACACATGGGCTTATTTTTTATTTCTTAAGCATTCGGAAATTAGCCCAAAAGGAAATTGTGTAAGCTTGCAACAAGGCATTCAGTACAATTAAATATTGCATCACCCAGTTAGACAGAAATTGGAAATTTTCTTCCATCTCAATACTAACATTAATTTCCAAAGCTTACAACTTAGTCCATGAATCACCATTGTTTGTTGATTTCATGCCAATTTCCTTCGATTTGCTTTTATTTGAACTTAAATGAATTGAAATTAAAATGCTTTGAAAAAAGCATGGAATAACATTCATGTACTTCAGTGATCAATCAATTAATCACATGTACGTTATAGCAGGAACACACTGACTGCATTCATGGATGACAATAGGAGGAAACATGTTCACACCTTCAACAATTATAATTGTGTGCATGAATTGTGTACATGCATTCAAGTTGTTTGTAAACATGATAACATGGGCATCTAAAGGTTAACCAGATGTCATGCAGTCCCGTGCTTAACTTAACACGTAGCTTACAAGCTTAATCTATACAGTATGTGAAATATAGATCTATATGCATTGTACATATGCATAAAAATCCAACAAGTTGCTTATTAACCATGTTAACGTAAATTTACTTGTTGATACAGTCTATGGTACAAATTACTATTAATTTCCATAAATGTGTAAGGACGGTCTAATGTTGCAATCTACTACAAATGCATTTTTACATTTTTTTTATCTTCTGAACTTTTTAACAGTTTGTTGTCCGTTTCAAAATATTTCCATTACCTTTAAAAAAAGTCAGAAGTATAGTACAGTTGAACTTCAATATCTCGAACACTGATATCTCGAATACGATGGATATGTCGGAATGATTTGAAAGTCCCAACCATTTATTTTTTAAATATTTTACCCTTGATATCTCAGTAACTCATATATTTCAGTTTTTACAAAGTCCCATCTAGTTCGAGATAACAAAGTTTGACTGTATTATGTTTTGGTTCATATGGTTGGTTCATATTACATATCAATATGATATAAGTCAGGTCTCATGTGTGCTATACAATACATGGCATGTTTTTCTATATCTCGGGGAGTGGGAAATGCTACTAAGCCTGAGTAAATCTTGGTGACAGAATGGAGATCTTCCACTACCAGAACATGACACAAAACTTACTTGACAAACTGGTTGACATGCTGCATAGAGGCCTCATAGTTTTTGCCGCCCACCTCCTGGCAATGCAGGGCCACAAACTCTGGTTCATAATACGAAACACACTGCAACACAGAAAGCCAGGGTCAGTTTTACTACATGTAATAAACTAACACTACTAAACAACTGGTCTAGAGCTAATAGTAGATAAGTATTTTTTACTTAAATTTTACTGGGAAAAAATATGAAAACAGCCATGGTCATGACCTAGGTAAGCGCTTATAGGGATTAGGGGCACTAAATATGGAAAAGATGCATAGTATAGATCTATATATCTAATGCAATAAGCTAAACGCCATGACATTTTCAAGCGACATTATGCATTGCTGGCATATAATTTGACTACATATTTACTGACATTCCTGGGTTGTATTGGCGATTAGTTGCTAGAGTTGAGAGGAATTTATCTCATGTAACATTGATTAACATTACAAATAACCTAAAAAAGTACTATGAAATTAATTCAACTGTAAATCCTTATCTACCACAATGCATGGGTATGAAATTGAAATCAAATTTTAATGGTGTACAATTTACAAAACCAATTAACAAGTAAGTCTCTGTTGATCACTCTCTCAACTGAATCTCAGTGGTGTCAAATAAAATAAATGCTATTTAAAATGTTTCCCTGTTGTCCCCCCCCCCCCCCAAAAAAATAAAAAAAAATAAAATAAAAAAATCCCAAAATCCACAGCTCACTAATAAATACTTACTTTTAAGAATTCTTTTAGCCATAACTTCAACATATGCTCTGGCTGAAAAAAAATAAAAATAAAATTGAAATTATAGTTCAATCTAAGAAATTAAATAGGGTCTATAATGATTATGTAATTCAACTACGTACATTTATTTAGGTTTTTATTATACATTGTTCTTTAAGAGCTTCCAGCCACACACCATAGCAAAAACACTCCCTCGGTTTTCGCTAAGTTGCATTCCTGGAAATTCTAGTTTGAATTAGATTGTTGATTACACAAATTACACCTTTTTCTGCCCTCAATAATATCTTTTGTCTATGTTTGAAAATAGAAATAGGGAAGTAAAGAAGTTATTCAGATTATGAAATACTAGTACATGTATTCACAAGATTCATGACTGACATTTGATTTAAAAAAAAACGTAAGAATTCACGACTGCAGAGATGGATACCTCCATCAGTCGTTATCCATCACCATATAATTAACCAAGCCGCAGTACTAACGACAGAGAGGTTTTTGCATTTTCTTAGTCAGGTGCATACTTTGGAATCAATAAAATTCATAGGGGCCATTTTCGTTGATTGCTTAAAATTGACAGGTTTGTGTATTATCTTATACATACAAGAGGATATGTACTTTATTACCCTAATTTATTAATTCGTGGAGGATGAATTCGTGGATGAGAAGTACCGGCCAACAAATTCCACGAAAATTGAGCCACCATGAAATTTAATGAGTCCACAGTATGCATTATTATAAGAAGGTCAAAATTAAAATTATATCAGTATTCATCTTCAAATAAAAGTTTTCAGGCATGTCTGATTTTCCTTTTTGACTTGTATAAAAGCACATGCTCTGATAACCATATAGAAGTCCTAAACTTGATTGTACCAAGTAATTATATGGGGTTGAAAACATAATAGCTAGGTAATACTGTTGCATTTTATGTTCCAAAGTAGTTTATGTATTTTTTATTCCAACTTGGGGGTTCTTGTGACCATTGGACATTAAAGTATATGTTTTTACACTAAAGATTTTGCATGCAACGTTCAAGTTTGGCAATAGAGGGGGGCTGACCTTCGTGAAAAGAATTACCGGTACTATTTTAATGAATGTATTATAAGCAATATAGATTATTCAATTTAAACTTGCTTTAGTCAATCATGCAATTATCATGATTTTATAATTAAATGCACACATTAATGGAAATTATTGTGGAACTTCTATCCTATACTTAGGCTATGAGAACATATACAAATGTTCCTTATATTTTGGACTACAATGTGCATTAAATCCCCTCCACCCCAACACACATACATGTACACCTATACAATGTATTCACACTAAATGACAGTGACCAGGGGCTCGTAACTTAAAGGGTACTTAAGTCTAAGACAGTGCTTAAGAAGGACTTATGTACATTCTAAGACTTAAGTCTGTAACTAGAAGAGTGCTTAGCTAAGACAATTTACCCAAAACTTAGGCGGCCGGTAGAGGTGACTTACATGTAAGTATGTCTTAAGTATTGTTTTCACACATTTAGAAGTTTTATTGTTAATTATTTCAATTCAGTATATTATTACAGAGTATTAATCACATTATGATATTATCTAGATATTCACCAATACAAATTTTTTGATTTGATTGATATAAATATTAATAGTGGTCGTAATGATCTGTAACATTTTCCATAAACCGGTAGTATATGCAAGTGGACTGCTGAATAGGTTGTAAACACGTAATGGTCAGTTTACAAGAAGTAACTGCATATATTAACTCGCGAAACTTGAAATTAAAAAAGGACGTTCGAAGACAGAAAAATCCTTAGCGATTTTAAAGACAATGATTGCCATATTTTAATATATCGACTTAATGAAGAAATTATACCCAAAATATGTGAATTGCTTCATTAGTGAAGTAAGAGGTAGAACAAAAGAAATCCACTATATAATTATATCAAGTTCATGCGGCAGCGCAATATTATGCCACAGGTAGTCTTCGAGAACGACTAAAATATTGAATATTCGTCAAAATAAACAAGCAACAACAATAGACTGAATATATTGTCCGAGATCCATTGCTTTGAGCTTTTTAAAAATTTTAGGCACATATGTATATATACTCATGCCACCTTGAATATTGTGTCTGTACATTTTCATCTACCCCATCAAAAATCAAAGATGTCATGCATGTGTATCTATAAAAACCAATACATCCAAATTCGACAAAAGAAATGAAAAATATGTTAACTTTTTACTTTTTACCAGAAACATAACTTAACTAAGACATTGCTAAGTTTGCTTTATGTTACGGTATAAGACATATTTAAGCATAACTTATGTAGGTCCTAAGATTCCGCCTAATTCCTACTAATGACCCTACTTGTTACGAGCCCCAGGTGCACAAACTGCATGTCTGCAACAAGTTTAAGTCAATCATTCAATGTAATGTTATCGTATGTGCAAGAATTAAAAATATCAGGGCTACACATAAGACAATTGAAAAAGTAACACAGAGTTAATTAAGTCATTTGTAGTATCGTGTGTATATGTGTAGTCTGGCTGTATGGAGTACTCACGTCCTCAAATATAGATCCCACATTAGCGCTAACAAGTAGCACTTTCGTGTAACTCCCCTCCATCTCACGCTAAACAGATCAACTGCTATACTCTAACATTTGCATTGCATAATAGTTGAGATAAATTCCACATACAATCACAATATATCCATGTTTTCAAGATCTATCCCATATTTTTATCAAAACCTCTTACGCTCCGCCTTTGCATGCCAGCAAATAATATTGACGTCACTTCCGAATATCCCGTTCGCGCCATCTGTCAGGAAATTAACTCTTTATTTTCAAGGGTAGTAACGCGTACAGTTGCATATTTGTTGTATGACTACCTTCACACTCGCAGGAACATATTCTCTCTGTTCTTCTTTATTTGTTTATCTAATATCTATTCTATAACATCTTTTCTTCTATATTTAAATTGATAATTTTTTTTTTTACCAAGGCTTTTATTTCACCAGTTCATGCAGCTATTGATATTTGAATGCCAAATATGCAGGTCTGTGAGTTTATTTTCAGAATGAACAAATTGAATTATACGTCAAGTATACATTATTTTTAGTGCCATACATAAGTGCATATCAAGTAAAAGGAATTTCTCGTCATCTTGTAATGAAATATCAAAATTAAATGTGCGTTGGACACTGAATCAAATATTCTCCATTCATGAATGAAGGTTCATGATTCTCGAGCTACATCTAAAACACGCACTAAAATTTGACTCTAAACATTTTTAAACTTCACGAATTATATTTTTTTCTTTATCAAACTAATCAGAAACATAAATAACATGTTATTTATGTCTCTGAACTAATGAACTAGGCCTATACACACTAGCATCCATTCAGTATAATGCGATTTATGTCTCTGAACTAATGAACTAGGCCTATACACAATAGCATCCATTCAGTATAATGCGATACATCATTATACGGCGATGATCGACATGCACTAATATATTCCGTTATAATTTCAATTCAATAATTGAAGCGATACCTGATCTATATGTACATGTACAGATAAAAATCCTTCTTCTGTTAGTAAACAGAAAGCGTTCGTTACAACTCATTTTTTGTGTTTTTTGAAATACAGTTACTCATTCAGAGAAAGCATACACGAGTTATCTTTCTTCACAACAGTGATAGTGTTTTCAACAAAGATCTTGTGTGATTCAATATCATTTCCTAATGTTATGTAAGATACACAATCCTTCAAATATATATATGTATATAATGTATATTGAACTTATTTAAGGATTACAAATCGATGGAAAATTCGGATAGACACACCGTGAAATCCATTGAAGGTTTTATGACATTTATCTTCATTTATTTGCTTACAATAAATCTGTACTGAAAATCATTGAAACCCACTAACCTACGCCACTAGCTTTGCAAAATTGTAAATTGGCGACTCGATCTGCACGTGAATTTTAAATTCGACGTCTGTTGGCGTTTGAAAGTCAGCGGCAAGTAAAGCGTCAACATCTGTAGTAAATTTTGAGGTAGGCCTACATGTAATGAAATTAATGTTTTTACAGACTGGCTGAGTTTTTAAAAAAAATCTGGTTAATCACAGATCAGTCCAAAATTGAATACGTTCGTGCCGTAAATTTCAAGTTTTGTTTATGTTTGAAAACAGATGCACACTTGTAAAAGTAGGTGTTTGTGTCATTGATCGGTTGAAGTTCAATAACATGCAGTTTATATAATATTTATTGTCAGTATCTGTTGTGAATTCTTTGGAATAAGCTACAACAAAATAAATACTGCCTGAACTTACGTCGATGTAAGTTCAGGCAGTATTAATTATTGAATTTATCGGTGAAGCATAACGCTGAAAAATAAAATGGGGAACATGTTTAAATAGTGTGTTTTTAACAATTGTTTACACCATAAAAAACAAGAAGCGATTGTTGTGAGAACTCTTAGTCAACTATTGCATGCAGTGAATGAGTTTTTGCAGTCCTGATACAGAGTTTTGAAAGGACACTGTCGGCAGTTGGTGCATAAATTATTAAAACCACGTAAGCATGTCAGAGTGAGCGGGGTAATAAAACGGCCAATGAAAATGCTTGTTTTATAAACTGCAACTCGCGATTCAAATTGTTAACCAGTTACATTCACTCAATAGTGTCATCACTCAACGCATCACTCGATCGGTCGCATCGTGTACACCCATGTTAGATTTGCGATAAAAGGGCTCAATGGCCATGTTCATTTTTAGTATAGCATTGAATGATTTATTTTTGACGTCGTCGTGTCAGTAACTGCCGTCAGGTGAGCAGAAAAATTGAATAACGCGCGTTAGCGCGTTATGATAACTTGTCTGCTCAACTGACGGCAGTTATTGACACGACGACATAAAAAATAAATCATTTAATGCTTATATTTACATTCCCTTACTGATGAAATAAATTATTTACTTAAATAAATCGATATAAATTGTAGATCACGGAGGGAGTTAATTAGTAACAGCAAGAACAGCTGTTTACAAAACCGGTTTAAACTGGTTAAGACGTAGAGTGTTGAGATCGACAAGCATGAAAATATAATCCATGAAAAATAACTCTTGAAATTTTGTTTTTAACAATAAAGTCAACCTTTTTGTTGATTAATTGTAAAACATGGTGTTTTGTCAACATTCATGAAATATATTTTTTAACCGATAGGATAGAAATCATTGTTTGAGAACTACATGTACTTATGTAAATTACATGTAAATTCATACGCAGTGATTAGTTGTTGCATTTAGAAGCATTTAATTAAAGAGCACAGAATTTAATGGAAAAACACAGTTGAAGTAAATATACTATATAGAATCAACCAGACTGAAATCTACACGCCCCGTTTATCGATTGCGCGAAACCTACAGCGACCTTAGAAAAACCACAGACTGCACGAAATAATCATGATGATGTCAGACTCAAAGTCTCACAGAAGACGATTTGGCTGTTTCTTATTATAGCTAACTTACTTTTTCAAATCAATTTATTAATTTGTTAAGAAAGAAATGTAAATATTAACATTGAAATGCTTTTCTTAAATGATTCATGCGGGTTATGAAGGTAGCGATCATTACAGAGAAAAATTACATTATATAAATAGTGCCTGTTTGGGAGGGTAACAGTTGAAATTGACACCCCGAGAAAACCATTGTCAACCGACGCGAAGCGGAGGTTGACAATGGTTTTCGAGGGGTGTCAATTTCAACTGTTATCCTCCCAAACAGGCAGTATTTATTTTGTTATACTGAATGTCTTAATTTTTAAGAAAATTTTACTGCTTTTATATAGAAATAACGTGAATTCTACAGCGAACCGTACGCGCATAATTTTCGCGCATGTAACATTTTTTAATGTTACCCGTTGCTAAGTGCGTTGTTAACGCTGAGGGTAATAGAAAATATTATTAACTGCGTCTTAACCAATCAGATTTCAGTATTTAACATGAAAGTATAACAATAGCCGCTAACGCTGCAATATTGCCACCTTCATATCCCGCATAAATCACCAAAAGAAATCATTAATTTTTATTGTTTCAGAGATACATGTTTTTTTCGCAATTCGTGTACATTTAATCGTTCGACATGTAACAATTATCTACAACTTTAATGGATTTATTTCAAAACATTTGTTAGTATATTATCATATAGATGAATATTAAAAAAAAAATAAGAACAAAACAAGAACAAAAAATTAAGTCAATTTATTGGTGACTAAAACGCCACCACAAAAATTCATGGTCAAATGACTAAAACGCCACAACAAAAATCCATATAGTAATGTGACTAGAACGCCACAACAATAATCCATAGACCAAGTCAGGTGACTAAAACGCCACAACGAATAATCCATACACGAAAACAAAGTTCAATAGCCAACGGTGACTACAACGCCACAGCAAAGATCCATAGACAGGTGACTAAAAGGCCACAACGAAAATCCGTATTAAAAGTTCAACAGCAACGTGACTTAAACGCCACAAGTAAGATCAATAGCCAGGTGACTAAAACGCCACATAATTTACTGAATGTCTTGGAACTTCAGCATCAAGAAATCTCTCGGATCTCCTCGGCCAAACTTATTCTTCAGTGACATTGTGAGTCTCTCAAGAAATCTGGGTCTTCGGAAGCAAAACGGGCCAACTCCAAGTTTTGTCACGTGACTTTTTTGGATTTCGTTCTGTCCTCTGCATTTGGATCGCTGGTTTTCATCATCTCTAGATGTCGCTGAAATCGTTTGATCTACAGGATAGAGAATAAATCATTTGATTAAACGTGATGTTCAGCATTGCCAAAAGCAATTAGGTAGAAATGAATTGACCGATGGAAAAAATCGTTTACAATTTTAACGTTAAATTTTGATGAAATGTATATATATATATTTACGTTAAAAACTGTCTCCCCGCTGTCATGAAGAATTCTCTCGTATTTCTCAGCTGTCTTTACCATTTCTACGGAGAGGGAAAAGACATGCATAAAAATGGAGCAAAATTTATTGTGAAAGATTTTAATTTAAAAAAAAAGGACCAAAGCCAAATAAAAACATAATGTATCATACCGCTGTTGACCAGGGACAGGAGGTGCTGCCCCCACATTCTCTGGAGTGTGGTCAAGTCGGTCTCAGTTATCGTGTTTTTCTTCAACGCCTCCATGAACAGATAGCCATACAGAACGTACTTCTTCTGAAGGTCTGAAATTGAAGATTATAATTTTGATTAATTTAATCAATTTATAATTATAGATCATCAGAAAAGGGAATCGAAATTTTTTTCAGAAGATTAGATTGAAAGATTTGTTACACATGTATTTACATACCAGCAACATTTTTGTTCTTAGAATAAGAGAATCCACCAGTTTCCCTGAAACTCTCTTCTCCGTACAGAAACATCAATAGCTGCAGGATGTGTTTTGTCTGTAAAACAAAACAGTAAAAAATACTGAAGTTCAGAAACCAATCTGTAAGTTCATGGACGTTTATACAAACAGAATGTGTTTTCTCTGTGAAACAATTTTAAAAACTATAGTCCAGAAACCAAGAAAGTCAGTTTATGCAAAGATATTAATATAATTTATAAAGATGTTTCAGTCTACCAAAACAAAAATAAACAGCTAGGATATAAAAAGCAAACACACCACTGGAGTCATTGTCCGTGTGTTTGTAGTGGACACGTATTCCATCAGGAGTGACCGCAATCGAGTCTCGAATCCAACTTTCTCCATATTTACAAATCAATCAAACTTTTTAGACAAGGTTCCAACAAGAGCGTTTGTTTTGGTGTTGTTAGACAACGATAATAACTCGCAACGTTTGTGACGTCATGATATTATGATGCGTTGCAAGACGACGTCACGAATGAAGGCAATAAGAAAACCAAATAGGTCATTTTTCCCGACTTTGAAAGTGTAATGATTTAATTAACCTTCTGTTTCGTGTCCAAATATTGGCTAAAATGTGGTTTTTTTTTTGTTCTTCTATAATTGCGATTCGCAACAAATATTCTGATTGGCGCATTTATAAAGACCCGCCCATTTATCAATGTTGAGAACATGATGCTATATACTCTGTACCAAGATATTTTGGATTTACATTTGGCTTAATTGCTTGATATTTATAAATACCTCAGGATTCAAACGATGTTCATTCAAAAGTATGAAAAATTTCCAAGATTTCCCAATCAAACCGCCCCTGTTAGCTTATCAGGTTTCAATACAATGATAAAAAATGTGATGTCTACGGAGATTTTGTATTGCAGCAAGCCCGGATGATAACGTTGAAATATTGCGCGATGTATTCCGAGTGTATTCCGAATGGAGAAAAGATGTAAACATTCCCCATTATAAATCTCCGTAAGGAATCTGTTTTCGTTCCTGTGAATTTTTCTGAGTGAAAGATGATAATGTGTCAATGAAATTATCTTGGAAAATATCCCTTTCAACTATTTCAATTGCAATTCTTTCACAGGTAAGTGTATTTTCATTAAAAATCGTCCAAATGCGCTGCATAAATATCTTGGGACAGACTATAACACGTGTCTGAGAAAGAAAACTTATAAAGTTGTACTTGCATCTTAAAAATTACATACAGAGTTAATTGAGAACAAACGGGCGACGTTAACGTATATGTGTAAATAAATGTTATTAAAAAAAAATCAAAATTAAAAAAAAGGTACAAGTATATGCTAACATGTAGAAATAAGGTTAGGAGTGCTTATGATAATGTTTGAATCTGAAAAAAAAAATCATTTTGTATCCAAACAATTGAACATTTTAGAAAAATAATCCAAGTTCGTAAATTCGTGGCGAAAGTCACATATAGCAATTGGGTATATCCCTCTAACTATTTTTAGAATCGGTAGGAACAAAGTAGTGCCTTTAAGCAAAATAGTTCCTATACTTTCAGAGTGTATATATATTTATTGGGACATTTTAAATCAGAGTGCTTGACACATGTCAGAAAAGAGGATTTTCAATTTTAAAAACAAGCGTCAAAATTGAATTATCATTTGAAGAAAAGAATTGAAATTGTTTGATGTACACCCTTTCCTAAACTGAGAAATTCCCTACTTTTACTTTCATTTTCAGAGTTTTTCAATACAGACGCATTTTGCCGGAAAACGAATCTGACTTCAAACCACGAAATTTTAACAGGAAAGAGACAATTTGATGAGCTTTCATTCAAGAGGTCCATCGTTGCTGAACGAAAATTAGGGCCGGAGCTATGAACGTTAACATTACCGCCTATGGAAAATGCATTAGTGGACTATACCCAATTAAATAACATTCATGATATTATCATCATTATGACTGAAATGGCTTAATGGTTTGTGCACAAGACCTTATAAAACCTTATAAAAACAAACATTTAGGTTGAGGGTTTGATACTATCAACCTTTTTTTTTTTTCAATTTGTAAACGCTGTGTTCTTGAAAATATGTCTATGCACATGGTTAGAAATTGTCCTTTTATTAAAAGAAAACAACAACCAGACTTTGAAAGGAACAATTCTTCGTTAGTCAAGGGGTTTTGTTACACTCCGCTCCCCTATAAACCTTTGGGTTATTATATAGTTACTTGATCGATCTTACTTTTTACGACCAATTCACTAATTTGTTAAAAGATAGAATAGAACTGCATGACGACTCAGTGTTTACACTTGAGTCTTCTGAGGAGCCCGCGGAGTTGCAGGATTAAGGTAGGCATGTCAAGGATGACGACAGCCCCTAGGACCACCACCATGAAGACCAGACCCACATATCCGGTCACTGAGGCCGACACCCGGTCGTCCGGGGCGCATGTCTTCTTGATTTTGCTGGACGTTAGCTCACTGACATTGATTGTTAATTCGTTTTTAAGTTGGTTTAGTTTAGACACAAGCATTTTTTCAACATCTCCTCGGGTGGATGAATTTTCCCAGAAGGCAATCTGGTCTTCAAGTTCGCATGGGCATGGACACATTTGAACGTCGGTGGTTGCTAAATATGTGACAAAGCAAATCATTTTTGATTATCAAAAGTGTGATTCAAATAAAAAAGATAACGTATCAATTCACGGACATGTAACTAGAATTAAATATATACATTGTATGTTTACGTGAGCTTAAAAAATCCTGTGTACATCAACTTTAATATTGAAAGTTTTTACTTGTATGTTTTTTGTCGGCGTAACATTATTATGCTGAAGCATGTAACAAAAACGTTACCTGTTGTTTCTTCTGATATAGAGGCGAATGTCGTTGAACCTGTTGAATCTTCGCTGTTTGGAGATGTATGGTCTGAAAAAGTTCAAGAATGAATTAATCATATTCTGCTTTGTTTTGTTATTTATGATTTGTTTTTGCCTTTATTTGTTTCGTTTTTTATTTTAAAATGAAAGAAAAGGCGAGCAAGATCACAATTCCCACGCTCCCATATTGCTTGACAATGCTACACATCATAAATGAAAGGATATGTATTAAATACACAAGATACTAGTAATTTGATTTAAAGATTTAAAACGAACATAACTCACCAAAAAGCATCACATAAAAATTCTGCAAGTATGCACAGCTATGAATTTATCTTTAACAAAAACAAAATTCTAAATCAAAATAAAAAAAAATGAAATCGGAATTTCCTGGCAACATGTTCATCTACACATTATGTCCTTAATATCTACAGAGTACCATGGAATCGTAGGTAGGAGTTTGATCGGAGTTGCGCTGACAAACTGTTCATTACTACTGGTCAAAATTCCAAATTAAGAAGGGCCGAAATTTCCTGAAAATTAATGGAATTCGAAGGTCCTGGTAATATGCACATCTACACATTGTGTCCTAAATACTTACAAAGTTTCTTGCATTTCCTTTCAGCTGTTTAAGAGTTGGACTTACAAACTGATCATTTCTGCATTCAATACACGGGCAAAATTCGAAGTACAAAATGATCGAGATTCCCAGAAGAATAATAGAATTAGAATTTCCCAATAATATGAACTTCTACTGATCTAGCTACACATTTTGTCCAAAATACCGCCACTGTTCCAATAAACTCCATGCAGCAGTTAAAAAAAAGCAAACAAAAAAATAAAGTAAAATAAAAAAAAACATCATTAGGGTAGAACGGGGTAATTTCGACCACTTTTACCGATACGTAGCTTTTAGTTTCAAATTTTGTACGATATTCCCATGAGCTTGTTTGAAATCATTTAAGATAGTTCGGATTACTTTTCTGTCACGTATTTTTCTACTTTCGAGTGAAAACTGTCACTGTATACAGGAATATGAAGAAAAGTAAATAAACATGTCATGCGGGTTAATTTCGACCGGTCTTGGGATAATTTCGACCATGCACATGAATGATCAAATTCGACCACTCACTTTTTTTTGTCAACTACCTTATCAGTAAAAAAAACAAAACAAGTAAAAGCGATTTTAGTAAATTTGGATCTGAAAAAAAAATGGAACAATGTAATTGGACACAAAATATGCTCAGATTGCACAATCTTTTCTTAGTTGTTCCGTGCAATAATTAAAATATGCTACCGATCGTCGCCGACATTGTTCGTTTGAAATGTATGTCTTTATTGTGTGTGTAATGTATTTCTTGAAATAAAGAAAAACCACAAAGCAAAATTTGCTTGCGCTAATACTCTTAGAATTAACACTGACCACCGCTGATTTTAGTTTTATAAGATATATTTAACTATACGTTTCCGTAAGATGTAAATATACGAGCTTAAAAAATTGTATGATATTGAAAGTTTTTACATGTATGTTTTTTGTCGGCGTAACATTATTATGCTGAAGCATGTAACAAAAACGTTACCTGTTGTTTCTTCTGATATAGAGGCGAATGTCGTTGAACCTGTTGAATCTTCGCTGTTTGGAGATGTATGGTCTGAAAAAGTTCAAGAATGAATTAATCATATTCTGCTTTGTTTTGTTATTTCTGATTTGTTTTTGCCTTTATTTGTTTCGTTTTTTATTTTAAAATGAAAGAAAAGACGAGCAAGATCACATTTCCCACGCTCCCATATTACTTGACAATGCTACACGTAATAAATAAAAGGATACTAGTTATTTGTAAGTATGCACAGCTATAATTTTATCTTTAACAAAAACAAAATTCTAAATCAAAATAAAAAAAACAAAAAACAAGAGTCCCATGGGCCACATCGCTCACCTGAGGAACAACAGGTATGATAAAATCAGGTTAATGGAGTCATAATACAAACTATCTCTACAATGTACAATAATACATGTAGATCCTGTATAAATAAAATCCATTTCCCCCCCTGGAAATTCTTATGTTTATGATCATTGGTCCCTTTTCTAACAGGATGATTTTATAGTCTTATCATATGTTGAGTATTGCAGTTCTCAAAAATAAACCTACATCAAACTCTGAACCTTCTTGTGAGGCCAAAGAATTGTCCTGGGGCCAAAGTCTTAACAATTATAAAGAATCATCTGGCTGATTAGTTTCTGAGAAGAAGATTTTTAAAGATTTACTCTATATATTCTTTTGTTAAACTTTGACCCCCATTGTGGACCCACCCTACTGGGGATCATGATTTTCACAACTTTGTATCTACACTACCTGAGGATGCTTCCACACAAGTTTCAGCTTTCCTGGCTGATTAGTTTCTGAGAAGAAGATTTTAAAATATTTACTCTATACATTCCTATGTTAAACTTCGACCCACCATTGTGGCCCCACCCTACCCCCGGGGGTCATGATTTTCACAACTTTAAATCTACACTACCTGAAAATGCTTTCACACAAGTTTCAGCTTTCCTGGTCTTATGGTTCACGAGAAGAAGATTTTTGAAAATTTCTCAAAAATTTTCATAAATTCCTAATTATCTCCCTTTGCAAAAGGGCGTGGTCTTTAATTTTCAAAACTTTGAATCCCCTTAGGCTAAGGATGCTTTGTGCCAAGTTTGGTCGAAATTGGCCTAGTGGTTCTTGAGAAGATGTTGAAAATGTGAAAAGTTTACAGACAGACGGACAGACAGACGGACGACAGACAAAATGTGATCAGAATAGCTCACTTGAGCTTTCAGCTCAGATGAGCTAATAAAATCGGAATTTCCTGGTAACGTTCATCTACACATTATGGCCTTAATATCAACAGAGTACCCTGGAATCGTACCTAGGAGTTTGATAGGAGTTGCGCTGACAAATTTTTCCTTACTATTGGTCAAAATTCGAAGTTAAGAAGGGCCGGAATTTCGTGAAAATTAATGGAATTCGAACGTCCTGGTAATATGCACATCTACACATTGTGTCCTAAATACTTACAAAGTTTCTTACATTTCCTTTCAGCTGTTTTAGAGTTGGACTTACAAACTGTTCATTTCTGCATCCAATACACGGGCAATATTCAAAGTACAAAAGGATCGAGATTCCCAGAAGAATAATAGAATTAGAATTTCCCCACAATATGTACATCTACCGATCTAGCCACACATTTTGTCGAAAATACCGCCACTGTTCCAATAAACTCCATGCAGCAGTTAAAAAAAGCAAACAAACAAACAAACGAAACAAAACAAACTTAACAAAAAAAAACAAAACCAAACAAACAAAACATCATTATACTTCTCGTAACTTGTTGTGTGGGGTATGATATATCGATAATTGGTATTTTTAGAGACCACATCAAACAGAGGAATAAATTTACAAATCAAAATCTAAAAACTACCCATCGTGCCCAAAATTCCTTACTTTGAATAGAGTTGCTGATCGCGCACACCACTTCACTCTGACTAGCTGCCAACACAAAATATGCATATTCAAGAGTCATGAAAGCTCAAACAGATTTCGCCAAGTACGATTTTGTTTTCTTTTTCATTTCTCAGAAAATTAGAATTCACAAAAAGATAAAGAAAGATATCTATCTTTCTACAAGATTCTGATATAACTTTAGGTAACTAATTTGAAAACTTAAGTCATTTCTTGATCGTTTCCAACTACAGTGGAAATGTGGATGTTTTTGCTTAATTCGTTCACTGACTGATGGTACTTGGTTTCAATGAGACATTATATAAATAGTGCCTTTTTGGGAGGGTAACTGTTGAAATTGACACCCCGAGAAAACCATTGTCAACCGACACGAAGCCGAAGTTGGTTTTTGAGGGGTGTCAATTTCAACAGTTACCCTCCTAAACAGGCACTATATATTTAATAATACTGAATGTCTTAATTTTAAAGAAAATTTTACTGCTTTTATACAGATATAAAGTGAATTCTACGGCGAACCATACGCGCATAATTTATGCGCATGTAACAATTCGTTTTATCAAACTTTCATGTTAAATACTGAAATCTGATTGGTTTAGACGCAGTTGATAATCCGTTCTATTACCCTCAACGTTAGCAACGCACCTAGCAACGGGTAACACAACGAATTGTTACATGTGCGTAAATTATGCGCATACGGTTCGCCGTAAAATTCACGTCATTTCTATAAAAAAGCAGTAAAACATTCCCTTAAATTAAGACATTCAGTATAATAAAATAAATAGTGCCTGTTTTGGAGGGTAACAGTTGAAATTGACACCCCTCGAAAACCATTGTCAACCTCCGCTTCGCGTCGGTTGACAATGGTTTCCTCGGGGTGTCAATTTCAACTGTTACCCCCCCCCCCCAAACAGGCACTATTTATATAGTGTTACCCGTTGCCAAGTGTGTTCCTAACGCTAAAGGTAATAGAACGGATTACCAACTGCGTCTAAACCAATCAGATTTCAGTATTTAACATGAAAGTATAATAAATGAATTTGTCGATCTCTTTCCATCAAAAGCGATTGACAGACTAGGTAACCTTGACAGCATTAATTGAATTTTAATACCACTTCAGTACGTTGTGAGGTCTATGCATTGTTTAAGGGAGTTGGACACGATATTAAACCAAAATTTTATTTTCCATATTTTATGTATACAATGGTTTACTTGCGCATTTTACATGATTGACAAAATTTTGAAAGTTAGAAGTCAAGGTATAAAATATTCAGAGGCAAAAAAGCATTGGTATGTAAACAAAGCTCGAGTCCTATATTTGGTTACAAATAACCTAAAATGTGGAAGTACCATTTCTGTGACAAAATGACTCAAGGCAAAGAAAATAAACTGATTCAATGTGTTCATAAATAAACAGAAGAAAGAAACATTTAGTTGAAACCAATTAAACTCATATGTAAACAATAACAAGGCCCGAGCTTTGTTTATAAAACAATGAATTTCAAACTCTGTATTTTGCTAACAACTTTTGATTTTCAAAGATTGACAAAGCAATCAAATATACCCATATTAACCCTTCTAAACACTCAAACTGGAAAAATAAAATTAAAATTTTGAGCTCAAATCTTGTCTTAACCCTTTACCTTAAGCCCTCACGTAGGTAAAAACAAGTGAGGGAGTAGGGGGCCTTGTGTTGCATTTTTAAGAGGAGTCCTTACCCTTGCAATTGCGTGTTAAACATGTCTCCTTGTCTGGACCGTAATATATAGAGTAGCAATATTATCATTCCCAATAAATTCCCAATATCTTGGCATAAAAACCCCAGTCTCCAAAACCATTTGATGGCAATGGAAAAAAGTGTATTCCGTGACAGGAATTTTTAAAGAAGATATTGTAGAACAGACATGACAATTTCAAACAACTGAATTTTATCGATGGAAACTTGCATTACCGGAGCACCCGTTGCGAGTGTTTTCTTCCGTACAGTTTTCACAAATGTCGGCGTACTTATTTTGTACCGTCTGCTCCACCCAGTGCCCGTCTACACAAATATCGTATTTACTGCAGTCACATAGGCCCTTTATCAGCCCCGCAATACATTCTTCAAAGGACGAAAAAAAGAAAAAAAATCTTCTATATTTCTGATATTAACACAAGCTGTTGTATAATTCTAAATTCAAAATATTAGCCCAATAACTATTAAAGCACGTGACGTATCTTACCTTCTTCACCTTGTGCAAGTCCTTTTAAAATTACAACTATAAGCAGTACTTTAGCATGCATCTTGAATCATATCTACAAAAGAAAAAAAAAGACATGAGAAAAAAGAGAGAGAACTAAATAAAAAAGGGTTCAGACAGAGAGAATACGAGAGAAAAAGATAGAAAGATAGGGAGAGAGATAAAGGACAAATTGCTTGTCAGATTCAATCAAAGTACAAACATAATGATATTTCAAATGAAAATTAAAATCATTTATGAATCAAAGTAATCATTTCGAGGCTGCAGGTTTTGTAATCAACCAAATCATGCTGTATATACACGTTTTAACACTATTTAAACAAATACTTCAAAACTTTTGCATGCTTATTTCACTCTCTTTCTTGATTTTTTCAACTTTTTTATTTATTCCGGTTAAGACCGCGGAACATTAACTGGCAAGATTGGAAATATACAGCTTACGTCAGTTTCACTTGTTACAGTCAAAACATTTG
The DNA here is from genome assembly GCF_963853765.1 of Magallana gigas. Classification (NCBI taxonomy): domain Eukaryota; kingdom Metazoa; phylum Mollusca; class Bivalvia; order Ostreida; family Ostreidae; genus Magallana; species Magallana gigas. The sequence goes on from NC_088860.1 coordinate 29,848,822, forward strand.
AAATGGGCGGGAACAAATTGACACGGACGTTCCGCGGTCTTAATCTCAAATAATTATTATCTCAAGAAAAAGAAAACTTCCTTTTTATGAACTTAAATCAATGACCCAATATTTTTGTATTATAAAAAATCAAATGTATAACTAAACATATATATACATTGTACTTTGCAGCCCACTTTTTCTCGCAGCAACAAATTTTTTAAAATTTACATATAAAAAATTGATTTATCATGGAGTTGCCCCCCCCCCCCACTTTTTTGGGAGTATGTAAAAAAATTGATATGAAAATAAGGAAACGAGGAGTGAAATTGAAGTAATATACTACCCCCCCCCCCCCCCCCCCGGATTAGGATTTTGAAGATTTTGGAAAAGTTGAATTTTCCTTCTTTTTTTTTCTTCTTTTTTTTTTGCTTGTCAAGAGTTTTTGGATGAGTCTGCCCCCCCCCCCCCTTTCAAAAACGATGCTACGTGCCTGCTTTGCGAATATTCCAAAGCCGTGGTTCACATTGGTATATGCTCAGTTAAAATAAATATGACATTAACAACCGGAATAAATAGAAAAGTTGAAATGGTACTTACCAAAGACAACCGCTGATAGAAAAATTAAACTGTTGACAACCGCTGATGAAGCTGTATGCCAACGAGCCGAGTAATTCAGTCGCAGCATCAGGTGCATGGAGATTATAATCGTATTTGTTCTGAATTTGTCATGCAAATACTATCAATCATTTTTTTGGCTCAGATTTTAAAAGATAAGGTATATTTTATACCATCATTATCGGGCGAAACAATGCATTTTGCAGATAAATATCACTCATCTCGACAGAACTAGATCGGGAGTATTCACTGTGTGTCGTAACAGGAAGCCTGTATGTATCATGACACATACAATCGACACAGAAACGATCAGTAAACAGCGGTCATTTGTCAGATGCAAATTGGAAATCGTTGTGTGAAAAAATAGTGTTATATAGATCTGCTATTCCATGTAGCTGAAAATTTGAAGCACCGAGTTATGTATGCTTAACAAAAATTGATTTAAAATTCCACAAAGAGAGATTTTTTACGCTTAGGAAGGAAGCAAGAAACAAGCAAAATGTCGGTGTTACAAATGGAATGCAAAATTAAGACATCAGAATTAATCAAATTGAGCAAAGACTAATGACCATGTTTACTTTGCCTCCAGAAGAAAACTTTTATTTTTTCTGTTCTTTGTTTACATATTTGAGGTTGATAATTTTTTTTTTCGAAATATAGCATTAGGTTATCAATTTGTAATATAAACTGATAAAGAAATATTTGTTCTTTAATTATTCCTTAAATGTGTGAAAAGAAGTAGCATACATACAATTTTTTACAGAAATAATTTCATTCTTAAAAGTTTTAAACTAAAATGAGTTAGACTCTACATGTATATAAAGTGTACGGGATTAGCATTCTGTCATGCATTTGAAAATTGACCCATGTATTTTCACACGCGTCTAGAATATGATCGATATTTCATTTATATATTCACAGTTTCATCGTTTTACGAAATTTAGTAGCATATATCAGGTTTCTCCATCATCTAAACTTTCAAATGATCACAAATTCCACTTACAAGTATTTAGTCAAGTACAGAGAATTAACAGTTGCCCGTGAACTTAAGATAATGAGGCGTGTTATAGAAATAAAAGAAATGCATTATGTTCAGAAGTATATTTATTTACATTAATCAATTACATTTTCATCATTTCTTTCTTTGACTGTAAATTATAAGTCTTGATAAATCTACTAGAATGAGTGCACTGCTAGCGAACACAATAAATGATGCTCCAACGATCCCAGTAAAGACAGCAGAGTCCCTGTTGTCGGTCGCACTTCGCTTTGAATTGAGGAAAGAAGAAAGGTTTCTGGTCTCCACCGCCAGCTGTTTCTTGATTTCGGCCAGGGTGGCGCTCAGTTCGTTGTACTGGGCAACCTGATTGGTTATGTTACTCCAGTAGTCGATTTTGGCATCAAAATCACAATCACAGTCGCATAGTTCTTCTACAATTAAAAACATTTGAAAGCCCACGTCCATGCCAAGTTTTGATAGAATTACATGTAGCAGGTTACAAACGTACTGCACTTTTACAAATAACGCAAAGAATAGTACACAATTACATAGTAATAGGAAAAGGTTTTGCAATAAAATGCGTCTTGCAAAAATAGTCGGAATTTACTTACTTAAATACTTAAATACTTAAATAATCTCTTTAAAAAAAATCATACTCTATTCATTATTTCAAAATTTCGTTTATGTTAAGAAGATGGAAAGAACTGCATGAGACGTTAATTCGTCTTTTAAAGAAAATGCATAACAAACAATAACAATAAAGAAACTGAAATTAAAGAAATTTTTTTTTGGCCAAAATAAAATTATTGTTTGTTTGAAATTTCATCCTGCCAAGGAGTGAAGTACCCCCGCTCATAAAATTATCAATTAAGCAAACTTCTTATTTGAAAAAAAAACCCCTCCCTCCCTCTTGTGTCTAAAAACTCCTAGGCGGCAATTCGAAACAAACCATTTTTTTTTAGGAAGGCCTCACCACACGTCCTTCAATAAATTTGACGTTAGTAAAATAACATAAAGCATGCGTTTCATATGCCAAACACGATAGAGAAATCTTATATACAAGTTATCGGAGGCTGCGATAAAATAATTTACACTAAAATTATCTAGGAGAAAGTCCTTATTAAGTTAGCAAAGCGTACACAATCTTCGTACGATACTATTAATAGCAAATCATAAAAGTTTCTTTATGCCTTAATTATGCCCTTTAATCATTTATCATTATACTATATCTAGTTCGTTCACAGACTTTGATAACACTTACCAGTTCGACAAATATAAATGTTTGTACACAGATAAAATGCCATGAAGAATATGCGCAACATTATGTTTTCCACGGTATTTCAGATTCAGAGGAATGCAAATTTTGTCCACATTAGTAGCAGAATGTCTAATCTAGTATGAAATTGACTCATTGATTCCTATACACGATCCTAAAAATGATGATATCTATTTTAAACGTCAGGACAAAAAAAAATCAAATATTATTTTCAACATCAAAATTGTTTTTTCGTTAAAATAAATAAAGGAACACTTTACATCGACATCTTCTTGAGTATTGAATTGCTTTTTGATAAAATGAATGACGCTAATGCAAAATATGTACCCCAGGAGCATTTTTTGATTTGTTGATAAAGAGAAAGTGCATTAATGGATCGTTCACGTAGGTTGTTAATGGTTTCTATTGACAGTGCTAAATGTTGGGTCTTGAACACAGATCTATGTATTGAATATATTCCCTTCTCACACAGTGTTGACTGGATAAGTAAACAGTGGGTACGTCGATTGTAATATCAAACTAGAGATGATGCACCGGTGAGTGGCGAAAGCATCTTACCGGATCCCTCTTTGTTGACAGCCAGTCCAACTCTGATATTGTACCACTGTTATGTTAAAATAGTAAAATCTATATGATATGGCATTAAACCAATTTAGTTTATATTTAGTCAAATTATTCATCACCATTTTGAGGCTGTACATGCCTTTTATCAGAAACATTGAACTCATATTAATGAAGAATTAAACTTTTTCACTAACGCTAATTGTATCTCGCTTCAAATTTACACACCATGTTGACATTGAGTTAGAGTTATCCCCCGTATTTTTTTTTTTAATGAACAGAATATATAACAAGGATGAAGCAAGCAGCCACTAACAGCAGCCACTAAGCCCGTAGAAGCTAGCAGCCAATTATGAAATTTATCAAAGTACTGAGAGAACTCGAACAGAAAATTATATTTTACTTTATTATCGACATATTTTAATTAATATCAAAATGATAAATGGTCAATAATTTGCAAATTATATCAGTATACATTTTCTTGCTATTAAAGTAAATCCACCCTCCTGTGACGTCATACATTTTACATAAACCATAAATTCATTAAAATTCTTGCAAGTAGATTTGTAATTTCTATGTTATCATAGGTACACATCAAAAACTCAAATCATTGTTTACTTGGAGATATTTAATAAGCGTTTTTCATCCTCATATTCGACATAATTCAATAATGACAAAGGGAAATAACTCTTTTCTAATTTTCTCTAAGTGATATATCTATATGCTATAATTTTTCTCATGTAAACATTTTTTTTTCTTTTTTTTAAAATTAATTTTAGTTTTCTGGCATAGTAAGCAATAAAATTAAAATAGACAAACAAGTACCATCCACTTAAATTTAATTTTAAAACAAAAAAAGTGTGATTTTCAGATTTTTTTTCAGCCTTTGGTTTTTATTACCTTACATCTTAAATAGATTGGATACATATAAATTTTATTTATTTTTTTATGAAATTCAAGTCCAATAACTTAAAAAAAGTTAAGTTTTTAACTTTGAACCCATGATTTTATAGGTACGGAGTTACCTTAATTAAAATATGCCAGTAATAAAGTAAAATACATTTAAGGTATTCAATGTATAACGACCACATTTTGTACCTAATAAATGAATGGTCCGATTTTTTAAATCATGATATCATTTTGAAGGTGTTATGAAAAAAATACTCCACCAGAGCTATTTTCAAAATTTTGATTATGGTCGAAGTAATTTCACCTCAAATTTTGCATTGAAGTCTATGGACAACGTATGTTTTATTAAGATATTGTAAAAAGTAACTTAAAATTTGTAAAACTCTCTTGGTTAATACATGCATAAGCTTTCTCTTTATTAAGATATGAAATAAAATAAATAATTTACCGCAGATATCTTGACGAAATTAAAATTTTATGTTTTTCATCAAGGGAAGATAACTCTTTAAAAAAATTCAAGGTGCAAAATGGCCGGCTTCTTATATGCTGTTAGTCATGTGAATATAGTTTATTTCACTTGCAATGTAATCTAGCAATACATATTTAACTAGTTTAAAATGATTCAAAATTGTTCAATATCCCTTCATTATACATTGAATACCTTAAACTAAAGAGCCTCCCGTTGTTTAGCAAGAATGTAATGCGCATGCGCAAGATTGTAAAATAAAAAGAATCCAGAAGATTTCCGGATTTTTAAAAGGAATTTTCATTGATTAAATAATATCAAGTTTAGCGAAGCTTGATTGAGAAAAATAAAAACAAACTAGAGCAAAGCTCGTTGCAAAGCAACGAGTGGGTTTTCCGCTAATGTCGAAAGCAACGCTAGAAGTACGTCTAAGAAGCAGAGTTCTTAATCTAGTAACAAAGAAACCTAAGTACAAAAAGATAAAAAAAAAATCGAATGATTCTTGGTACAACTAAACATAATCCGAATGTTTTTAAGTACGACTTAACCAAAAACCCTTTTCCATTTCAAGAACGACTTAACAAAAAAAAATTGTGTTTAAGTATGACTTAACAAATTTGACTTCATTTTAGGTACAAGTTTACTAGGTTCAAGGTCACTACACACCCTTTCACCCTTTACTCAAAAGCTCTGCTTAAGTGAAGTCTGAGCCAAATAGGGGTTAGTAGAAATTATATATGCTCTCAAAAAAGGATTTTTGCAGGATCCGATATGATCTTCACCCGTTACCTAGAAATTTCATGCAATGTCACTGCACATCGTTTAACCATAGAGACACTCTGTGAGTATTAGCCAGATTGGACTAAAGGGAAAAAAGATATGCCCAAGACAAGGATTTTATATATATATAATCCTGCTATGACCTTAACCTTATACCTAAAACCATGGTTCAAGGTCACTGCACATCCTTCAACCAAAGGAACCCTGTGGATGAGGTATGAGCCAGATTGGGCCAAGGGGAGAGAAGCTATGCTCCTGTCAAGCCATCTTGGATGGACAGACAGACAAATTGATCACTAGAAGGCGCCCGCATAAACATGCCTTTTTATCTAATTTAAAATAGTATCCATGCTATCTGCCCATGGTGAATAGTCATCAAAACCATTCATTAGCAGAATTTGATTTCCCTCCTTTTTAAGGTGGTATGGGACATCTGTCGATATTAATGTGGATTAAAGTACTATATAATTGAAAAATTTTCACCGGTTTAGAATTTTCAAATTTTACAATATTTAACCAAAAAATAGCTTTTAAAAATATTTGAAAAGGTAAAAATTGTAAAAACCCCAGCGGGATTCGAACTCATGACTTACAGGTTCCTAGTAAACCCTCTAACCCACTGTGCTAAGGAGTTAGGTGACCATTTTTGAAAAGAAACTACATGTAGTGATGTACTTATATAATTACACTTTATTTTATTGTTTATTTCGATAAACAATACGTCACAACATGGAAGTGTCCCATATCACCTTAAACTTGGAACACTTCTGACCTAATAAGATCGCCGCATTAAATACAAAGTTTGATTTAACTCTAATTTGTTTATCATCAAGAAATTCTGCATCGCTGACAAATAAAGTTTTCTTCTGTATAATGAAATACCAATTAACTGACTATTCGGACAATAGCAAGTTTATTGTCCCACTCCACAGCAACTATTTCCCTTGGCTTTGCCTCATTAAATAGTTGCTGTCTTGGGGGACAATAAACTTGCTATTGTCCTCATACCCAGTAAATACTAAATAGGCATATAATATCCCATCCACCTACATTTCATGTTATATAACCTCCCGTTTGTAACCTTCAATTTCACTGTAAAGTCAACATATCTGTCATAGCCGCAAGTTTCACAATTTATTTCTGCTTCTCATGTACTTAAAATTAGGGGCCTTAATATTGCTTATCAATTCCAACAAGAGACATCCCTCTAACTATTGATAATCATTTAAATTCATTTCATGAATCTACGCAACAATGATAAACCTTCAAGTACAGTCACTCTCAATTTTACAAAAATATTGACGGTACTTTATCCGAAACTGTTCCATGTACCTTTAACTTAGTACACTAACATTTTTTATGAAAAGACAGTTTGTCTTAGAATAAGAAAGCTAATGCAATTCTGAGAAAAAGAATACCACATATTGCCAATTCCATTGAGGTTTAATAAAAATATGGCCATTTAAGTGAACCCACCATTTCCAATTTCCTTTAGTAAACACAGATTTACAGGGTTCTCCATAGTAAAACATCTTTACCTGACCTTTTAGAGGTCAACTTTTGTTCAACCACCTTTCAAAAGAAACCTTATTCAATACAACATACGCCTACATGATATAATCATGATAAAAGCTTCACATCACTTAGAAATACCCTTACATGTATACCCCCCCAATCTTTTGATTTTCATAAAAAGTCATGGTTTGAAATGTTTTAATTACCAAATTTTATGAAACAAGTGGCAATTTCCTTGAGTAATTTCTCACACATATTTGAAAACAATCATCAATGATTCTAAAATTTGATCTTTATTTGTTTATTGTATGATTTGTACCATTTTAATTAACAAATAGACTGCTGTCCTGCTTGTGATTTCTTGTTTTCATGAAAAAAGTAAGCTAACAATCATATTTAGTCAATATCTAATCTATTCTGATTTCTAGTCTCCTTCTAACCATGCTAAAACAGTAAGTTACAACCTACAAGTTAGACATCTGCCTTAAATTAGAATTAAATTCAAACACACCCAGGTAGCTGGAGACAGAGTTGATTTCAATGAAAAATGTTCAAATTTGACATGTTTTTCGACTTTTTTTCTGCACATGTATATACCTTAGAAAGGTAGAAATATGTTGTTTCTTGTTCATTTCAAAAGTAATTATCATAGCAGATGTTATTTCAAAGTCAAATGTACATTTACATATCCTACATGTAATCTTAATGCAGACAATTAAATAAAGGGGGGGGGGGGGATTTTTCAATTATGTAAACACATCTTAATATCTTTATGAAATAAAAAATAAAGGAAACATAATATTGCATACTTTTATTGAAAAACACAGCAATTATGAATGTCTTTAAACAGCCTTAATTTTGTTTTCATAATTTCTTATCAAACACAAACCACAACATGGCATGATGCTTTCTTCAAGTTCCGCTTCATGCATTATCGGATTTAATTTGAATTACCGGTAAATAGTCTGTAGAACACAAGGAATATGCATGTGAATAGAGGTGACAGGTTAATCTCAGGAGCTGACCCACAAGAATCAACAGGTACCGGTAAAAGCCATGTGGTAACAAGCGTCTGTTTTGAGCTGAAATAAAACAAAAAATAATTAGCTGTGTTTACATAAATGTACTACATGTACTAGTACCTAATAGCTGTGTTTACATTAACATATGCATAGTATTTCTGTAAAAAATACACTGACCATGCAGTGTAATAAGTATGACATATCCCAATACATGACATAACATTTAGGCAGTACAAGATCAAAAATTTGCATATCAAGTCATAATATAATATTAAAAAATTTTCATAGGTATAAACACTTATCAAATTGAGAGAGAGAGAGAGTTTGAGAGAGAGAGAGAGAGTTTATTACTGTACTTGTAGTGCAACAGTCAATATTTCAATTCGTAAATTACAAACGAATATTACCCACTGAACAGCGTCAAAGTACATATACTGGTATTAGCTTCTGGTATACCATTTTTTTTTATCAATTCTACTGTGTTTTTTTTTTGCAAATAAATTTAGCGAGGGTTTTTGTTTATTTTCTTATAAATTACATGTTTTAAAAACAATACTATGTGTAATAAGCATAAAACATGTATGAGTAAACTTAATGAAGAATTTTTAATAGATTATTTTTCACAGAATGTGGTACATTACATGTATGTCAATCTTTATAAAACTAGCGTATATTTCGTGCGCCATAAATTGCAAGTTTTTTTGTAAATATCATTTACTTGCATGATAGGTATATATGGTCTAACCAAAATTTTCTTCATAAAGCTAAAGCTGTATGTACCACATATATGTTTTGTCACAAGTATAAATCTTTTAAAAAAATACCCAAATTCAAATAGTTGAAATAAACTCAACTCATTCTCTGATAAGTTCATTGTGTTTTGTGCGTGCATATCTTATTTGTCTGCTGCAACAGCAGCCAATCAGCAGTAAGCTGAATCCACAAAAAGAAAGTTTGTGTTTTAGGAGCAGGTAAATTGTTTATGCGACACTGTCAAGAAAACCACACCAAATAATAACAATATAGAAACATAAATATTCACTTAAATGTATTGTGTTGTAAAGTAAAGGTTTTTAACACTTATTGCATCTTGCAAAACATGTGATGACCCTTAATCATCTGTCATATATCTGATATACATGTATATGTAAAAGATGGGAGAAATAACGACGGAACAAACTGGGATTCGAACCTGGCCCTCTGAATCTCTAGTCAAGTGCTCTACCAACTGAGCTACATGTATCTGGCACCGGTATTCAAACCAGTCTGACCGTCACATTCCTCCCCCCTTAAATGATCTTCACCCTCGAAGATCACCCCTGGCAGGATCGAGTGAACCTGTTAGTTCCAGGGGTTGGTCACAACACCAATATTGTAACAGGATGGGAGAAATAATGAAGGACCAAACCGGGATTTGAACCTGGGCCCCCTGAATCTCTAGTCAGGTGCTCTACCAACTACCATCTGGCACTGGTATTTAAACCGGTCTGATCGTCACATATATAAAGAATTATTTTAAACAATGTTGTTCATTAAAAAATAACACTCGCAACCTTCAGTTTTTGTCTGTAATTAATCAATATTGGAGTGCGATCAGTTCTCGCCGAGTACCATTTCTCACCAGTGCATTGTTACGTCATTTTCTCAACACATAAAATTATATACGAAAATATGATGTAACAGTGCACCAGCGAGAAATAGTCCTCGGCGAGAACTGCTCGCACGCCAGTATTGCCAGTAGTCAAATTAAAAAAAGAGAATAAAAAATTACATTTAAAACATTAACAAGGACAATTTAAGTACACATCATAACTGCTAAACAAGAAAAATTATGTGAACTGGTAGAATGGTACGCATAGTTCTAACTTGTAACCTACATGTACAAGTACATGTACCGGGTACCCGTTGGTCTGCTAAACCTCTCTAATGATACAATGATTGGCATCATAAATATATTTAAGTCATGTTTTAACTCTGAAGTCTGAAGTATACAATTTTATTTACTTGAAGTTATGTCTTCAGGGTATTCATGACTACATTTGGAGTCTTCTGCACAAGAATATATGATATGTTTCTAATTAGATCCTGCTTTGAATTTTGAGTTGAAAATTCACAATCTGTTATTTTTTTTAAATAGATAAATTCAGTTACCGTTTCCAGTCCCCCATGAACCTCGAGCGAGTCTACATGAAACATGTAAAAATTACACGTTAGTAAACAAACACCCACACCATATCAAAAACATCTAACAGTGTGCACGTACTTACATGTACATCTATACTATATACTAAATTTTAACCAGTTAACATGAAAATTTAAAAGGAGTAAAAACCTCACCTTCTTCAGTAACATCCACATAAATCACACACTTTAATGTCCATCTTTTCTCCTTTATTACTCGTAGCTTATCAACGGCTGATCGTCGACAGAAGTGTGGCTGTCAGAATTTCCTCGTAAACGATTCACACGAGAAAAATATCCTCCTTAAACAAATATGTAGTATTGTTCCCTGTGCATGTTCATATGTTTCACAGTAAATTGAAAATGCATGTGTACACCGAAAGAATACACAACTACTCTTCTGCATTACGGCTCTCTCTTTTCTACAATGCCGTTCGTTACTGTTTACATTCGGCGCGCGCGCGGGGGTTACAAACAGGGGCGCCCCGACAAATAGTTGCACATAGAGCGTTTAAATAATGTGTGTTCATTGAATTCATAAATGATATAGATGAAAAAAATGAAATTGAATCACAACAATTTATCTAAGACGCAACACAACGTAATGCAGTAAATGCCTGGGCCTTAAAGTGGCATTTGTTCGCTTATGTGTCTATGTAGACATATCAACTCGTTCATGTACGATTCTCACATATTTGTTTTATGAAATTTGAAAAAAATATAGCACAGAACTTGTTTAATTTGATACCAAATGACATTATTTAATATATTAACAATAACTGCATTAATTTTTTTTCATAAAATGATAACGATTTTTGCTATCAGAAAAATACGTGTATGAGCTGCTGACCCCTAATTATAGGGGCCAGCCCTTTTTTCTTAATTTCAAATGAAAGCTCTCGTTATTCTAAACAACTTTTGTTCTATATGTATTAACAAAATATTTTTAGTTAAAAGGTTATTATACAAAAAGCAACAAAATTTCAGATCCCCCCAAAACCTTAAACTTTACCGGCAAATAGCTTAAAAACTAAAAAACATTTTGCCAAAATTTTCATGCCAGCAAAACTATAAAATGTTACCAACAATTCTGCTAAATTTCATGCAACTATCTTTTGTAGTTCCCGAGATCAACTCTGGACAAAAGACCCCCCAATTTTCAATTAAAGGGCAATAACTCATAACCGGAAGTGAATTTTAAAAATTTGAAAAAAAAGTCTCTAGATAATAACATTGTCTACATACCCTGAAAGTTTCATAACAATCAGACGACAAATGTACGAGAAATGGCCTACACAAAATTTGCGGATAAAAAAAAAAATAATAACTAGAGCAAAGCTCGTTGCAAAGCAACGAGTGGGTCTTCCGTTACTGACGGAAGTAAAGCTGGAAGTTCCTGTAAGAAGCAGAGCTCTTAAACCAATAACAAGAGTAACTTAAATAAAAAGATAAAAAAAATCGAATTATTCCTGGTACGACTTAACAAACCCGAATAATTTTAAATACGATTTAACAAAAACTTTTTTGATTTCAAGAACGACTTAACAAAAAAATTCGAATGTGTTCAAGTACGACTTAACAATTATTTTTAGTACGAATTAATTTTTCTATAAACATTACGCTATTTTTTAAACCAAGGACGCGGAAACAAAATTTCCGGAAAAAATCAATTTTTAAACCCCGATATCTCTGTAATGCATCGTCTGATTTTAAAACGGATTTCAGTTTTAAATTAAGCTTAATAAAAGCTGCTTTGTTGCTTTATAATAAATATCAAATTATTGGTAAGAAAAGAGTTATCATAAAAAGACTTAGTAGCCCTTGTACCCCCTAATTTGTGGAGCCAGCCCCTTTTTCTTGATATAAAAAAAAGGTCTCGCTAATATAAACATATTTTGTTCTACAATTGTTCATGAATTGTAAACCGTTCTCGAGATATATGTACAAATGTGTTTTAGGGGCCGACCCTTTAACTCTTTACCGGGGCCACTAACAACAAAATTTTTAGTTTAATATTGTTCAGAACATTATTTTGAACAACTTTTGTTCTACATTGCTTTTTAAAATATTTCTCCTTTTTCAGATATTAATGATCATAGTTTTGAGTTCTGGCCCCTTGAAACCCCTAATTACGTAATATATGACTTAGGTATGGTACTGTATAGTTGAACAGCTGTACAATGAACATTTTTGCTTCTATAATTAATAACAAAATATTGTTCAGTAAAGAGTTATTGTAAAAGACATTAGAGCCCCCTTGGCCCCTTATTTGAGAGGCCAGCCCCTTTTTCTTGATATCAAATTTAAGGTCTTGCAAATTTAAACATATTTTGTTCAACAAGTGTTCATGAAATGTTAACCGTTCTTGAGATATCTGTACGAATGTGTTTTAGGGGCCGACCCTTTAACTCCTAAATGGGGTCATAAACAAAAACATTTAAGGAAGCATATTGACAAGAACACCATTTTAAGCAACTTTTGTTCTACATTGCTTTTAAAAATATTTCTCCTTTTTCAGATATTAATGATCAGAGTTTTGAACTTCTGGCCCCTTGAAACCCCTAATTACGTAACATATGACTTAAGTATGATACTGTATAGATAAACAGCTGTCCAATGAACATTTTTGCTTATATAATTAATAACAAATTATTGTTCAGTAAAGAGTTATTGTAAGAAGACTTTAGAGCCCCCTTGGCCCCTTATTTGAGGGATCAGCCCCTTTTTCTTGATATCAAATGAAAGGTCTTGCAAATATAAACATATTTTGTTCAACAAGTGTTCACGAAATGTTAACCGTTCATAGGATATCTTTACAAATGTGTTTTAGGGGCCGGCCCTTTATCTCCTAAATAGGGTCATGAACAAAAAAAATTAAGGTTGCATATTGTACAGAACATTATTTTAAGCAACATTTGTTCTACAATGCTTTTCAAAATATTTCTCCTTTTTCATATATTAATAATCGAAATTTTGAATTTCTGGCCCCTTGAAGCCCCTAATTACGTAACATATGACTTAAGTATGGTACTGTATAGATAAACAGCCCAACAATGAACATTTTTACTTCTATAATTAATAGCAAATTATTATACAGTAAAGAGTTATTGTAAAAAGACTGTACAGCCCTCTTGGCCCCTAATTTGAGGGGCCAGCCCCTTTTTCTTGATATCAAACGAAAGCCCGTGTAATTTGAAACAACTTTTGCATTACATGTTTTAACAAAATATTTATACATCAATAGATATCACAGAAAATGTGTAAAAAATTCGTGAAAAAATTTGGTGCCAATTTTCAGGTTCAGGCGAGCTTTGAGGCCTTAACATATTTTCATCATTAGAAGCATGGAGGTACATCTACATACATTCATCTACAATCCCTGAAAATTTCAAGCTTCTATCTTGATTAGTTTCGGAGTAGACGCGTGGACAAAATGACCCTTAAAAATTTACAAAATCGTCAATATCTGAAACCGGAAGTGACATCATCAATTAAAATTTTTATAATATGTAGCGCCGATCATGCTTTATATGTCCTGAAAATTTTGTGCGAATCGGTTGGATAGTTTTTGAGAAATAGCGCTCCAAAAAAGTCAGAAAAAGAAAAAAAAGAATAATAAAGAAAAAGAAACCGTAGAATAACAAGAGGGTCTTCCGTTGGAAACGGAAGACCCTAATAAGAAACAGTAGAATAACAGAAGGGTTTTCCGTTGAAAAACGGAAAACCCTAAAAACATAAGAAATACAAAGGTGGAAAGACCTAATTAGATTTGGTTTAAATTGACTTTTTTAAAGTGTTTTTTTTTTACCACAGTGGTGTGTATGAAACATATTTTATGCCACTGTTTTTGTTGCTACAACTGTCTTATCACGGACCTTTAACTGTTTTATCTAGTCATTTATTCTGTGCTCAAACTGCTCTGTCTACCTGAAGTTTTCGGTAAATAATTCAGTTGCTCTTGCACGTAATTCAAAGTAAATATTTAAACTATCTTATCGTTGAGTTAAACATATATCTGATCGATTTTATGCCAAACAGAATAAAAAATAATACTCAAAACTTTTCACATTGAATCTTGTTTTTGTTGAGATTCAAAACGAAAGTAAAAAAATTATCAGAAGAATTAGTGAGCATTGTAAGGATTATCCAAAATATCTGTTGAGGCTTTTTGTATGATTTCGTTCTCCTAGATCATCTTTAATGAATATGTAAGTTTGGGATATTTTTTTGCTAGAGAAGTTATATGATGTCAGTTGATGTAATTGTGGACTCGGACAATTTAGCTTTTAATAACGGGCAATGTACTTTGATAAACGCTATGCTTATTATTAGTATCTTTGCTCCCTTTGTTCAGGGTTTCTGTTGTTTACCCCTATCGCTCATAAAAATTTGAATATCAAGACGTAAAAAAAGCTACCCGTTTAACTTTTGTAAAAACTCCTGAGTTACTGAACCTGAATTATCGTGAATACATTGTTAGGTGGTAAGGGACATCTATCGATATTAATGTAGATTAAAGTACATTCTAATTAAAATACTTTTACCGGTTTAAATTTTCCAAATTTTACACTATTTAACCAAAAATATCTTTTAAATATTTCTGAAAAGATAAATTTTTTGAAATATCTTGCGAAAATCGTACTCTTGACTAAGAGATCCGAAGTGAACCCTCTAACCTACTGCGCTATGCTGTAAAATGACAAATTTGGGAACAATTCTGTTTTTGAAATTATATGTGATTTTGATATTTGTTTCGATACATAATACGTCACAACATGTAGGTGTCCCATTTTACCTTAAACATATGTTTTCGTTAATTCACGGTACATACCACCTTAATCATATGTTTTCGTCAATTCACGCTACATATTATCTTTACCAGTTTCAAATACATTTCTGATATTTCACTGTGATGAGATCAAAACAGATTTTGCGCATTACTAGTGAAATGTCGATGTCTATTAATCCCTTCATATAACCTCGTTGGATAAAATTTATAGATCATCATAACTAATTATAAATCCTTTATATAAATAATCATTCTAAGACTCTGTATCATTTAAAAATCACATTCAATTGCAAACTACGAAGGTGAATATTGTTTAAAATCATTATGCAACAATTTGCGTCTATAAACTCGATACCAAACGTAATATATATGAGTGAAGTCATTATTCGTCACCACGAAAAATTTGAAACCTCTGAACTTTATACGTTGAAAATTGCTTCCTGTGCATAAACTCCACTATTAAGATTGGACAAGGAAGGAATACAATCTTTCAATTATTTGACATATGTATGTTATGTAATATGTACTTGCCTTTTGTTTTTGTTTTTCAAACTTATGTCAAGGTATTTTGTCTCTACTTGTCAGAATATTTAGTATGTGATATTGTAAAAATTTTATGTTTTAAAGTTTCCCTTATGGAGAAACAATGACAAGACAATTTAAAAAAAGAAATAAAACAATTAGTTCGCAGATTTTCTTTTGTTACATGTTCAACTCATATATATATATATATATATATATATATATATATATATATATATATATATATATATATATATATATATATATATATATATATATATATATATGGTTTTTTTTTGTTTGCATTAGACTTAATTTGCACAGTGTTTTACATAAATTATCTATCAGAATTTTAAATCTTTTGATTATTGATGTTATTTTGTTCTGATACTAAGGTAACATAAGACGGCAAAGGTCAGATATAAAACTAAACTTACGTAGTGATAAATGTTATATTGGTACTGTTTTGATTGCAATCGAAGCTGCTCAGATTTGTCAATCTATATTGTATCATCAGTGCAGTCCATGGTATTTTAAACCAACTGTAAAGATAAAATAGGTTTATGGTACATAATGCAGTTGCTAACTATCAAATCAATTATATTGTATTTAAATTTTGTTACAGAGATTTTGTCCCCGGCGTTGATTTACTTACTTGAGCATGGATACAGAATACAGTCTGCAGGATGTTGTATGGTGTAATCTTTGTGAAACCACAGCTTATAAATGTTACTGCGACGTTTGCAATATTAAATTGTGTAAATCTTGTGTGGTGGAGCATATCTCTGATGATTCAAAAAATCACAAAATAATTGTAGAAAAACGTGGATCGCCAAGAAATTTTCCTATGTGTGAAGAACATTCAAAAAAGCAATGCACACACCATTGTGAAACATGTAATAGTTATACCTGTGCTAAATGTTTAAGTTCCAAAAATCATTTAGGGCATATGCAAACCGATATTGATGAAATGTATAAAAACAAAAGAGAAATTATTCAAGGCGATTTAGATGAACTTGAAGACATTCATACAAGGTATAAAAATAGTTCACCTAACATTAATGCCCTGAGAAGCTTGATGAAAGGACATTGTAATAAATTAACAAACGCTCTTGACAATCTCGGAAAAGAATGGCACACAGAGATCGACATAATAATCTCAAACATAAAGAAAGAAATAACAGAAATAAACTCAAAACACTTGTCTGACCTTCAAAGAGAGGAAAGGGAAATGATATCCAGCAACCCAAAACTGAAAGAGACCATATGTTTACTTAAGAGTTTACTGGATTCTTCAAATGTATCTCTTGTTTGTGAGTACAAATCAAAAAATGTTGAGTTCAGAAGAATACCGCCTAAACTTAACTTGTCAATACCAGTTTTTTATCAAGAGAAGATTGATAGATCATCACTCCTTAAAATATTTGGTCGCTTGTCAAAACTTCCCATTTCAACAGATAAAACAATGTCAGACATAATGAAATCCTTAGAACATAATACATCTTTTTTGGGTGAATCATTTGTGTAAACAATATCCACACATAAAGTGTCAAGACTCTTTAACATCCAAGTTCATTAATTTAATTTACAGTTTCAACTAAACCTAGCACAAAGCATCATTGGTTAAAGTGGATTCAAATTTTGTTGATATTTTAAAAAAATCTTCTTCTCAAAAACCATTTGGCCAGAAAAGCTGAAACTTGTGTAGAAGCATCCCAAGAGAATAAAGATTCAAATTTGTACAAATTATTTTCCCGGGGATGAGGTTGGGCCACATTGGGGTCAAAGTTTTACATTGGAATATGTAGAGTAAAAATTTAAAAATCTTTTTCTCACAAACTAATCAACCAGGAAAGCTGAAACTTGTATGAACGCATCCTTATGTAGTGTAGATACAAATTTGTGAAAATCATGTCTCCGGGGAAGATGGAGCCACAATGGGGGGATCGAACTTTTATATAGGAATATAAAGTGTTAATCTTTTAAAATCTACCTCTCTGAACCTTATCAGCCACGAAAGCTGAAACTTGTGTGAAAGCATTCTCAGGTAGAGTAGATTCAAGTTTGTTCAAATCATGGTCCCGGGGAGGGGGTAGGGGGTGTGCAAAAATTTACAAAGGAATATAAATAGAAATAAATAAAAAATCTTTATATAAAATCCATTAACCCCGAAAAGATGTAAATATACTGAAAACCTCAGATAATGTAGATTTAAATTCTTTTAAATCAAAATCTTGAGGATTAGGGTGGGGACACCACATTGGGATTTCAATCATACAAAGGAAAATATGTTAATTATTCACAAAAAATGAAATGTTTTGAAATATGGTTTAACATGCAAGCAAGCATTTTGTCATATTGCTGATTCTTTTGAATTGTTTAGAATTAGGCCGCTGGACGATCCTTAGGTACGGTCTTAAAAGGGGTTCAGAGTTTGGTATCTTTATATCCTTTATATAAACAATTGTTTAGGATCTTTTTGAGAACTGCAATGCTCAACAGGTGATATGACTACAAAATCATCCTTTTAAAAAAGGAATATGATTATAAACATAAGACTATCCAGGGTAAAAAATGGACTCTTACTTATACAGGATCTACATGTATTATACTACATTGCCAAAATAGTTTGAATTATGACTCTGTTAAGTTGATTTTATCATACATAGTGTTGCTCAGGTGAGCCATGGGCCTCTTGTTATTAATGACAGTTGGTTCAATTTGTAAAATTATACGAAATGTAAGTAATGTGATTTTCTTTGTAAAAACCTTTGCATTAGAGAATAAGATGTCAAAGTATGTTGTTGAAATAATCAATAAATTTGGTTTATAATTATGCATTATATTGTTGAAGGTAAAAGTGCTGTCTACTTGCATTTACATATTAGATAAATTTTTGGAAGCATAAATGCTAAAGTTTGATGAAGAAAAAAGGTTAACTAGCATGATTACAGAACACCATATATTACATTTTAAAGATAACATTAGTTTTTATAACCAAAAAATTCACGTCTTAATAACAAGCCGTCATAGCAGGATTACCGTATTTGTATACCCTGGAAAAGCACAGATAACGCACACTGGGCTATATACATTATGTGCAGTAAGTAACTGCAGTAAGGTTTTTACACATTAATTGCACATAATAACAGGACTAATGAAATATTATTTTTAGCTTAATGTTGAAGTGGATTTATTTCTTAAGTGTCGTTAGATTTTACAATTTTCATCATAGTTAAGATACTATTATGACATTGACAGTGTTCTACACATTTTTAATAGATGTACAATTGATGTGCAAAATAAAAATCTCATCTTCAAAAATTGTGCGAAGAGTAACAAGTGTCTAAACAAATGGTGTACCTTATATGGAATATTTTGCAAAGAAATTATTTAAATCAACAGGCTCGTTTTTGTTGTATTTTCTAATAAATCATAAAAATATTCATAGAAGGAAGACTAATATGCGGATCGTTGATAGATGTTCAATAGAGAAGATGTGTATGCTTACAATGTAGTCAGCCTATCCTGACGGCAAGTATATAACTAAACAACCAAGGCACTGAAAGTACTTAAAAGGGCTAAATCTGTAAGAAAGTGTTAAAATGCCGAATGTTAAACATACTTTTGAGGGATCATATTTTTGTCGGGATATATTTGTCATGAAGAGAAATTACCCCTGAGTCTTTTTTCTTCCAAAGCGCCCAATTATTCCCTAGCTTGGGGTCATTATTCTAAGTCTAAAAATGACCCCCGGTTATTCTTCTATAGGTCTATCCCCTCTAAGTGACCATAATAACCATTCTTCTTCTACACGCGAAAACAAATTTGGAAGTGAGATTAGAAATCTGGCAACAAAAAAGTGCTGCAGCTTTGTTTTGCGCCTTAAAAAATTCACTACAACCTCCACTACAACCTCCTCTAAAGCAATTTTATAGTTTTCTTTTCAAGAAGCCTGATAACGGTTTTGGTCAAAAGCTACTTTTTTACTTTGTAACTTTAATTTACATTTTGAATGTTGAAGTAAAAAATTCCAGTTTTAGACCTAAAATGTGTTGAACGTTTGGAACTGATTATTTAGGCTTGAAATGAAAAAGAATAAAGACAAACTAGACTTTTGTTGCTATAGCAACAAAAAGGTCTTCCGTTCCTCATGTATTAATCTGTACAAAAAGTCCATTTCTCTTGTAAACAGAAAATGGATATAACAATTACTGTAAAGAAATTCCAAAGAAATAAAAAAAACAAAAAGACAAAATGTCAATTTTTGAGTACTTTCTGTGACGACCGGAAGTTACGCCAGATCATACAGAACATAGTAAACATATCTTCATACATTGTTTTGTCTTTCATCGAAGTTTTAATGTTCAAGTTTTTGTAAGTTATAATATCTCTTTGAAAAAAAGGTTTTTAGTCTCGTTACCGGAAACGAACAAACGGAAGTGATTTAAGAAATTAAAAGAAGATGTTTTAGTACATTTACCTACGGTACGTTTATATTAAAACAATATTAAAACATTAAAAAATAATAAAACAATATTAAAACAAATCTAAAGTTAAAAAAACCCCTTCTATTCCTTGAACACTTCAAGTGAGAACCGGAAATGACGTACGACCAAATGGAACCCGTTAAACACATGTTCAATCAAATGTTAATTATACATATAAATTTTGTTTCTTGATCTCTCACAGTTTCTGAGATCTTGTGGGTACTTTGTTTTTTAAAAAAGAAGGCTACCTGAGATATTTGAGATGTCTCACCGGAAGTAGAACTTTTTGTTGTTTATTTATAATGTGTATATGACCTTTTGTATTTCTATAGCTTAAATGTTACTACCATGCTAATTAACCAATTATTTTTAAAAAATCAAAATTGGGTGTACTTCCTGTGACGACCGGAAGTTACGCCGGATAAAACAAACTAATGTGAACCCATGTACATACATAGATCTATCATCCCACAATGTTTGGTTGTTCAAATAGTTACCGTTTTTAAGATCTTGTCGAAATAAGGTTTTTTTTGTCTCGGGACAGGAAACGGACAAACGGAAGTGCGCAATGTAAATTGTATTAAAAATTTCTTGTATACTTACCTATTGTACATAATTGTTAATTAAAAAAACTTAAAATATCAAAAGAAAACAGTTAAATTTATAAACAGCTTGATTTTTTTTAACTCTTCCTGTGTGTACAGGAAGTGACGGAAGACAAAATGAAACCGGTTAAACATATCTTCAATCAAATGTCTATCATTCATGAAAGTTTCATGATTTGATCATTTATAGTTTCTGGGATCTCGCGGGTACAAAATGTGTTTTAAAAAAGCTACCTGAGATAATTGAGATATCTCACCGGAAGTAGAATTTTTTTGTTGATATAACATCGCATAGATAACTTATGTATAGAATTATAGTTTTAAGTTTATTCTATGGAAAAGAAATTCAATGCGTAAAAACAATAATTTTTGAAGTGCTTCCGGTGACGACCGGAAGTTACGACGAACAAAACAAAATAGTTTAAACACATCTACAACTATAGGTCTATCATCCCACAAAGTTTGGGTGTTCAAAACTTTACCGTTTTTGAGATCTCGAGGTGACAAGCTTTTTCAATGCGGGACAGGAAACGGACGATCGGAAATGAATTTTGAAAAAATAAAAAAAACGCCTAGAGATATTATCATTCTCTCTCATTCCAGAAAATTTCAAAAAAATCTATCCTGCCATCTCCGAGAAATCTTGTGGACAAAAAAAAAATGAAAAAAAAAAATAATAATAACTAGACTCTTGTTGCTATAGCAACAAAAAGGTCTTCCGTTCCTCATGTATTAATCTGCACAAAAAATCCAGTTATCTTGTAAACAGAAAATGGATATAATATATATAAGCTTTGTGTCTTGATCTATCACAGTTTCTGAGATCTTATTTATACTTTGTTTTTAAAAAAGAAGGCTATCTGAGATATATGAGATGTCTCACCGGAAGTAGAACTTTTTTTACCATGTGTAGATGACTTTTTGTATTTCTATAGCTAAAATGTTACTTCAATGCTAAATAACCAAAATATTTTTAAAAAATCAAAATTGGGTGTACTTCCTGTGATGACCGGAAGTTACGCCGGATGAAACAAAATAGTGTTAACACGTGTCCATACACAGGTCTATAATCCTACAAAGTTTGGTTGTTGAAGTCGTTACCGTTTTTGAGATCTCGTCGATATAAGGTTTTTTGTCTCAGGACAGGAAACGGACAAACGGAAGTGTTGAATGTAAATTGTATTAAATAGTTCTTGTATACTTGCCTTTTGTACATTATTTTTCATTTATCTAACTAAAAATATCAAAGGAAAACAGTTAAACTGATAAACAGCTTGATTTGTTTGAACTCTTCCAGTGTGGACCGGAAGTGACGGAAGACAAAATGAAACCGGTTAAACACATCTTCAATCAAATGTCTATCATCCATAAAAGTTTCGTGTCTTGATCACTTATAGGTTCTGAGATCTCGCGGGTACAAAATATGTTTTAAAAAAGCTACCTGAGATGATTGAGATGTCTCACCGGAAGTAGAATTTTTTTTTTGATATAACATCGCATAGATGACATAAGTAAGGATCTATACTAATATCTTTATATTACGGAAAATAAATTAAATACGTAAAAACAAAAAAAAATGAGGTGCTTCCGGTGACGACCGGAAGTTACGCCGAACAAAACAAAAATGTTTAAACACATCTACAACTATAGGTCTATCCTCCACCAAAGTTTGGATGTTCAAGTCTTTATCGTTTCTGACATCTCGATGTGACAAGCTTTTTCTCACGGGACAGGAAACGGACGAACGGAAGTGAATTTAGAAAATCTTTTACAAAAAACCTCTAGATGTTTATATTTTCAGTCATTCCTGAAAATTTTATAAGTATTCATCAAGACATCTCTGAGAAATTCATAAGACAAAAAGGGGAAAAAAATAATAATAATAATAACTAGACACTTGTTGCAAAAGCAACAAAAAGGTCTTCCGTTTTGATATACATGTATCAATTTAACTGTAAGACATTGCTTCTCTCACATAGAAAAAAAAGTGGATATGATAAATATTGTGAATAATCTCAATCACTTACAGTGACAAAAATCTCACGGACATCAAATTTGTAAAATGGAAAGCTACACAGAGACATTTGAGATATCTCACCGGAAGTAAAATTTATTTGCTAATTTAACATTATATAGATGACATATGTAAGATTATATACTGATATTTTCATTTTATGTAAAATGAATAAAATATGAAGAAAACAAAATTTTTGAAGTGCTTCCGGTGACGACCGGAAGTTACGCCGAACAAAACAAAACAGTGTTAACACATGTTCATACATAGGTCTATCATCCCACAAAGTTTGGTTGTTCAAGTCGTCACCGTTTTTGAGATCTCGTCGAAATAAGGTTTTTGGTCTCGGGACAGGAAACGGACATGCGGAAGTGCTCAATGTAAATTGTATTAAACATTTCTTGTATACTTGCCTTTTGTACGTTATATTTCATTTATCTAGCTAAAAATGTCAAAGAAAAACAGTTAAACTGATAAACAGCTCGATTTGTTTGAACTCTTCCAGTGTGTACCGGAAGTGACGGAAGACAAAATGAAACCTGTTAAACACATCTTCAATCAAATGTCTATCATCCACGAAAGTTCCGTGTCTTGATCACTTATAGTTTCTGAGATCTCGCGGGTACAAAATGTGTTTTAAAAAGGCTTCCTGAGATGATTGAGATATCTCACCGGAAGTAGAATTTTTTTGTTGATTTAACATTGCATAGATAAGTTATGCATAGAATTATACTTATTTATTTAATTTACGGAAAATGAATTTAATGCGTAAAATAACTATTTTTTAAGTGCTTCCGGTGACGACCGGAAGTTACGACGAACAAAACAAAAGTGTTTAAACACATCTACATACACAGGTTTATCATCCTACAAAAATTGGTTGATCAAGTCTTTACCATCTTTGAGGTCTCGAGGTGACAAGCTTTTTCATTGCGGGACAGGAAACGGACGACCGGAAATGAATTTTAAAAAAATGAAAAAATCATTCCTACACTTTATCATTCTCTATTATTCCTGAAAATTTCAAGAAAATCTATCCAGTCATCTCTGAGAAAATCGGGGAAAAAAATAATAATAATAATAATAATAACTAGACACGATCTCGTTGCGAGCAACGAGGAGGTCTTCCGTCTGATTTTAGAAATTGAGATTTATGATCGATCTTGATTTTGCTATTTAACAGCTATACATGATTTAAAACAGGAAAAGAGGATCTTCATTTTAGGTGCCTGATACTATTTTGTTTCAGGTGTAAGAGTTTTGTCCAACAAGTGTTTAGAAATTCGTCACCGTTCTTAGGATATCTCAGAAAGAATATTTTAGGGGCCGGACCTTATCTCCTTATTGGGGCCGCTGAAAAAAAATTGTAAGGTTGCATGTTATTAGGGACATTATTTTGAGCATCTTTTCTTTTATACTGCATTACAAAATATTTTTTCTTTTTGAGATAAGGGTGATCAAATTTTTTGACTTTTGGCCCCTAAAAACCCTTAATTATGTAACACATGATAAAATCATAACATTGCTTGAATACAGAATTATAAGATAAACACATTTGCTTCTATAATATTTCACAAAATATCTCTCAGTAAAGGGCTACAGATTAAAGATTTTAGAGTCCTTTGGTCCCCTAATTTGAGGGGCCAGCCCCTTTTTCTTGATTTCAAATAAAAGGTCATTTAATTCTACACAAATTTTGTTCAACAAGTGTTTAGAAATTCGTTACCGTTTTGGAGATATATGAGAAAGAAGGTTTTAGGGGCCGGTCCCTTATCTTCTTTTAGGGGCCGTTCAACGAAATTTTGACGGTTGCAATTTGTTGAGAACATCATTTTGAACAACTTTTCTTTCATACTGCATTACAAAATATTTTTCCTTTCTGAGATATGGGTGATCAAATTTTTTAACTTTTGGCCCCTAAAAACCCTTAATTACGTAACACATGATAAAATCATTACATTGCTTGAATACAGAACTATAAGATAAACACATTTGCTTCTATAATATTTCATAAAATATCTGTCAGTAAAGGGCTACAGATTAAAGATTTTAGAGTCCTTTGGTCCCCTAATTTGAGGGGCCAGCCCCTTTTTCTTGATTTCAAATAAAAGGTCATTTAATTCTACACAAATCTTGTACAACAAGTGTTTAGAAATTCGTTACCGTTTTGGAGATATATGAGAAAGAAGGTTTTAGGGGCCGGTCCCTTTTCTCCTTTTAGGGGCCGTTTAACGAAATTTTGACGGTTGCATTTTGTTGAGAATATCATTTTGAACAACTTTTCTTCTGTACTGCATTACAAAATATTTTTCCTTTGTGAGATATTGGTGATCGAAATTTTGGACTTTCGGCCCCTAAAAACCCTTAATTACGTAACACATGATAAAATCATTATATTGCTTGAATACATAACTGTGAGATAAACATATTTGCTTCTATAATCTATTACAAAATATCCCTCGGTGAAGAGCTATGGGTAAAAGACTTTAGAGCCTTCTAGGTCCCTAATTTTAGGGGCCAGCCCCTTTTTCCTGATATCAGCAGAAAGGTCTTGTAAATATAAGCCTTTTTTACATTACATGTCTTAATAAAATATTTTCCAGAAAAAAGATAAAGAGAGAAAAGCACAAAAATTTACGACGCTTTTTTAATGTCAATTTTCGAGCCCTAGCGAGCTTTGGCGCCAGAAGTGCTAAACTTACAAAACAACAACCATGCAAAACTTCAATCTTTCCTTTACCAACCGTAGAAATTTGAGCTTAATATCTCTTATACTTTAGGAGAACGACAGAAGACAAAATACCCATATAAAAATTAGAAAAATCTCAATATCTCAAAAACGGATGTGACGTCATCAGTGCAAAAAAAATTTAATCAGGTTCAGACCAATATCTATCATATCTGAAACTTTCATTGAGATCGGCCGAGCCGTTTCTGAGAAATCGCGTGCACAAAAATAGGAAGAAAAAAAATAATAATAATAAGAATAGGGAAAAAGAAACAAAGCAATAACAATAAGGTCTTCCGTTGGAAACGGAAGACCTTAATAAAAAGAAACATTACAATCACTATAAGGTCTTCCGTTGGAAACGGAAGACCTTAAAAAGAAACATTACAATCACTATAAGGTCTTCCGTTGGAAACGGAAGACCTTAAAAAACCTTACAATCACTATAAGGTCTTCCGTTGGAAACGGAAGACCTTAATTAACTTGGAATAGATTGTGTTCTTGTATATTGACCCTATGTAAACAAAAGCAGGGTAGAAGTCTTGTTTACATGACAAATAATTGCAAGCCCTGTATCTTGCTTATACCCCGACGACTGACACTCAAATTTCATGATTATTTGAAATGCATTCCTAATAAATGTAAATAATGAAAACAGAAAAATAGAATTTGACCAAAATTGCGCCCATCCCCTCTAAGTGACCATAATAACCATTAAGTGTAATTTCTCCTGTTTATTAGTCCCCTACCAGTTTTCATCGCAGGGGACTATAGTTTTCCTCTGCGTCCGTCCATCCGTCCGTCCGTGTTTACGAGAGTGCATGTATTGGGTTCTTTTTATACTTAATTGGTACTAATTGGGTACTTTTTTCTTATTGGGTATACCCAAGAGGAAGTGTCGCTTAATCTACTTAAAATGCCTTAATTGGGTACAAGAAAGTTAGTACCCAACAAAACTTAGACACTGCGACTTGTCCAATAAAGTGTCTGAAAAAGTTGCTTCTATGGACGCACCATGTATTCGCTTCTATATCATACTTTCGGAACACTAAATTTAGCTAAGCTGCGGTCATAGTAACTCCCGAGAGTTCCGAAAAGCAACCTCCGTTAATCTTGTTCTTTCAAGTGTTTGATATCACACACAACAACAATGGCGTCTGCAAGGCATAGTGAGCACGAGGTCAAGATCCAAAAAGTAAGTTTCTTGATTTATTCACACTTTAAAAATAAGTCTTGCTTTGATACATTTTGTCAAACATAAGGATATTTTACTTTATTAATCAATTTTGAACTACATTCGGATAATTATAGTAATAAAAGGACTTATGTGTATTTCGAATTTCCTCTGTCTTGATCGTCTTAACATACATTGAATAGCGGATGCCCTTTTTATTGAAAGTAAATTCAATTCAAAACCACCATTGTCCTAGCCTCTGTTTTTTGCAAAGTTAAACCCGAACATGCTGGACTTCACGCACGAGTGACCTGAGACAATAGACAATACAGTTAAACACTATAGAGAGGCCCAAGCTGAGGGGGTATACACAGCTGTCCTGTTAAATGGGTGATTTGACACCTAATTACTGGTGCAATAATTTGATAAATAACAACTGTATTATCTCCTTGAAATTAGTAGGCCAATTGTACAAGCTAGATTAACACTGAGACATCGTAAGGTTATCTAAAAAATAGAATTAACACAAAAGAATATATTTTATGGAGATAATTTGAAATTTCAACACCGAGGCACCTAAAACCATGATTTGACTAAAGAAACATTTTAATAAAAAACTAGATGTGAAGTTTTCCTATTCTTTTCTAAGCTTTTAAGCTATTGTCAGATTAACCAGAATTTTCTCTGTTTCCCAAAAAACGTAACTACACTTCTTGAAGAATGCAGAAACTTAATTCATAATAAAAGATTGCAATATTGTTTTGCAGATTTTAATGCCACTTGATTTTTAAAAAGCCTAAAATAACAATTTCAATATCCAAATTTCTGTGGTAAAAAGGGTTTAATAATTTTGCCATCAGTTGTCTACTTATTTTCTTTTGATTGAGAAGTGGACAGGCATAGTCTACACTCATGCTATGCCTGTCTACTTCTCAAAAGAGAATATTGTCTACATTATACATGTCCTATGATTCATTACTGGATACAGATGTGTTCAAGTTTACATATAGCCTAAATGAAATAAAGAATTTTTAATGCATTATACTTTAAAACTAGTCAGACTGTTCTAAGGGATGAAAATAAATGTAAATCAATGTAAGAGAGAAAAAAAAATGAAAATAAAATATTGAATAACACTTAATATGTGAATGCAAAAGCAAATCATTTTTTGTACAATAATATTGTTTCATTACAGATCTTGAGGTCACATTTGATTACGATGCAAAATTTTCCTTAAAATACGCTTGTTTCCAAGGATTAATGATTTATAATATTACCGCAAAAAAAGGTGCCTCTTTCAAGGTTTTATAATATTTACCGCAGAGAAAAGTGCCCTTTTCACCATTATTTAACATGCCCTTTTCAAATCCTAGATTTAACACTATACCAGGCTATATATTAAAAGCTATATTATTTATGAAAGTGAGAAATCGTAAATGTGGATTATGAATTTTTATACTATGCTAACATCTTGTATATTTTTGATGATGAATACACTGTTGGGTAAAATAATATTAATAAATCGCTTGTCCAATTTTTTTGTTGGATATCGTGAATCAGTAAGTCCATTATAAGTATAAATATAGAGATATATTTGCATTTTTATTATGCACAGGTGGATCAACTACCAAGAGAACAAAAGATGTGTTAATTTTAAGGTAAGAGCATATAATGATACGTGCCACATTAAATATTTTACTTTCTGTAGTAAATTGAAGGTAAAGAACATGGCGGTAGCGTGTTGTGAGGACCAAGCTGCTATGATTGTTGGTATCTTACACTTGTAAATTCATGTGTATTTGTGTGTTTGCATTTTAAACTCTAGATTAAATGGCCATAAAGAGACAAGAAGTTTGGTTTCTATGGTTAGAACACTGACAGGTGTACATCAAATAAATAGTGAATGTAACCTTGGCTTGAATATAAGCAGAAGCATGACACAATGATCAAGCCTTATGAAAATTTTTTTAATCGATTTCCTTGTATTTCAGGAGATGCTGTAGCTCTTCTCCTGGATGGGGGTGTTTGGTGGCCAGGAGCATGTTCCTTGACGGAAAAAAGTAAGTGTATGTAATATTTTTTTTGTGCTTTTTTTCTTATCTTAGAAACATCTTAATGCATGTTATCTTCAAGTGAAAAGCACATTAATTTGCTATTTCAAAAGTTTTGAGAAATGGATTCCTGTATTTAATTTTCTCAATATTTCAGTGTGAATGCAGACAAAGGAAAAAAAATTGTAATGAACATTTTTTTACTGCTTGCTTGTTTGCACCATCATAATTATATTCCTTTGATGAACAGTTAGATGTAAACCATTTGTTGTAAAGGTGTTTGAAAATTTGGTTTCTGGAACTTGATCAATTGGGAAAAAAGCACTTTTCAGTTGCAATTAATTGAATAAAACTTTCTTGTAGTGATAGAAGAAGAAGACATACAGGAAGATGAATAAGAGGATACATCTTTTCGAGGAAAGAAAACCTCCTCATCTAGTAAATATTTTTTTTCTTCATATCATACCACATGACTGATTTGAGTTAATCTATTATTTCAATTAACTTTTCTAATTTCAAACTCCATCCAAACAGGATATTATCAGTCAAACTTTGTGTGCAAAGTAATTAATTGTAAATGAGGCCAAGTGTGTGTTTCAGTCCTTGTTAAGATATGATTTGAGTTATTTTATTTTCTATCTTTATTTAATTAACATATTTTATGTGACGTACAAATTTGTTTCATTGCAGCATGAATGAAATGGACGGAGGCTGAACTGGAGGAGGTTAAGGAATATTTCAGAGAATGTCTGATCTCGATCACCACTCCAGGAAGAATAACTTGCAATATGTGGATAGAGGAAAGCAGAGCTAATATAATAAGCTATGGGAAACTCTAAAGAAGAAAGTGTGGAGTCTGCCCCCCCCCCCCAAAAAAAAAAAATAAAAAATAAAAAATAAAACCACCTTGACAGTTTTGGGTCTAAAACCTACAGCAAAACTTAATTATGTAATGATGTTTGTTTTCATCTTCCTCCTTGCTCTTATTACAGTGAATTTTTATTTTTTTAGTTTTGAGACAATTTTTTTTCATTTTCATCACCGTTTACCATACTTTTCACTGAAATTGAATCAATGGTAATTTCTTTTATTGTTAGAAAGACATGCATTGTATCTTTTTAGAAAGGATGTAATCAGTTTGAGAATGTTATCATTCAAAAGTACATTTTCATTTAATTGGACATTTGATGAGAATTTTGTTTGATCAAGTCAAATTATTGCAAGATTGCAATTTATTTAGCAGTATGGTAGTATAAAATTATTTGTAGTATTTTCATGGATTTTCTTCATTTGATGAGAACTTCTTTTATTAAAGGAACTGATTGCCAACTTTTGTAACTAAGGACTTGATTTATTTAAGACACCGTTTGCCCTTTGTCATAAATATATCTTTGTATCAAAGCCTAGATTATTATCTTTCTGTGTTTTGAAGACAAAAACAAAAGAAAGTTGACACCTCTTAGATTGGTAATTACATATACTTTGTGGTAGATGAATTGAAGGTTTGTGGACAAAATATTTTCATTATATTGCTTGAATTTTCTTGAACTGTGGCCATGTTGCAATTATTTAAGATCCATGCTTAGAAAAATTGTTAATTGCTAAATTGTCATTTGCATAACAGCCAGGTAGTTGCAAAATGATGGTATATGTACCTTGACCTATCATAAATTGATATTTGTAAAGGTTTCTAGACCAGATATGTAGTGTTCAAAAAATATTTGAACTATTTAATGCTTATAATGCTTATGAATGCCAATTGTTTTTTGAAAAATAAAAACGAAATGTTAAAATCCGTGAGATTTGCTTCTTGTGATTCAATGTGGTTATAAATTCCTCGTATTTAATTAGGAATCTTCAGTACAAAACAAGGGCTATATAAATGCCCTCTACTGATTGGGTTGTATTCTAATGCAGGAGAACAGATATTGAAGAAAAATGCCGACAGATGTTCCAAATATCTGTTAAGTTATATATCAGTTAAGGAAGATAGGTAACAAAGAGGATTTGGAGAGCCAGGTGTCCAGATCTTGTTGGGTTGTATTTCAATTAGGGAAAAATAGGTTACCTAGAGGATTTGGACCGTGTCCAATTCTTGTTGAGTTGTATTATAGTTAAGGAAGGAAGGTAACCAAGAGGATTTGGACAGGTGTCCAACTTTTAGTGGGTTATATTCCAGTAAAGGAAGAAAGGTAACCAAGAGGATTTGGACAAGTGTCCAACTTTTATTGGGTTGTATTCTAGTATTAAAGGAAGAAAGGTAACCAAGAGGATTTGGACAAGTGTCCGACTTTTGTTGGGTTATATTCCAGGAAAGGAAGAAAGGTAACCAAGAAGATTTGGACAAGTGTCCAACTTTAATTGGGTTGTATTCTAGTAAAGGAAGAAAGGTAACCAAGAGGATTTGGACAAGTGTCCGACTTTTGTTGGGTTATATTCCAGTAAAGGAAGAAAGGTAACCAAGAAGATTTGGACAAGTGTCCAACTTTTAGTGGGTTGTATTCTAGTAAAGGAAGAAAGGTAACCAAGAAGATTTAGACATGTGTCCAACTTTTATTGGGTTATATTCCAGTAAAGGAAGAAAAAGTAACCAAGAGGATTTGGACAAGTGTCCGACTTTTGTTGGGTTGTATTCCAGTAAAGGAAGAAAGATAGCCAGGAGGATTTGGACAGGTGTCTGATTCTTTTTGAGTTGTATGCCAGTTAAGGAAGAAAGGTGGCCAAGAACATTTGTACAGGTGCCCAATTATTGTTGGGTGGTATGCCAATTGGAGAAGAAAGGTAGCCAGGAGGATTTGTACAGGTTTCTTATTTCTATTGGGTTGTATTCCATTGAAGGAAGACAGGTAACCAAGAGGATTTGGACAGGTGTCCGATTTTCATTGGGTCGTATTCCAGTTAAGAAAGAAAGATAGCCAGGAGGATTTGGACAGGTGTCCATTATTTATTAGGTTGCATTCCATTTAAGGAAAACAAGTAATCAAGAAGATTTGGACAGGTTTCTAATTCTTGTTGGGTTATATTTACATTGATAGGATACAGGTAACCAAGAGAAGCTGGACAGGAGTAGAATACCTGTT
Source organism: Magallana gigas (assembly GCF_963853765.1). NCBI lineage: Eukaryota > Metazoa > Mollusca > Bivalvia > Ostreida > Ostreidae > Magallana > Magallana gigas. The sequence goes on from NC_088860.1 coordinate 29,880,582, forward strand.
GGCTACTTGTTTGTATCAAATATGAATGGGACTTTATCATAAGACTTGCTTAGTTTTCTTGTAATGAATAACATTTTCAGTAGGAAGCACTTTAAGGTAAATTGTAGAAGGAAATAATATTTTTTTATCTTAGCAAAACAACTTCACAAAAAAATAGTTTGCCTCACACAAAACATTTGCAGTTTTGTCACAATATACCTACAAACAATAAAACAAGCATTAATTTGGAATGAATAAAGAAAAATAAAAAATAAATTCAATAAATGTGGACACTTAAATATATTTACCCAATTAGATTAAAACAGTTACAACCCAAAAACTACACTCTCGTATGTACGGTTTTTTCATATCCAATAAGCAATATCCAACAGAACTTGGACTTGACGAACCCAATAAATAGCCTAATGTGTGTCCGTCCGTCTGTCTGCCCGTCTGTCTGTCCCACTTCAGTTTTCCACACTTTTTTTCTTTATACGTTTGAGGAATAATATGAAATTTGCTGAACAGTTTCAAAATGTCAAAATACAGATCTCAAGTTTACACTTTTGTAGCGTCTGGTTGACATATTTTCGAGAAAATCAATTTTTTATATTCCAATTCTTTAATGTTCGGGTTCGTTATCGGGTTCGGTGTGAATTGAATAGACGAGGAAAGTATGTAGTCAGTAATAATATCGTGCATTACTTGGACCATTCATTTTATTGTTTCTAACAAACAAATAAATTCTGTAAAATAGTGTCAAGCATTGTGTTTTAATTCAATCGACAGGTTTTTTTTTGTATAATTACAATCGGGTTCGTTATCGGGTTGGTCTCTTGATTCGGGATACAGAAAACGGTAAGAAATGATATTCTGCGTAACAGTGCATTCTTTTCACAAATTTCTACAAACCGGTAGGGAACGTGTATTGCCTATGCAATACTCTCAGAATGCTTGTTTTGTTTGTATTAATCATTGTATAGAATAAAATAACAGTGGTTTTCAGAACAACACATTTTTCTTGCAACATAATGTTGCAAAGATGACGTTAAATGTGACTAGTTACGCTATCTAGAAATTTAATTAACTATCATGCCCGAAAGGAGCAATAGAAACATGGATATACAATACTGAATTACCAGTATTTTTTATTCTGTTAAAGTTCTGCATAATTTTGGAGTAATCGAACATATAACTCAGATTACTAAATTAACCTATTCAATTTACAATAAGTCATATTGCTCTCGACATGTATTTCAGTGGAAACAACGAACAAATATTGAAAATATTCGCAGCTTGTTATAAAGTTAACTCTTTGCCATAAAAAAGTTTGATAAAGAATGTAATTTTTAAACAAATTTTCTAAAGAATAAACTGAAGCTGAATTCATTAAAATGTTAAAGCATTAATTTTTTTTAAAGGTTACATTTATCTAACATATAAAGTATCTTAAATACATACGAATACAAAAAAAAAAAATAGATGGATAATGAGATTAAAAAAAAGCTACTGGTCAAACATTTTATTGGAGGAAATAGGAAATAAATAGATCTGTTGCAGATATTTTTTTCAGTAGTTACACTCGCCATGGTTACCAAATGTACAGACCCCGTCAGGATTTCTCTTACAGAACCCACTTCTGGGACAGAAATCATTCGGAGCGTTACATTCGCTGGCTGTCACATTAAAAAGGCCGTTAGGTACATCTTTGTCATAGTTTATCTGTAAAGAAAAACAGTTTTTTTCTGATCGAAATAATGATGCACTGAATTGTTTAAGTCTTGCCTGTAATGTTAAAAGTTTCGATATTAATTTCCTTAGTTATTGATAAAACAGGTTTGGATCAACCTCCCGAATTGACTGAAATAGCCTGTTCGTAATGTAATATCCCAAATGAATTAAAATTTTGAAGTGCAAAAAAAAAAAAAGCGAAAAAACAAAACAAAACAAAACAAAAAACAAAATAAAGCAAAAAATATGTTCAATCCGCATTAGAATAGATGAAATGTAACATTTAGTAAACGAGCTTTTCATTACCCCACTGTTACAGAACGAACCCTCGAGATATCAACACTTTTTTTTAATCATTTGGCTTATTGGAAGACTTGATAATCAAATTTTGCTGCATTTGATTTGAAATGACGCGGATTCATAAACTGAATAACGAAATCAAATGTTTTAATTTTTTACACTGCAAATTTATATTCCATTTAAGTTATCATATCCCAAGCACGCTAATACATCCCATTTGAGTTATTACATCCCAAAGAGGCTAATACATCTCATTTGGGACACTGGTCCCAACCTCTGAAAAAGCATCCGAAAAAATTAATATACAGATGTTCTACCTGATTTTACTTCACAGTAATTCGCAAATCCTTATATCCGTTATGATAGCAAACCGTCGCATTGCGCGTCCGTTGTTTACTTGCCTTGACTGACCGTCTATTATGACGTCACCTTGTTTTGGAGTAGCGAAGAGTTATTTACGTCATCGTTTACGAATAAACTAATCAAAGGCGATTATTTGAAATAGATGGAATGTTCTCTAGATATTATTCCTAGCCGGTCAATATTATGGACTAACTAATATTACAATTATTGACTATTCGTCTATATAGAGTTATATAGTGAGAATATACTACTGAATATAACAATAAAAAATATATATGTAGATAGATACTTAAATTTAAAGAGAGATAATTTAAGACACTGGTATTTGTAGTCTTAATTTCGCTCACTGACTACTGACAACGAGAGCGAAAGGAGCGGAAATAAAACGGAAGCGAATTTTCCCCTGTGTACAGTGTAAATAGTAACCCCTCTTGAATTTTGACATTTGCAATAACTTGGCCTTTTCTAGATGTAATTTTTGAATAATTAAATAATAACAGTATACAAATATTGACTGGGGTTGAGGGCAACATTGATTATATTAGCCCCCGAGGGACGAAATATTGCCCGACGCGAAGCGGAGGGCAATATTTTCGTCCCAAGGGGGCTAATATAATCATTGTTGCCCGAAAACACAGTCAACATTTGTTTTGTTATATGAAGAAACAAACCAAAATTTAAGAAATTAATTGAAAACAGATCGCCGTAATTTTCTCAGCTCAACAAAGAATTCACGAATTCAATTTTGTGCAAAGTTCATTTCCAAAATATCCTCAGCATCAAACGGTCACTTGTGATATTCCGCCGACCGTAAGAATTATCAGACAGGTGTTCTACCTGATTTTACTTCATAGTAATTCGCAAATCCTTATATCCGTTATGATAGCAAACCGTTGCATTGCGCGTTCGTTGTTTACTTGCCTTGACTGACTGTCTATTATGACGTCACCTTGTTTTGGAGTCGCGAAGAATTATTTACGTCACCGGTTACGAATCAACAAATCAGAGGCGATTATTTGAAATAGAGGGAATGTTCTCTAGATATTATTCCTAGCCGGTCAATATCTAAAAAATATTGACCGGTCAATATTTTTCGGACGAGCTGATATTACAATTATTGACTATTCGTCTATATAGAGTTATATAATGAGAATATACTACTGAATATAACAATTCTGTTTATTACCCCAGATACCTAGCTGTAATATAATATCAAAATTATGTCCCATTTATTTTGCTAGAATACTGTTATAAAGAAAGATTAGGAGGCACCTGCTAGTTCTCTATGTGCATTACACTTGGGGGTGGGGGTGGTAATATTGTTTGCACATGCTCAATCAACAGGAGAGGCCTGATTAGAATTATTTGGCTTATTAGAATCAATAATGAATAATTGCTCATGATATGAATATTTTTTACCAATTTGTCAGTATTAAGCATGTATATTTTGATAAATTGACTAGGATTTCATCAATTTTAGGTGGTTTTCTTAAAACCAGGGTAGAATATACCCTTATTAGGAAATTAATAAAATTTTGACATTTTATCGTATAAGTACTACCAATACTCACTTTACAGTGTAAATATAAATACTTTATATGAAAACACGTGGCGCTCTCTTTGACCTTGTGTTGGAAAGGAAGTGGGTAGTGTAACGAATTAAACTTCATTTTTTGAATAACTATTATTGGTCTTGTGTCGAATATATTACATTTCTTAGTGTCTTTGCCTGTGATAACACTACGTATCGATTTTGTACATAACTTCAATTGGCGTATAATTTGGGCGTCAGCGGGGTTTGGTTATGTTTAAATATAAGTAATAAGGAATCATTCATTGAATATTTTGAGGTGATAATTTCGGTCGGGGGGTGATCAAATCTATCGTAAAGCCCTTCGAGCATTATTTGATTTGATCACGCCCGACCAAAATTATCACCTCATAATACTAACAGAATGATTCCTTATTCCTTAAATAATATTTCCTTACCTTGTAGACTTTGTTTACCACAAATCCGTAGTCCGCAACTTCATCACCCCAATTTACCCGCGTTATATTCGCCTCAAAAACTGAAATGGTAATAAGTATCTTGTTAAAAACAGTTTAACTAGATAAATACGTTGCTGAAATACTTGATGAAAGAAATTCACATAAATTCTATCCAGTGCATCACAATCTTGCCATCGTTCAATATGTTTTTTTTCATCAAGTCCACTGATAATATATATATATATATATATATATATATATATATATATATATATATATATATATATATATATATATATATATATATATATATAAACATTGAACCTACCAAAATCGGCTCGACATAATTCAACCTGTTCAGGAATCGAACTGCAGGTCCACAAATCATAATCAACACATGGATTAGCCCAAGCCGAGACAAACACCACTGAAAAAAACTGTCAACCAAAACATGGTTCTTTTTGCTTGGAACAAATCAAAGTTAAGATGATTTCATCAAGAAAGCTTTTATAGTATACACCTTTGTAAATATAATTTGTCTCGCGATTAATTTTGATGTATGGAACACGATTTGGTTAAAAATCGTTTTACATCGTTAAAAGTTTTATATTTTGCTTGATATAAAGTATGACATGCTAAATCAATTATATATGCACTTTAAAGCGATGCTTTTTTGTTTTATATTAGAAATTTTATTGCTAAACTGACAGTTTCTCTTCAGTTACGTTTTATGACTGGCATTTGTCAGGCATTGTACCATAGCTTCATATCATTTTGTTTTACCAAACTAATCCTTACCAAACTAAAATATGTTTTCTTACAACATTTAAATGATTGAGTCTACTATAACTACAAAAGGCTAACATTCAATCTGCCATTTTAAAGAAATGTAAATGATTTAGTGAAGATATGTGCAATTTTTAGATGACTTTTATGGGGATTATTTAATTTAAATTTTTTTTGGAAAATAATATCACTATTTATATCATGATTCGTTTCCATTAAATTTCTAATGAAGTAATTAAAATAAGAATAAAATTGAACAAAGATTTCATTTTGAGCAACTGTAATGTCAAGGTAAATACCTTTTTTGACACCTTTATAAGTCCACCGATTTCAAGAAAAACTAATCTTAGTATATGTGCAGCCTGGTGCTTTTTAAATTTGTTTTAGCTTTACTTTTTAAATATGTTGCGGACTTTGTTTTTCTTGAAATTAATAAAATGCTTGTTTCTTTTTACTTTTTTACTGAAAACCTCAAACCCCGCAAAATAAAAAAAATGAAATCAATTATTGTGTCATATAGATCTTGACGTCATATCTAAAATAAAGGGTAGTTGTTGTTACGTCACAATGACAATCTGAGTTAGCTCCCCCTAACCCAAACCTCACCCTGAAAGTAACAGAAATAGTTTTGGTTTTAAAGCTCTGTCAGTCATGTATCAATGGTACATATAAGAAATATTTGGACACTGGTATTGACAGAATTAATTACTGTCCTTATCAAAAATTAGGTTGCTATAACTTTATACAATGATAGACTTCATTGTAGGTCGATATGTGGTTATATGGACCCATGTCAAGTGATACAGACCGAAGAGACAGAAACCGTTAAAAGACAAATCGTTCACAAAGATTAGGGGTGTACAAACGACATGACTACTCGGACGAGAACGCCGGAAATGTGTGAGGCGTTTAAAAAAGGAGGAAAACCAAAAAGAAAAAAGGAAAATGAATTTAAAAAGAAACCGAACAAAAATAGAAACTGAAATTGCAAAATAATAAAATAAAATGAAAGTCTGTACATTACTCTCTTGAAGTACATATAATTAATATTGTAATATTGTAATGACAAGGTACTAGATATTGATTGATTTATCACTATTGATGCGTTTTTGAAATTCAATATCACATTTTCTTAAAATAAAAGTAAACTTTTGAAAGTAAAATAATATTTGTGTGAGACTGGAATATGAAATTATACAACTTCTGTACTACTGGTTAATTGTTTACTAACAGAAAAAGTAGTAAGTTTATTACAATTTAACTCACACTGTTCAAACATAAGCATTTTTATCAGTTACAGTTTTAGTTTTAGTTAGTGCTAGACAACAGTTAAACAAATCCATTGAGGTATCCGCTGTTGCTTAATAATGGAAAGGAAATTTAAAATGCACGATATCTTCATCCCATATGTTTAAATTATGACTTGTTAAGGGATACTTTAAACAGTTGTGCAATAAAAAATCCCGATGAAGTCAACTTTGTAACCGATCATTCACCAAGAATACATATAAAAACAAACATTCCGAGTCTTGCAAACAAAACAGTTGATGAGTGTCGAGTCAAGAAATTTCGTGTATTTTGCTTTTGGAGTTCATTCTTTGCTAAAAAAAACTAGTTAAAAATATGTTCTTGGTAAGTATTGACAATTTTCGATTTTCTGATTTTTCCGATTTTTTCCCCCGATTACGACAAAGAGCACACGGCAGGTGACCGGTTAGCAGAGGATGCTCACTTCTCCTAGGCACCTGATCCTACCTCCAATGTAATGGAGGTTCGTGTTAGCTCAAGGTTTGTATTTTTTCCTTATTTGTCCGATTTTGAAAATTACCTTCATCATGACATGCCCAGTTGTGACAACGAGTACACGGCGGGTGTGAACCGGTCAGCAGAGGATGCTCACTTCTCCTAGGCACCTGATCCTACTTATCAATTTTGAGGTCCGTGTTGCTCTGCTTTGAATTTGTATTTCGTTTTATTGATTTTTGAGATAGTTAACGGTTTGTTATTGTCATTTTTTCATTAACACTATAACTCTAATACCATGCAACTGTCAGTAAGAAAAACAATTAAGACCCTCTATTTTGTGCTATATTACAATAAGGCACTTACAGAAATAATGTGAATTATTCATTAACTAGCACAATGTATTATTCTAATAGAAAAAATATAATATACTAGAGCAAAGCTCGTTGCAAAGCAATGAGGGGGTTTTCCGCTAATGTCGAAAGCAACGCTAGAAGTACGTCTAAAAAGCAGAGTTCTTTATCTAGTAACAAAGAAACCTAAGTACAAATAGATAAAAAAAAATCGAATGATTCTTGGTACAACTTCACATAATCCGAATGTTTTTAAGTACGACTTAACCAAAAACCCATAACCATTTTAAGAACGACTTAACAAAAAAAAAATGTGTTTAAGTACGACTTTACAAATTTGACTTCATTTTAGGTACAAGTTTACTTTACCTTGAACTAACATCTTTTTCCTTAACCCAGAATGCAAAATTAAAATTTACGTAATAAATCAATTTTGTTTAAAACATAATTCTGAGCAACTTTTCCTCTTCACTGCTTTTCAAAGGGTTGACCTTTCGTACTGTGTGCTCGTTGCGTCATTAATTGTCAGAAACTTATCGATGTAAAGTTTACTTTACAGTACCTCTGTGAATATTTTCTATGTAAAATTACTATGAACCAGACAACATTGAAATGGTGAACATTTCAAAGGGCCCCGCTTATGTTGTTTCAGAGAATTCTGCTTTGACCTTGACCTATAACTTGAAACTTTTTCAGCTGGCATAGAACTTTTAATTCAATTTCATTCCCCCTAACATACATGCATTTTTGTTCAATCTGACCAAGATTAAGCATATTTGGAAAATAATCTACTGTCTAAAACTAATTTTAAAAATATCTGCTATGACCTTCACATTGACAGACTTGGTTCAAGGTCACTGCACGCCATTAACCAATAAACTCTGTAAAGGTAAACTATTCGCAAAATAGGGGCTAAAAGGAGAGTATATCTATGCTCTTAAAATATGGATTTTTGTGTGATCTGATATGACCTTGACTCTTCATCTACAAATATCATTCGAGGTCATTGCATATATTTTGATCAAAGGCATCATGTGGGTGAAGTATGAGGCTGAATGGAGCAAAGGGAGAGAAGATATACTCCAGACAAGGATTTTAAAAAATATAATTCTGCTATGACCTTCACAGTTTCTTTTCACTGAAAATAGGTTCAAGGTCACTACACACCCTTTCACCCTTTACTCAAAAGCTCTGCTTATGTGAAGTCTGAGCCAAATAGGGGTTAGTAGAAATTATATATGCTCTCAAAAAAGGATTTTTGCATGATCCGATATGATCTTCACCCGTTACCTAGAAATTTCATGCAAGGTCACTGCACATCGTTTAACCATAGAGACACTCTGTGAGTATTAGCCAGATTGGACCAAAGGGAAAAAAGATATGCCCCAGACAAGGATTTTATATATATAATTCTGCTATGACCTTAACCTTATACCTAAAACCATGGTTCAAGGTCACTGCGCATCCTTCAACCAAAGGAACCCTGTGGATGAGGTATGAGCCAGATTGGGCCAAGGGGAGAGAAGCTATGCTCCTGTCAAGCCATCTCGGATGGACAGACGGACAAATTGATCACTAGAAGGCGCCCGCATAAACATGCCTTTTTATCTAATTTAAAATAGTATCCATGCTCTCTGCCCATGGTGAATAGTCATCAAAACCATTCATCAGCAGAATTTGATTTCCCTCCTTTTTAAGGTGGTATGGGACATCTGTCGATATTAATGTGGATTAAAGTACTATAAAATTGAAAACTTTTCACCGGTTTAGAATTTTCAAATTTTACAATATTTAACCAAAAAATAGCTTTTAAAAATATTTGAAAAGGTAAAAATTGTAAAAACCCCAGCGAGATTCGAACTCATGACTTACAGGTTCCTAGTAAACCCTCTAACCCACTGTGCTAAGGAGTTAGGTGACCATTTTTGAAAAGAAACTACATGTACTTATATAATTACACTTTATTTTATTGTTTATTTCGATAAACAATACGTCACAACATGGAAGTGTCCCATATCACCTTAAACTCGAAACACCTCTGACCTAATAAGATCGCCGCATTAAATACAAAGTTTGATTTAACTCTAATTTGTTTATCATCAAGAAATTCTGCATCGCTGACAAATAAAGTTTTCTTCTGTATAATGAAATACCAATTAACTGACTATTCGGACAATAGCAAGTTTATTGTCCCATTCCACAGCAACTATTTCCCTTGGCTTTGCCTCATTAAATAGTTGCTGTCTTGGGGGACAATAAAATTGCTATTGTCCTCATACCCAGTAAATACTAAATAGGCATATAATATCCCATCCACCTACATTTCATGTTATATAACCTCCCGTTTGTAACCTTCAATTTCACTGTAAAGTCAACATATCTGTCATAGCCGCAAGTTTCACAATTTATTTCTGCTTCTCATGTACTTAAAATTAGGGGCCTTAATATTGCTTACCAATTCCAACAAGAGACATCCCTCTAACTATTGATAATCATTAAAATTCATTTCATGAATCTACGCAACAATGATAAACCTTCAAATACAGTCACTCTCAATTTTACAAAAATATTGACGGTACTTTATCCGAAACTGTTCCTTGTATCTTGAACTTAGTACACTAACATTTTTATGAAAAGACGGTTTGTCTTAGAATAAGAAAGCTAATGCAATTCTGAGAAAAAGAATACCAAATATTGCCAATTCCATTGAGGTTTAATAAAAATATGGCCATTTAAGTGAACCCACCATTTCCAATTTCCTTTAGTAAACACAGATTTACAGGGTTCTCCATAGTAAAACATCTTTACCTGACCTTTTAGAGGTCAACTTCTGTTCAACCACCTTTAAAAAGAAACCTTATTCAATACAACATATGCCTACATGATATAATCATGATAAAAGCTTCACATCACTTAGAAATACCCTCACATGTATACCCCCCCCCCCACCCATCTTTTGATTTTCATAAAAAGTCATGGTTTGAAATGTTATACCTAATTTTATGAAACGTGTGGCAATTTCCTTGAGTCATTTCTCACACATATTTGAAAACAATCATCAATGATTCTAAAATTTGATCTTTATTTGTTTATTGTATGATTTGTACCATTTTAATTAACAAATAGACAGCTGTCCTGCTTGTGATTTCTTGTTTTCATGAAAAAAGTAAGCTAACAATCACATTTAGTGAATATCTAATCTATTCTGATTTCTAGTCTTCTTCTAACGCTAAAACAGTAAGTTACAACCTACAAGTTAGACATCTGCCTTAAATTAGAATTAAATTCAAACACACCCAGGTAGCTGGAGACAGAGTTGATTTCAATGAAAAATGTTCAGATTTGACATGTTTTTTCTACTTTTTTATGCATATATACCTTAGAAAGGTAGAAATAGGTTGTTTCTTGTTCATTTCAAAAGTAATTATCATAGCAGATGTTATTTCAAAGTCAAATGTACATTTACATATCCTACATGTAATCTTAATGCAGACAATTAAATAGAGGGGGGGGGGGGGGGTTTCAATTATGTAAACACATCTAAATATCTTTATGAAATAAAAAATAAAGGAAACAAAATTGTATACTTTTATTGAAAAACAAATTTTCACAGCAATTATGAATTTCTTTAAACAGCCTTAATTTTGCTTTCATAATTTCGTATCAAACACAAACCACAACATGGCATGATGCTTTCTTCAAGTTCCATTATTGTTCATGCATTATCGGATTTAATTTGAATTACCGGTAAATAGTCTGTAGAACACAAGGAATATGCATGTGGATAGAGGTGACAGGTTAATCTCAGGAGCTGACCCACAAGAATCAACAGGTACTGGTAAAAGCCATGTGGTAACAAGAGTCTGTTTTGAGCTGAAATAAATAAAAAAAATAATTAGCTGTGTTTACATACATGTACTAGTAATAGCTGTGTTTACATTAACATATGCATAGTATTTCTGTAAAAAATACACTGACCATGCAGTGTAATAAGTATGACATATCCCAATACATGACATAACATTTAGGCAGTACAAGATCAAAAATTTGCATAACAAGTCATAATATAATATTAAAAAATTTTCATAGGTATAAACACTTATCAAATTGAGAAAGAGAGAGAGTTTGAGAGAGAGAGAGAGTTTATTACCGTACTTGTAGTGCAACAGTCAATATTTCAATTCGTAAATTACAAACGAATATTACCCACCGAACAGTGTCAAAGTACATGTACTGGTATTAGCTTCTGGTATACCATTTTTTATCAATTCTACTGTGTTGTTTTTTTGCAAATAAATTTAGCGAGGGTTTTTGTTTATTTTCTTAAAACAATACTATGTGTAATAAGCATAAAACATGTATGAGTAAACTTAATGAAGAATTTTTAATAGATTATTTTTCACAGAATGTGGTACATTACATGCATGTCAATCTTTATAAAACTAGCGTATATTTCGTGCGCCATAAATTGCAAGTTTTTTGTAAATATCATTTACTTGCATGATAGGTATATATGGTCTAACCAAAATTTTCTTCATAAAGCTACAGCTGTATGTACCACATATATGTTTTGTCACAAGTATAAATCTTTTAAAAAAATACCCAAATTCAAATAGTTGAAATAAACTCAACTCATTCTCTGATAAGTTCATTGTGTTTTGTGCGTGCATATCTTATTTGTCTGATGCAACAGCAGCCAATAAGCGGTAAGCTGAATCCACAAAAAGAAAGTTTGTGTTTTAGGAGCGGGTAAATTGTGTATGCGACACTGTCAAGAAAACCACACAAAATAATAACAAGAAACATAAATATTCACTTATTTAAAATGTATTGTGTTGTAAAGTAAAGGTTTTTAACACTTATTGTATCTTGCAAAACATGTGATGACCCTTAATCATCTGTCATATATCTGATATACATGTATATGTAAAAGATGGGAGAAATAACGACGGAACAAACTGGGATTCGAACCTGGCCCTCTGAATCTCTAGTCAAGTGCTCTACCAACTGAGCTACATGTATCTGGCACCGGTATTCAAACCAGTCTGACCGTCACATTCCTCCCCCTTAAATGATCTTCACCCTTGAAGATCACCCCTGGCAGGAGTTAACCTGTTAGTTCCAGGGGTTGGTCACAACACCAATATTGTAACAGGATGGGAGAAATAATGAAGGACCAAACCAGGATTTGAACCTGGGCCCCCTGAATCTCTAGTCAGGTGCTCTACCAACTGAGCTATATATCTGGCACTGGTATTCAAACCGGTCTGATCGTCACATATATAAAGAATTATTTTAAACAATGTTGTTCAATAAAAAATAACACCCGCAACCTTCAGTTTTTGTCTGTAATTAATCAATGTTGGCAAGCGATCAGTTCTCGCCGAGTACCATTTCTCACCAGTGCATTGTTACGTCATTTTATCAGCACATAAAATTATATACGAAAATATGATGTAACAGTGCACCACATACTTGCCAACTGACCCGATTTCGTCGGGTCACACCCGATTTTTCAACCCTTCACCCGATTATTTTTTATGACCCGGCGGGTCATGCTTTTCACCCGATTTTTGTCGAACAACCCGAAAATCTCCCGATTTCCGGATTTGGTTCGTAAATTACGTTGAGCGTTTGACTTCCACTTATGAACTGGATTTACGTAACGCGTAAACAATGCCGATGGCTATAACAGACACATTAAGTGTAATTATTATCGTGAGTTGTTTTGACTAAGCGAAGGTTTAAATCATTAAGTGTGATGGCTTCCAATAAGAAAAGGTCTTCATCGGGGCCAGCGGAATCAAAACCAACAAAAAGGAAACGATATTTTTGTACCTATCAACATATCTGGGAAAATGAATTCCCATAGGTAAAACAAAATAATCGAGTACAAAACGAGGCTTTTGTGTTCTATGAAACGCACATTTGAATATTGGATTTTGTGCCCAAAATGATCTGACTAAACATTAAAAAACGCTAAGTCATGTAATACACAAAATCTTCCAAGTCACTTACAACTTTCATGCCATCATTTACAGAGTTCAAAAGCATCAGAAACTCTTTTTGCATTTTTTTTAGCTGAACACAAGCTACCATTTTCTGTGTCAGATCACTTTACAAAATTCAAAATCAGCAACTGTTAGTTAAAACAGAGACATAAATAATGTTATTTATGTCTCTGGTTAAAATGCTTCTTTGCAATAAAGTATTACACATAAATTTTATCACATATTTCTATTGTATATACCTATGAAATATATGGTAAATATGTCGTGAATGTCGTTACGCGCTATGACCAGATTTTTTACTTTCCAAATCTGGTCATGACCAGATTTTCACATGTTGGAGGTTGGCAAGTATGGTGCACCAGCGAGAAATGGTCCTAGGCGAGAACTGCTCGCACGCCAGTACTGCCAGTAGTCAGATTAAAAAAAGAGAATAAAAAATTACATTTAAAACATTAACAAGGACAATTTAAGTACACATCATAACTGCTAAACAAGAAAAATTATGTGAACTGGTAGAATGGTACACATAGTTCTAACTTGTAACCTACGTGTACAAGTACATGTACCGGGTACCCGTTGGTCTGCTAAACCTCTCTAATGATACAATGATCGGCATCATAAAGATATTAAAGTCATGTTTTAACTCATAAGTCTGAAGTATACAATTTTATTTACTTGATGTTATGTCTACAGGGTATTCATGACTACATTTGGAGTCTTCTGTACAAGAATATATGATATGTTTCTAATTAGACCCTGCTTTGAATTTTGAGTTGAAAATTCACAATCTGTTATTTTTTTAAATAGATAAATTCAGTTACCCTTTCCAGTCCCCCATGAACCTCGAGCGAGTCTAAACATCCATGAAACATGTAAAAATTACACGTAAGTAAACAAACACCCACACCATAACAAAAAATTTTTAACAGTGTGCACGTACTTACATGTACATCTATACTAGGCTATATACTAAATTTTAACCAGTTAACAAGAACCTTTAAAAGGAGTAAAAGCCTCACCTTCTTCAGTAACATCCACATAAATCACACACTTTAATGTCCATCTTTTCTCCTTTATGATTTATCACTCGTAGCTTATCAACGGCTGATCGTCGACAGAAGTGTGGCTGTCAGAATTTCCTCGTAAACGATTCACACGAGAAAAATATCCTCCTTAAACAAATATGTAGTATTGTTCCCTGTGCATGTTCATATGTTTCACAGTAAATTGAAAATGCATGTGTACACCGAAAGAATACACAATTTCTCTTCTGCATTACGGCTCTCTCTTTTCTACAATGCCGTTCGTTACTGTTTACATGCGGCGCGCGCGCGGGGGTTACAAACAGGGGCGCCCCGACAAATAGTTGCACATAGAACGTTTAAATAATGTGTGTTCATTGAATTCATAAATGATATAGATGAAAAAAATGAAATTGAGTCACAACAATTTATCTAAGACGCAACACAATGTAATGCGGTAAATGCCTGGGCCTTAAGGTGGCAGGGGATAGTTTTTTTGGTCGAGGAAATGTGAGGCAGATAGTGCTCATATATGTGATTTAATTTTTCAGAGGATTTTTAAATTATCTAAAATTGGTTTGCATGCAGGGGACACATGGTCCCGACTCTTGAGAATTTTTAAACATTTCAGAATAAAACAAGTACAACTTACATATAGCACTCTAAAGAATAGCCAGGGACAGTCTCAAAATTTTCTGAAAAATGGCCCTTTTTTCACATTTTCACGGGTCCAGAACCACGCTCCAGTCCCGAGCAACTGCCATAAACTACCATAGGATTGGTAGCTTAATGTATACCCATGCAAATAATCACCAATTGATGGGGGGTCAATCACCTTCTTTTCGAGTGACATTTCGTGTTCTGAACCCACCCTACTTTTCAAGCACAAAACCGAAAGTGAAAATTTTGGCCACAGTTTCGCATTTTCATTCCATATCGGATGAAAAGTGCTACCAATAATAAAGTGTCATATATCAATGAAATTGACATGAGCTCCTCTATCCACAAAATGAATGCAATAAATATTCTACCAATTTATACCCCTCAAATAACCAGCCAAACCCCAGGTTCTCCCTTTATTTCAAAATTTCAAAAGGTCTTTCCTTCGAAACTATCCCCTGCCACCTAAAGTGGCATTTGTTCGCTTGTGTGTCTATGTAGACATATTAACTCGTTCATGTACGATTCTCACATATTTGTTTTATGAAATTTGAAAAAAAAATATAGCACAGAACTTGTTTAATTTGATACCAAATGACATTATTTAATATATTAACAATAACTGAATTAATTTTTTTTCATAAAATGATAACGATTTTTGCTATCAGAAAAATACGTGTATGAGCTGCTGACCCCTAATTATAGGGGCCAGCCCTTTTTTCTTAATTTTAAATGAAAGCTCTCGTTATTCTAAACAACTTTTGCTCTATATGTATTAACAAAATATTTTTAGTTTAAAGGTTATTATACAAAAAGCAACAAAATTTCAGCCCCGAAAAAATCTTAAACTTTGGCGACAAATAGCTCAAAAACTAACAAAGAAATTACCAAAATTTTCATGCCAGCAAAACTATAAAATGTTACCGACAATTTCGCCAAATTTCATGCATCTATCATCTGTAGTTCCCGAGATCAACTCTGGACAAAAGACCCCCCAATTTTCAATTAAAGGGCAATAACTCATAACCGGAAGTGAATTTTAAAAATTTGAAAAAAACGTCTAGAGATCTTAATATCATCTACGTACCCTGAAAGTTTCATAGCAATCAGACAAAAAATGTTCGAGAAATCTCGTGCACAAAATTTGCGGGGAAAAAAAAATAATAACTAGAGCAAAGCTCGTTGCAAAGCAACGAGTGGGTCTTCCGTTAATGTCGGGAGTAAAGCTGGAAGTTCCTGTAAAAAACAGAGCTCTTAAACCAATAACAAGAGTAACTAAAATATAAAAGATGAAAAAAATAGAAATGTTCCTGGTATGACTTAACAAAATACGAATGATTTTAAGTACGACTTAACAAACAACTTTCCGATTTCAAGAACGACTTAACAAAAAAAATCCGAATGTGTTCAAGTACGACTTAATAATTATTTTTGGTACGAGTTAGTTTTACTTTAAACATTACGCTATTTTTTAAACCAAGGACGCGGAATAAAAATTTCCGGAAAAATCAATTATTAAACCCCGATATCTCTGTAATGCATCGTCCGACTTAAAAACGGGTTTTGGTTTTAAATTAAACTTAATAATAGCTTCTTTGCTACTTTCTGATTAATATCAAATTATTGGTCAGAAAAGAGTTATTATGAAAAGACTTAGCAGCCCTTCTGGCCCCTAATTTGAGGGGTCAGCCCCTTTTTCTGGATATCAAATAAAAGGTCTCGCTAATATAAACATATTTTATTCTACAAGTGTTCATGAATTGTAAACCGTTCTCGAGATATCTGTACAAATGCGTTTTAGGGGCCGACCCTTTAACCCCTTACCGGGGCCACTAACAACAAAATTGTTGGTATCATATTGTTAATAACATTATTTTGAAGAACTTTTGTTCTACATTGCTTTTAAAAATATTTCTCCTTTTTCAGTTATTAATGATCAGAGTTTTGAGTTCTGGCCCTTTGAAACCCCTAATTACGTAATATATGACTGAGGTATGGTAATGTAAAGATGAACAGCTGTACAATGAACATTTTTGCTTCTATAATTAATAACAAAATATTTTTCAGTAAAGAGTTATTGTAAGAAGACAATAGAACCCTCTTGACCCCTAATTTGAGGGGCCAGCCCCTTTTTCTTGACATCAAATGAAAGGTCTTGTAAATATAAACATATTTTGTTTGACAAGTGTTCACAAAATGTTTACCGTTTTTGAGATATCTGTACAAATGTGTTTTAGGGGCCGGCCCTTTAACTCCTAAATGGGGTCATAAACAAAAGCATTTAAGGTAGCATATTGTACAAAACATTATTTTGAACAACTTTTGTTCTACATTGCTTTTCAAAATATTTCTCCTTTTTCAGATATTAATGATCAAAGTTTTGAACTTCTGGCCCCTTGAAACCCCTAATTACGTAATATATGACATAAGTATGGTATTGTATAGATAAACAGCTGTACAATGAACATTTTTGCTTCTATAATTGATAACAAAATATTGTTCACTAAAAAGTTATTGAAAAAAGACTTTAGAGCCCTCTTGGCCCCTAATTTGAAGGGCCAGCCCCTTTTTCTTGATATCAAATAAAAGCCCGTGCAAATTGAAACAGCTTTTGCATTACATGTTTTAACAAAATATTTATACGTCAAAAGATATTACGGAAAATGTGCGAAAATTTTGTGAAAAAATTTGGTGCTAATTTTCAGGTTCAGGCGAGCTTCTAGGCCTTGCGCATTTTTCGCAATTGGAAGCATGGAGGGAAATCTACAGACATTCATCTACAATCCCTGCAAATTTCAAGCTTTTATCATGATTAGTTTTAGAGGAGATGCGTGGACAAAATGACCCTTAAAAATTTACAAAATCGTCCATATCTGAAACCGGAAGTGACGTTATCAATTGAAATTTTAACAATCAGTAGCGACATTGATGCTATATAACTCCTAAAAATTTGGTGTAAATCGGTTGAATAGTTTCTGAGAAATAACGCTCCAAAAAAGTCAGAAAAAGAAAAAAAAGTATAACTAGATTCGATCTCGTTGCGAGCAACGAGTGGGTCTTCCGTCCAATTTTTGAATAGATAAGATTAAACTTATCAATTCAAAGATAAAATCATAGATCTTAGCGAAAAAAAGAGAAAAAAATTTTGCGGCACTCGAGGCTTGAACCCGGGTCGCCTGGGCCATGTCCACGACTATAACGACTGAGCTACTCGGACTCCGCTTCAGAACTTTGACGCTTAATTTCTCGAGAATGCCTTGATCGATTTTAAAACTAATTACATATTCTTAATCAGTAAAAGGGTCACTATAAGGTGTAAGAATTTCAAAGAAAAATATTAAGAAATAAAAAAGTCGAAAAATTCAATTTTTGAAATTTCCTTCCGGTGACGACCGGAAGTGACGGCGGACCTTCTCTTGACCGAGGTACATTAGAAAAACGGTAGATCTATAATCTCTGAAAATTTCAGCTCAATATCTTTGCTCGTTTTTGAGAAACCCGACAGACAAAATTGACTTTTTAAAATCGTAAACGGACGATAACTTCCGACCGGAAGTGTATTTTCAGAAATGGATAAAAAACAATAAACTTCAGATAAAGTCGCGTTAATCTTGAAAATTTGAATGAAATCGGTTGAGCCATCTCTGAGAAATCGTCTGCACAAAATCGGTAAGAAAAAAAAAGAATAATAATAATAACTAGAGCAAAGCTCGTTGCAAAGCAACGAGTGGGTCTTCCGGTGGTGTCGAGAGTAAAGATAGAAGTTCCTGTAAGAAGCAGAGTTCTGAAACCAAATACAAAGAAAATTGAAAAAAAATATCTTTAAAAAATCGAATAATTCTTAGTACGACTTAACAATGTTTGAATGATTCAAGAACGAATTAACAAAAACCTTTACAATTTCTAGAACGACTTTATAAAAAATGTCCCGAATGTCTTCAAGTACGAATTAACAATTTCCGAATTATTTTAGGTACGAGTTAATTTAATTTTTAACATAACACTATTTTCTAAACCAAGAACGTGGAATCAAAATTTCCGGAAAACTCAATTTTTAAATCCCAATATTATTGTAATGCATCGTCCAATTTTAAAACGGATTTCAGTTTTGAATTAAGTTAAATTAAAGGTCTTCTGTTGCTTTATGATTTATATCAAATTATTGATCAGAAAAGAGTTATTATAAAAAGACTTAATAGCCCTTCTGGCCCCTAATTTGAGGGGTCAACCCCTTTTTCTTGATATCAAATAAAAGGTATCGCTAATATAAACATAGTTTGTTCTACAAATGTTCACGAATGGTTAACCGTTATCGAGATATCTAAACAACTGTATTTTAGGGGCCGACCCTTTAACTCTTTACCGGGGCCACTAACAACAAAATTTATGGTATCATATTGTTCAAAACATTATTTTGAACAACCTTTGTACTACATTGCTTTTAATAATATTTCTCCTTTTTCAGATATTAATGATCAAAGCCTTGAACTTCTGGCCCCTTGAAAACCCTAATTACGTAATATATGACTTATGTATGATACTGTTTAGATAAACAGCTGTACAATGAACATTTTTGCTTCTATAATTAATAAAAAATTATTGTTCAGTAAAGAGTTCTTGTAAGAAGATTTAAGACCCCCTATTGACCCCTAATTGGAGGGGCCAGCCCCTTTTTCTTGATATCAAATGAAAGGTCTTGCAAATATAAACATATTTTGTTCCACAAGTGTTCACGAATGGTTAACCGTTCTTAGGATATCTTTACAAATGTGTTTTAGGGGCCGGCCCTTTATCTCCTAAATGGGGTCATGAACAAAAAAACTTAAGGTGGCATATTGTACAGAACATTATTTTAAGCAACTTTTGTTCTACAACGCTATTCAAAATAGTTCTCCTTTTTCATATATTAATGATCAAAATTTTGAATTACTGGCCCCTTGAAACCCCTAATTACGTAACATATGACTTAAGTATGGTACTGTATAGATAAACAGCCCAACAATGAACATGTTTGCTTCTATAATTAATAACAAATTATTATTCAGTAAAGAGTTATTGTAAGATGACTGTACAGCCCTCTTGGCCCCTAATTTGAGGGACCAGCCCCTTTTTCTTGATATTAAACGAAAGCCCGTGCAATTTGAAACAACTTTTGCGTTACATGTTTTAACAAAATATTTATACATCAAAAGATATCACAGAAAATGTGCAAAAATTTCGTGAAAAAATTTGGTGCCAAGTTTCAGGTTCAGGCGAGCTTTGAGGCCTTTACAAATTTTCATCATTGGAAGCATGGGGGTACATCTACATACATTCATCTACAATCCCTGAAAATTTCAAGCTTCTATCTTGATTAGTTTCGGAGGAGATCCGTGGACAAAATGACCCTTAAAAATTTATAAAATCGTCAATATCTGAAACCGGAAGTGACGTCATCATTTAAAAATTTTATAATATGTAGCGCCGATCATGTTTTATCCGTGCTGAAAATTTTGTGCGAATCAGTTGGATAGTTTTTGAGAAATAGCGTTCCAAAAAAGTCAGAAAAAGAAAAAAAAGAATAATAAAGAAAAAGAAACCGTAGAATAACAAGAGGGTCTTCCGTTGGAAACGGAAGACCCTAACTAGATTCGATCTCGTTGCAAGCAACGAGTGGGTCTTCCGTCCAATTTTTGAATAGATAAGATTAAACTTATCAATTCAAAGAGAAAATCATAGATTTAAGCGAAAAAAAGAGAAAAAAATTTTGCGGCACTCGAGGCTTGAACCCGGGTCGCCTGGGCCATGTCCACGACTATAACGACTGAGCTACTCGGACTCTCGCTTCAGAACTTTGACGCTTAATTTCTCGAGAATGCCTTGATCGATTTTAAAACTAATTATATACTCTTAATCAGTGAAAAGGTCACTATAAGATGTAAAAATTTCAAAAAGAAATATTAAAAAATAAAAAAGTCGAAAAATTCAATTTTTCAAAATGTCTTCCGGTGACGACCGGAAGTGACGGCGGACCTTCTCTTGACCGAGGTACATTAGAAAAACGGTAGATCTATCATCTCTGAAAATTTCAGCTCTATATCTTCGCTCGTTTTTGAGAAACCCGACAGACAAAATTGACTTTTTAAAATCGTAAACGGACGATAACTTCTGACCGGAAGTGTTTTTTCAAAAATGAAAAAAAATGTATCAGCTTTAGATAAAAACACGTTTATATTAAAAATTTGAGCGAAATCGACCCAGCCATCTCCGAGAAATCGTCTGCACAAAATCGGTAAGAAAAAAAAAGAATAATAAGAAGAAAAGTGAAAAAGAAACAATAGAATAATAGAAGGGTCTTCCGCTGAAGACGGAAGACCCTAACTAGATTCGATCTCGTTGCGAGCAACGAGTGGGTCTTCCGTCCAATTTTTGAATAGATAAGATTAAACTTATCAATTCAAAGATAAAATCATAGATCTTAGCGAAAAAAAGAGAAAAAATTTTTGCGGCACTCGAGGCTTGAACCCGGGTCGCCTGGGCCATGTCCACGACTATAACGACTGAGCTACTCGGACTCCGCTTCAGAACTTTGACGCTTAATTTCTCGAGAATGCCTTGATCGATTTTAAAACTAATTACATATTCTTAATCAGTAAAAGGGTCACTATAAGGTGTAAAAATTTCAAAGAAAAATATTAAGAAATAAAAAAGGTCGAAAAATTCAATTTTTGAAATTTCCTTCCGGTGACGACCGGAAGTGACGGCGGACCTTCTCTTGACCGAGGTACAATAGAAAAACGGTAGATCTATAATCTCTGAAAATTTCAGCTCAATATCTTTGCTCGTTTTTGAGAAACCCGACAGACAAAATTGACTTTTTAAAATCGTAAACGGACGATAACTTCCGACCGGAAGTGTATTTTCAAAAATGGATAAAAAACAATAAACTTCAGATAAAGTCGCGTTAATCTTGAAAATTTGAATGAAATCGGTTGAGCCATCTCTGAGAAATCGTCTGCACAAAATCGGTAAGAAAAAAAAAGAATAATAATAATAACTAGACACGATCTCGTTGCGAGCAACGAGGAGGTCTTCCGTCTGATTTTAGAAATGGAGATTTATGTTCGATCTTGATTTTGCTATTTAACAGCTATACATGATTTAAAACAGGAAAAGATGATCTTCATTTTAAGTGCCTAATACTATTTTGTTTCAGGTGTTTAGAAATTCGTCACCGTTCTTGAGATATTTCAGAAAGAATATTTTAGGGGCCGGACCTTATCTCCTTATTGGGGCCGCTGAACAAAAATTGTAAGGTTGCATGTTATTAGGTACATTATTTTGAGCATCTTTTCTTTTATACTGCATTTCAAAATATTTTTTCTTTTTGAGATATAGGTTATCAAATTTTTGGACTTTCGCCCCTAAAAATCCTTAATTACGTAACACATGAGAAAAATCATTATAATGTTAGGCTACATAACTGTTAGATAAACATATTTGCTTCTATAATCTATTACGAAATACCCCTCGGTAAAGAACTATAGGAAAAAGACTTTAGAGCCCTCTAGGTCCCTAATATTAGGGGCCAGCCCCTTTTTCATGGTATCAAATGAAAGGTCATTTGATTATAAAGACATTTTGTTCAACAAGTGTTCAGAAATCCGTTACCATTCTTGAGATATCTGAGAAAGAATGTTTTAGGGGCCGGTCCCTTATCTCCTTATTGGGGCCGCTGAACCTAATTTTTTAGGTTGCATGGTGTTAAGTACATCATTTTGAGCATCTTTTCTTTTATACTGCATTTCAAAATATTTTTCCGTTTTGAGATATAGGTGGTCAAAGTTTTGGACTTCTGACCCCTAAAAACCCATAATTACGTAACATATGAGAAAATCGTTACACTGCTTGGCTTCATATTCGTAAGATAAACATATTTGCTTCTATAATTTATTACAAAATATCCCTCGGTAAAGAGTTATGGGTAAAAGACTTTAGAGCCCTTTAGGTCCCTTATTTAAGGGGCCAGCCCCTTTGTCCTGATATCAGCAGAAAGGTCTTGTAAATATAAACTTTTTTTACATTACATGTTTTAACAAAATATTTTCCAGAAAAGAGATAAAGAGAGAAAAGCACAAAAAATTACGACGCTTTTTAATGTCAATTTTCGAGCCATAGCGAGCTTTGGCGCCAGTAGTGCTAAACATACAAAACAACAATCATGCAAAACTTCAATCTTTCGTTTACCAACCGTAGAAATTTGAGCTCAAAATCTCTTATAGTTTAGGAGAACGGCCGCAGACAAAATACCCATATAAAAAATAGAAAAATCTCAATATCTCCAAAACGGATGTGACGTCATCAGTGCAAAAAATTTCCTATCAACTTCAGACCACTATCTATCACATCTGAAAATTTGATGGAGATCGGTTGAGCCGTTTCTGAGAAATCGCGTGCACAAAAATGGGAAGAAAAAAAAAGAATAAAAATAATAGGGAAAAAGAAACCGAAGAATAACAATAAGGTCTTCCGTTGGAAACGGAAGACCTTAACTAGATTCGATCTCGTTGCGAGCAACGAGTGGGTCTTCCGTCCGATTTTTGAATAGATTAGATTAAACTTATCAATTCAAAGATAAAATCGTTGATCTAAGCAAAAAAAATGAAAAAAAATTTTGCGGCACTCGAGGCTTGAACCCGGGTCGCTTGGGCCATGTCCACGACTATATCGACTGAGCTACTCGGACTCTCGCTTCAGGACTTTGACGCTTAATTTCTCGAGAACGCCTTGATCGATTTTGAAACAAATTACATATTCTGAATCAGTAAAAGGGTCACTATCATCTTATTGGAAAAAATATATAAAAATAAAAAGTTGAAAATTTTCATTTTTTAATTTTGCTTCCGGTGACGACCGGAAGTGACGGCCAACATTCTCGTGACCGAGGTGCACCAGGAAATCGATAGATCTATCATCTCTGAAATTTTCAGCTCTCTATCTTTGCTCGTTTTTGAAAAACCTGAGCGACAAAATTGACTTTTTAAAATCGTAAACGGACGATAACTTCCGACCGGAAGTGAATTTTCAAAATCTGTTTCAGCGGTATAAATTTCAGATAACGAGGCTTCAGTCCTGAAAATTTGAGAGAAATCGATCGTCCCATCTCTGAGAAATCGCCTGCACAAAATTTGTAAGACAAAAAAAGAATAATAATAATAATAATAATAATAAGAAAAGTGAAAAAGAAACCGAAGAATAATAGAAGGGTCTTCCGCTGAAGACGGAAGACCCTAATAACTAGATTCGATCTCGTTGCGAGCAACGAGTGGGTCTTCCGTCCAATTTTTGAATAGATAAGATTAAACTTATCAATTCAAAGATAAAATCATAGATCTTAGCGAAAAAAAGAGAAAAAAATTTTGCGGCACTCGAGGCTTGAACCCGGGTCGCCTGGGCCATGTCCACGACTATAACGACTGAGCTACTCGGACTCCGCTTCAGAACTTTGACGCTTAATTTCTCGAGAATGCCTTGATCGATTTTAAAACTAATTACATATTCTTAATCAGTAAAAGGGTCACTATAAGGTGTAAGAATTTCAAAGAAAAATATTAAAAAATAAAAAAGTCGAAAAATTCAATTTTTGAAATTTCCTTCCGGTGACGACCGGAAGTGACGGCGGACCTTCTCTTGACCGAGGTACATTAGAAAAACGGTAGATCTATAATCTCTGAAAATTTCAGCTCAATATCTTTGCTCGTTTTTGAGAAACCCGACAGACAAAATTGACTTTTTAAAATCGTAAACGGACGATAACTTCCGACCGGAAGTGTATTTTCAAAAATGGATAAAAAACAATAAACTTCAGATAAAGTCGCGTTAATCTTGAAAATTTGAATGAAATCGGTTGAGCCATCTCTGAGAAATCGTCTGCACAAAATCGGTAAGAAAAAAAAAGAATAATAATAATAACTAGAGCAAAGCTCGTTGCAAAGCAACGAGTGGGTCTTCCGTTAATGTCGGAAGTAAAGCTGGAAGTTCCTGTAAGAAGCAGAGCTCTTAAACCAATAACAAGAGTACCTTAAATAAAAAGATGAAAAAATCGAATTATTCCTGGTACGACTTAACGAAAACCGAATAATTTTACGTACGACTTAACAAAAACCTTTCCGATTTCAAGAACGACTTAACAAAAAAAATCCGAATGTGTTACAGTACGACTTAACAATTAATTTTTAGGTACAAGTTAATTTAACCAAGAACTTGATACTAATTTCTTAACCAAAAACGCGGAATCAAAATTTCCGGAAAAATCATTTTTTGAACTCTTATATCTCTGTAATGCATCGTCCGATTTTAAAACGGCTTTCAGTGTTAGATTCAGCTTAATAAGCTCTATAAAACACATATTCATTTTTGATTTGATCAGAAAATTCATTTTTTCGAAAAATTTGATACCCTTCCGGTTTCGACCGGAAGTGACAGATTTTCAATTCCAGCCTTATTACAGAGGTAAATCGATTAAATCATAACCATTGAAAATTTCAAGCTTCTATCTTGAAGCGTTTTTTAGAAACGCCGCGGACAAAATGACTTTTTGAAAATTTTAAAAATGACGTAACGTAAAACCGGAAGTGACGTTTTCAAAGAAACTTCACAAACTTTGAGGTATTATAGTTACACACAACCTCTGAAAATTTCATTAAAATCGGTTGTAAACTTTTTGAGTTACAAAGCCGAAAAGGAGTCAGAAAAAAAAATAAAAAGAATAATAATAATAATAGAAAGAAACCGAAGAATAACAAGAGGGTCTTCCGTTGAAAACGGAAGACCCTAATAACTAGATTCGATCTCGTTGCGAGCAACGAGTGGGTCTTCCGTCCGAATTTTGAATAAATTAGATCAATCTTATCAATTCAAAGATAAAACCGTTGATCTATGCGAAAAAAAGTAAAAAAAAAATTGCGGTACTCCAGGCTTGAACCCGGGTCGCTTTCGCCATGTCCACGACTCTATCGACTGAGCTACTCGGACTCTCGCTTCAGAACTTTGACGCTTAATTTCTCGAGAACGCCTTGATCGATTTTGAAACAAATTACATATTCTGAATCAGTAAAAGGGTCACTATCATCCTATCTGAAAAAATATATAAAAATAAAAAGTTGAAAATTTTCATTTTTTAATTTTGCTTCCGGTGACGACCGGAAGTGACGGCGAACATTCTCTATACCGAGGTGCACCAGGAAATCGATAGATCTATCATCTCTGAAATTCTCAGCTCTCTATCTTTGCTCGTTTTTGAAAAACCTGAGCGACAAAATTGACTTTTTAAAATCTTAAACGGACGATAACTTCCGACCGGAAGTGAAATTTCAAAATCTGTTTTAGCGGTATAAATTTCAGATAACGAGGCTTCAGTCCTGAAAATTTGAGAGAAATCGATCGTCCCATCTCTGAGAAATCGCCTGCACAAAATTTGTAAGACAAAAAAAGAATAATAATAATAACTAGAGCAAAGCTCGTTGCAAAGCAACGAGTGGGTCTTCCGTTAATGTCGGAAGTAAAGCTGGAAGTTCCTGTAAGAAGCAGAGCTCTTAAACCAATAACAAGAGTACCTTAAATAAAAAGATGAAAAAATCGAATTATTCCTGGTACGACTTAACAAAAACGGAATAATTTTACGTACGACTTAACAAAAACCTTTCCGATTTCAAGAACGACTTAACAAAAAAAATCCGAATGTGTTACAGTACGACTTAACAATTAATTTTTAGGTACAAGTTAATTTAACCAAGAACTTGATACTAATTTCTTAACCAAAAACGCGGAATCAAAATTTCCGGAAAAATCATTTTTTGAACTCGTATATCTCTGTAATGCATCGTCCGATTTTAAAACGGCTTTCAGTGTTAGATTCAGCTTAATAAGCTCTATAAAACACATATTAATTTTCGATTTGATCAGAAAATTCATTTTTTCGAAAAATTTGATAACCTTCCGGTTTCGACCGGAAGTGACAGATTTTCATTTCCAGCCTTATTACAGAGGTAAATCGATTAAATCATCACCATTGAAAATTTCAAGCCTCTATCTAGAAGCGTTTTTGAGAAACGCCGCGGACAAAATGACTTTTTGAAAATTTTAAAAATGACGTAACGTAAAAACGGAAGTGACGTTTTCAAAGAAACTTCACAAACCTTGAGGTATTATAGTTGCACACAACCTCTGAAAATTTCATTAAAATCGGTTGTCAACTTTTTGAGTTATAAAGCCGAAAAGGAGTCAGAAAAAAAAATAAAAAGAATAATAATAATAATAGAAAGAAACCGAAGAATAACAAGAGGGTCTTCCGTTGAAAACGGAAGACCCTAACTAGATTCGATCTCGTTGCGAGCAACGAGTGGGTCTTCCGTCCAATTTTTGAAAAGATAAGATTAAACTTATCAATTCAAAGATAAAATCGTAGATCTAAGCGAAAAAAAGAGAAAAAAATTTTGCGGCACTCGAGGCTTGAACCCGGGTCGCCTGGGCCATGTCCACGACTATAACGACTGAGCTACTCGGACTCCGCTTCAGAACTTTGACGCTTAATTTCTCGAGAATGCCTTTATCGATTTTAAAACTAATTACATATTCTTAATCAGTAAAGGGGTCACTATAAGGTTTAAAAATTTCAAAGAAAAATATTTAAAAATAAAAAAGTCGAAAAACTCAATTTTTGAAATTTCCTTCCGGTGACGACCGGAAGTGACGGCGGACATTCTCTATACCGAGGTACATTAGAAAAACGGTAGATCTATCATCTCTGAAAATTTCAGCCTTTTATCTTTACTCGTTTTTGAGAAACCCGACAGACAAAATTGACTTTTTAAAATCGTAAACGGACGATAACTTCTGACCGGAAGTGTTTTTTCAAAAATGAAAAAAAATGTATCAGCTTTAGATAAAAACACGTTTATATTGAAAATTTGAGCGAAATCGACCCAGCCATCTCCGAGAAATCGTCTGCACAAAATCGGTAAGAAAAAAAAAGAATAATAAGAAGAAAAGTGAAAAAGAAACAATAGAATAATAGAAGGGTCTTCCGCTGAAGACGGAAGACCCTAACTAGATTCGATCTCGTTGCGAGCAACGAGTGGGTCTTCCGTCCAATTTTTGAATAGATAAGATTAAACTTATCAATTCAAAGATAAAATCGTAGATCTAAGCGAAAAAAAGAGAAAAATTTTTTTGCGGCACTCGAGGCTTGAACCCGGGTCGCCTGGGCCATGTCCACGACCATAACGACTGAGCTACTCGGACTCCGCTTCAGAACTTTGACGCTTAATTTCTCGAGAATGCCTCGATCGATTTTAAAACAAATTACATATTCTGAATCAGTGAAAGGGTCACTATAAGGTGTGAAAATTTCAAAGAAAAATATTAAAAAATAAAAAAGTCGAAAAATTCAATTTTTCAAAATTCCTTCCGGTGACGACCGGAAGTGACGGCGGACATTCTCTTGACCGAGGTGCACCAGGAAATCGATAGATCTATCATCTCTGAAATTCTCAGCTCTCTATCTTTACTCGTTTTTGAAAAACATGAGCGACAAAATTGACTTTTTAAAATCGTTTATTGACGATAACTTCCGACCGGAAGTGAATTTTCGAAATTTGTTTCAGCGGTATAAATTTCAGATAACGAGGCTTTAGTCCTGAAAGTTTGAGAGAAATCGATCGTCCCATCTCTGAGAAATCGCCTGCACAAAATTTGTAAGACAAAAAAAGAATAATAATAATAACTAGATTTGATCTCGTTGCGAGCAACGAGTGGGTCTTCCGTCCAATTTTTGAATAGATTAGATTAAACTTATCAATTCAAAGATAATATCGTAGATCTAAGCTAAAAAAAGAGAAAAAAATTTTGCGGCACTCGGGGCTTGAACCCGGGTCGCCCCGGCCATGTCCACGACTCTATCGACTGAGCTACTCGGACTCTCGCTTCAGGACTTTGACGCTTAATTTCTCGAGAACGCCTTGATCGATTTTGAAACAAATTACATATTCTGAATCAGTAAAAAGGTCACTATCATCTTATTGGAAAAAATATATAAAAATTAAAAGTTGAAAATTTTCATTTTTTAATTTTGCTTCCGGTGACGAGCGGAAGTGACGGCCAACATTCTCGTGACCGAGGTACACGAGGATATTGCTAGATCTATCATCTCTGAAAATTTCAGATCTCTATCTTTGCTCGTTTTTGAGAAACGTGACAGACAAAATTGACTTTTAAAAATCGTAAAACGACGATAACTTCCGACCGGAAGTGAATTTTCAAAATGTGTTGCAGCGGTATAAATTTCAGATAACGAGGCTTAAGTCCTGAAAATTTGAAAGAAATCGAGTGTGCCATCTCTGAGAAATCGCCTGCACAAAATTTGTAAGACAAAAAAAGAATAATAATAATAACTAGATTCGATCTCGTTGCGAGCAACGAGTGGGTCTTCCGTCCAATTTTTGAATAGATAAGATTAAACTTATCAATTCAAAGATAAAATCGTAGATCTAAGCGAAAAAAAGAGAAAAAAAAATTGCGGCACTCGAGGCTTGAACCCGGGTCGCCTGGGCCATGTCCACGACTATAACGACTGAGCTACTCGGACTCCGCTTCAGAACTTTGACGCTTAATTTCTCGAGAATGCCTTGATCGATTTTAAAACTAATTACATATTCTTAATCAGTAAGAGGGTCACTATAAGGTGTAAAAATTTCAAAGAAAAATATTAAAAAATAAAAAAGTCGAAAAATTCAATTTTTCAAATTTCCTTCCGGTGACGACCGGAAGTGACGGCGGACATTCTCTATACCGAGGTGCACCAGAAAAACGGTAGTTCTATCATCTCTGAAAATTTCAGTTCTCTATCTTTACTCGTTTATGAGAAACCCGACCGACAAAATTGACTTTTTAAAATCGTAAACGGACGATAACTTCCGACCGGAAGTGTATTTTCGAAAATGGATAAAAAACGATAAACTTCAGATAAAATCGCGTTAATCTTGAAAATTTGAATGAAATCGGTTAAGCCATCTCTGAGAAATCGTCTGCACAAAATCGGTAAGAAAAAAAAAGAATAATAATAATAATAACAATAAGAAAAGTGAAAAAGAAACAATAGAATAATAGAAGGGTCTTCCGCTGAAGACGGAAGACCCTAATAATAACTAGAGCAAAGCTCGTTGCAAAGCAACGAGTGGGTTTTCCGCTAATGTCGAAAGCAACGCTAGAAGTACGCCTAAGAAGCAGAGTTCTTAATATAGTAACAAAGAAACCTAAGTACAAAAAGATAAAAAAAATCGAATGATTCTTGGTACAACTTAACATGATCCGAATGTTTTTAAGTACGACTTAACCAAAACCATTAACCATTTCAAGAACGACTTAACAAAAAAAACAATGTGTTTAAGTACGACTTAACAAATTTGACTTCATTTTAGGTACAAGTTTACTTTACCTTGAACTAACATCTTTTTTCTTAACCCAAAATGCAAAATTAAAATTTATGTAAAAAATCAATTTTGTTTAAAACATATTTCTGAGCAACTTCTCCTCTTCATTGCTTTTCAAAAGGTTGACCTTTCGTACTGTGTGCTCGTTGCGTCATTAATTGTCAGAAACTTATCGATGTAAAGTTTACTTTACTGTACTTCTGTGAATATTTTCTATGTAAA
The DNA here is from genome assembly GCF_963853765.1 of Magallana gigas. Classification (NCBI taxonomy): domain Eukaryota; kingdom Metazoa; phylum Mollusca; class Bivalvia; order Ostreida; family Ostreidae; genus Magallana; species Magallana gigas. The sequence continues at coordinate 29,911,208 of NC_088860.1, forward strand.
AATACTATGAACCAGACAACATTGAAATGGTGAACATTTCAAAGGGCCCCGCTTATGTTATTTCAGAGAATTCTGCTTTGACCTTGACCTATAACTTGAAATTTTTCCAGCTGGCATAGAACTTTTAATTCAATTTAATTCCCCCTAACATACATGCATTTTTGTTCAATCTGACCAAGATTAAGCATATTTGGAAAATAATCTACTATCTAAAACTAATTTTAAAAAGATCTGCTATGACCTTCACATTGACAGACTTGGTTCAAGGTCACTGCACGCCATTAACCAATAAACTCTGTAAAGGTAAAATATTAGCCAAATAGGGGCTAAAAGGAGAGTATATCTATGCTCTTAAAATATGGATTTTTGTGTGATCTGATATGACCTTGACTCTTCATCTACAAATATCATTCGAGGTCATTGCATATATTTTGAACAAAGGCATCATGTGGGTGAAGTATGAGGCTGAATGGAGCAAAGGGAGAGAAGATATACTCCAGACAAGGATTTTAAAAATATAATTCTGGTATGACCATCACAGTTTCTTTTCACTGAAAATAGGTTCAAGGTCACTACACACCCTTTCACCCTTTACTCAAAAGCTCTGCTAATGTGAAGTCTGAGCCAAATAGGTGTTAGTAGAAATTATATATGCTCTCAAAAAAGGATTTTTGCATGATCCGATATGATCTTCACCTGTTACCTAGAAATTTCATGCAAGGTCACTGCACATCGTTTAACCATAGAGACACTCTGTGAGTATTAGCCAGATTGGACCAAAGGGAAAAAAGATATGCCCCAGACAAGGATTTTATATATATAATTCTGCTATGACCTTAACCTTATACCTAAAAACATGGTTCAAGGTCACTGCACATCCTTCAACCAAAGGAACCCTGTGGATGAGGTATGAGCCAGATTGGGCCAAGGGGAGAGAAGCTATGCTCCTGTCAAGCCATCTCGGATGGACAGACAGACAAATTGATCACTAGAAGGCGCCCGCATAAACATGCCTTTTTATCTAATTTAAAATAGTATCCATGCTATCTGCCCATGGTGAATAGTCATCAAAACCATTCATCAGCAGAATTTGATTTCCCTCCTTTTTAAGGTGGTATGGGACATCTGTCGATATTAATGTGAATTAAAGTACTATATAATTGAAAACTTTTCACCGGTTTAGAATTTTCAAATTTTACAATATTTAACCAAAAAATAGCTTTTAAAAATATTTGAAAAGGTAAAAATTGTAAAAACCCCAGCGGGATTCGAACTCATGACTTACAGGTTCCTAGTAAACCCTCTAACCCACTGTGCTAAGGAGTTAGGTGACCATTTTTGAAAAGAAATTACATGTACTTATATAATTACACTTTATTTTATTGTTTATTTCGATAAACAATACGTCACAACATGGAAGTGTCCCATATCACCTTAAACTCGGAACACCTCTGACCTAATAAGATCGCCGCATTAAATACAAAGTTTGATTTAACTCTAATTTGTTTATCATCAAGAAATTCTGCATCGCTGACAAATAAAGTTTTCTTCTGTATAATGAAATACCAATTAACTGACTATTCAGACAATAGCAAGTTTATTGTCCCATTCTACAGCAACTATTTCCCTTGGCTTTGCCTCATTAAATAGTTGCTGTCTTGGGGGACAATAAACTTGCTATTGTCCTCATACCCAGTAAATACTAAATAGGCATATATAATAAAATCCCATCCACCTACATTTCATGTTATATAACCTCCCGTTTGTAACCTTCAATTTCACTGTAAAGTCAACATATCTGTCATAGCCGCAAGTTTCACAATTTATTTCTGCTTCTCATGTACTTAAAATTAGAGGCCTTAATATTGCTTACCAATTTTAACAAGAGACATCCCTCTAACTATTGATAATCATTAAAATTCATTTCATGAATCTACGCAACAATGATAAACCTTCAAGTACAGTCACTCTCAATTTTACAAAAATATTGACGGTACTTTATCCGAAACTGTTCCTTGTACCTTTAACTTAGTACACTAACATTTTTATGAAAAGACGGTTTGTCTTAGAATAAGAAAGCTAATGCAATTCTGAGAAAAAGAATACCACATATTGCCAATTCCATTGAGGTTTAATAAAAATATGGCCATTTAAGTGAACCCACCATTTCCAATTTCCTTTAGTAAACACAGATTTACAGGGTCCTCCATAGTAAAACATCTTTACCTGACCTTTTAGAGGTCAACTTTTGTTCAACCACCTTTAAAAAGAAACCTTATTCAATACAACATATGTCTACATGATATAATCATGATAAAAGCTTCACATCACTTAGAAATACCCTTACATGTATACCCCCCACCCCCCAATCTTTTCATTTTCATAAAAAGTCATGGTTTGAAATGTTTTACCTAATTTTATGAAACGTGTGGCAATTTCCTTGAGTCATTTCTCACACATATTTGAAAACAATCATCAATGATTATAAAATTTGATCTTTATTTGTTTATTGTATGATTTGTACCATTTTAATTAACAAATAGACAGCAGTCCTGCTTGTGATTTCTTGTTTTCATGAAAAAAGTAAGCTAACAATCATATTTAGTGAATATCTAATCTATTCTGATTTTCTAGTCTCCTTCTAACCATGCTAAAACAGTAAGTTACAACCTACAAGTTAGACATCTGCCTTAAATTAGAATTAAATTTAAACACACCCAGGTAGCTGGAGACAGAGTTGATTTCAATGAAAAATGTTCAAATTTGACATGTTTTTCTACTTTTTTATGCATATATACCTTAGAAAGGTAGAAATAGGTTGTTTCTTGTTCATTTCAAAAGTAATTATCATAGCAGATGTTATTTCAAAGTCAAATGTACATTTACATATCCTACATGTAATCTTAATGCAGACAATTAAATAGGGGGGGGGGGGTTTCAATTATGTAAACACATCTAAATATCTTTATGAAATAAAAAATAAAGGAAACATAATAATTGTATACTTTTATTGAAAAAGAAATTTTCACAGCAATTATGAATTTCTTTAAACAGCCTTAATTTTGTTTTCATAATTTCTTATCAAACACAAACCACAACATGGCATGATGCTTTCTTCAAGTTCCATTATTGTTCATGCATTATCGGATTTAATTTGAATTACCGGTAAATAGTCTGTAGAACACAAGGAATATGCATGTGGATAGAGGTGACAGGTTAATCTCAGGAGCTGACCCACAAGAATCAACAGGTACCGGTAAAAGCCATGTGGTAACAAGAGTCTGTTTTGAGCTGAAATAAATAAAAAAAATAATTAGCTGTGTTTACATACATGTACTAGTAATAGCTGTGTTTACATTAACATATGCATAGTATTTCTGTAAAAAATACACTGACCATGCAGTGTAATAAGTATGACATATCCCAATACATGACATAACATTTAGGCAGTACAAGATCAAAAATTTGCATATCAAGTCATAATATAATATTAAAAAATTTTCATAGGTATAAACACTTATCAAATTGAGAAAGAGAGAGAGTTTGAGAGAGAGAGAGAGTTTATTACCGTACTTGTAGTGCAACAGTCAATATTTCAATTCGTAAATTACAAACGAATATTACCCACCGAACAGCGTCAAAGTACATGTACTGGTATTAGCTTCTGGTATACCATTTTTTATCAATTCTACTGTGTTTTTTTTTTTTGCAAATAAATTTAGCGATGGTTTTTGTTTATTTTTTTATAAATTACATGTTTTAAAAACAATACTAAGTGTAATAAGCATAAAACATGTATGAGTAAACTTAATGAAGAATTTTTAATAGATTATTTTTCACAGAATGTGGTACATTACATGTATGTCAATCTTTATAAAACTAGCGTATATTTCGTGCGCCATAAATTGCAAGTTTTTTGTAAATATCATATACTTGCATGATAGGTATATATGGTCTAACCAAAATTTTCTTCATAAAGCTACAGCTGTATGTACCACATATATATTTTGTCACAAGTATACATTTTTAAAAAAAATACCCAAATTGCAACAGTTTAAATAAACTCAACTCATTCTCTGATAAGTTCATTGTGTTTTGTGCGTGCATATCTTATTTGTCTGCTGCAACAGCAGCCAATCAGCGGTAAGCTGAATCCACAAAAAGAAAGTTTGTGTTTTAGGAGCGGGTAAATAGTTAATGCGACACTGTCAAGAAAATCACACCAAATAATAACAAGAAACATATAAATATTCACTTAAATGTATTCTGTTGTAAAGTAAAGGTTTTTAACACTTATTGCATCTTGCAAAACATGTGATGACCTTAATCATCTGTCATATATCTGATATACATGTACGAGGGTTGTCCCAAAATAGCTTAGACAAGTGGCGTTATTCAGTTAATCGAAGACAAAGGAAGATGAAATTTGTGCCACAAAGGGTTCAAGAAATTTGCATTCAAATAATGTTTTAAAATCAAATATTGTTTGAGATTAAATTAGTGAAATGAAAGCATGTAAGGTCAGAAATTCGACATGCGGCGCAATGTCAAGAACAAAAAGTTAAAATCAACATAATATGAAATGAAAATTGCGAGGAAAAGTACTTTTCGAATAAAAAAATTCAAATAAAACATACATTGATATTTGATAATAATTCTATTATTTACTCAGAAATTGTTTTGGCTATAACAAAACTTTTAAATATCTTAGAGTGCGTTTTGTGACATGTTGAAAAGTTAACTCGTAATAAAATGACGATGTCAGCGTTTAAGGCGGCGCAGCAGTAACTGATACAATTTTGTAAAGACCGTGAAATAAATGCGAAGCGGCTTTGGAAGTAAATGAAATTAACAAAATCGATTGAAAATGCGTTTTGAGAATAAGTAGTTAAACAACATTGAAAATATTTGAACAAGTATGATGACAATTAGTGGTTTAAAAGAAACCCCGAACGATATCAATGGACGTCAAAATGCTCAAAGACACATTTCGGCAAGACAGACCTTAGACAACAAGTAATACAGGACAAGTGTGAAGCTGACAGATCGTTTGTACTAAGAAAATATTTAAAACAAAAAAAAACAAAACTAGAAATATATGTTGAATGTGCACTCAGGTTACTTGTTCAAAGATAATATTTTTTCTAAGACTTTTTTGGAAATAAAATGTAAATGTTATCGTAAACGATGTCGAGGGTTTAGCAACAACGTAAAACTGGAAATTTTCGACGTCGAACATTGCGCCGCCTGACAAAACTTGTTGTTACTAATTATTTATTTTCTCGAGAAATAAATAAAGTACAGATTTGAATTTTTCAGTATTGTTTGCCAAAGGGTCATTGAAGAAAACATAGAAGTCTAATGAAATTGCAGTGAACAGATTATAAATTATATGTCCTGTCTACGCTATTTTGGGACAACCCTCGTATATGTAAAAGATGGGAGAAATAACGACGGAACAAAGTGGGATTCGAACCTGGCCCTCTGAATCTCTAGTCAAGTGCTCTACCAACTGAGCTACATGTATCTGGCACCAGTATTCAAACCAGTCTGACCGTCACATTCCTCCTCCTTAAATGATCTTCACCCTCGAAGATCATCCATGGCAGGATCGAGTTAACCTGTTAGTTCCAGGGGTTGGTCACAACACCAATATTGTAACAGGATGGGAGAAATAATGAAGGACCAAACCGGGATTTGAACCTGGGCCCCCTGAATCTATAGTCAGGTGCTCTACCAACTGAGCTATCTGGCACTGGTATTCAAACCGGTCTGATCGTCACATATATAAAGAATTATTTTAAACAATGTTGTTCAATAAAAAATAACACTCGCAACCTTCAGTTTTTGTCTGTAATTAATCAATATTGGCGTGCGATCAGTTCTCGCCGAGTACCATTTCTCACCAGTGCATTGTTACGTCATTTTATCAACACATAAAATTATATACGAAAATATGATGCACCAGCGAGAAATGGTCCTCGGCGAGAACTGCTCGCACGCCAGTACTGCCAGTAGTCAGATTAAAAAAAGAGAATAAAAAATTACATTTAAAACATTAACAAGGACAATTTAAGTACACATCATAACTGCTAAACAAGAAAAATTATGTGAACTGGTAGAATAGTACGCATAGTTCTAACTTGTAACCTACATGTACAAGTACATGTACAGGGTACCCGTTGGTCTGATAAACCTCTTTAATGATACAATGATCGGCATCATAAAGATATTAAAGTCATGTTTTAACTCTGAAGTCTGAAGTATACAATTTTATTTACTTGAAGTTATGTCTACAGGGTATTCATGACTACATTTGGAGTCTTCTGCACAAGAATATATGATGTTTCTAATTAGACCCTGCTTTGAATTTTGAGTTGAAAATTCACAATCTGTTATTTTTTTAAATAGATAAATTCAGTTACCCTTTCCAGTCCCCCATGAACCTCGAGCGAGTCTAAACATCCATGAAACATGTAAAAATTACACGTTAGTAAACAAACACCCACACCATAACAAAAACATCTAACAGTGTGCACGTACTTACATGTACATCTATACTATATACTAAATTTTAACCAGTTAACAAGAAACTTTAAAAGGAGTAAAAGCCTCACCTTCTTCAGTAACATCCACATAAATCACACACTTTAATGTCCATCTTTTCTCCTTTATTACTCGTAGCTTATTAACGGCTGATCGTCGACAGAAGTGTGGCTGTCAGAATTTCCTCGTAAACGATTCACACGAGAAAAATATCCTCCTTAAACAAATATGTAGTATTGTTCCCTGTGCATGTTCATATGTTTCACAGCAAATTGAAAATGCATGTGTACACCGAAAGAATACACAACTTCTCTTCTGCATTACGGCTCTCTCTTTTCTACAATGCCGTTCGTTACTGTTTACATTCGGCGCGCGCGCGGGGGTTACAAACAGGGGCGCCCCGACAAATAGTTGCACATAGAACGTTTAAATAATGTGTGTTCATTGAATTCATAAATGATATAGATGAAAAAAAATGAAATTGAATCACAACAATTTATCTAAGACGCAACACAACGTAATGCAGTAAATGCCTGGGCCTTAATGTGGCATTTTCTATGTAGACATATTAACTCGTTCATGTACGATTCTCACATATTTGTTTTATGAAATTTGAAAAAAAATATAGCACAGAACTTGTTTAATTTGATACCAAATGACATGATTTAATATATTAACAATAACTGAATTAATTTTTTTTCATAAAATGATAACGATTTTTGCTATCAGAAAAATATGTGTATAAGCTGCTGACCCCTAATTATAGGGGCCAGCCCTTTTTTCTTAATTTTAAATGAAAGCTCTCGTTATTCTAAACAACTTTTGTTCTATATGTATTAACAAAATATTTTTAGTTTAAAGGTTATAATACAAAAAGCAACAAAATTTCAGCCCCGAAAAAATCTTAAACTTTGGCGACAAATAGCTCAAAAACTAACAAAGAAATTACCAAAATTTTCATGCCAGCAAAACTATAAAATGTTACCGACAATTTCGCCAAATTTCATGCATCTATCATCTGTAGTTCCCGAGATCAACTCTGGACAAAAGACCCCCCAATTTCCAATTAAAGGGCAATAACTCATAACCGGAAGTGAATTTTAAAAATTTGAAAAAAACGTCTAGAGATATTAATATCATCTACATACCCTGAAAGTTTCATAGCAATCAGACAAAAAATGTTCGAGAAATCTCGTGCACAAAATTTGCGGGAAAAAAAAAAAATAATAATAAGAAACAGTAGAATAACAGAAGGGTTTTCCGTTGAAAAAACGGAAAACCCTAATAATAATAAGAAAAGTGAAAAAGAAACCGAAGAATAATAGAAGGGTCTTCCGCTGAAGACGGAAGACCCTAACTAGATTCGATCTCGTTGCGAGCAACGAGTGGGTCTTCCGTCCAATTTTTGAATAGATAAGATTAAACTTATCAATTCAAAGATAAAATCGTAGATCTAAGCGAAAAAAAGAGAAAAATAAATTGCGGCACTCGAGGCTTGAACCCGGGTCGCCTGGGCCATGTCCACGACTATAACGACTGAGCTACTCGGACTCCGCTTCAGAACTTTGACGCTTAATTTCTCGAGAATGCCTTGATCGATTTTAAAACTAATTACATATTCTGAATCAGTAAGAGGGTCACTATAAGGTGTAAAAATTTCAAAGAAAAATATTAAAAAATAAAAAAGTCGAAAAATTCAATTTTTCAAATTTCCTTCCGGTGACGACCGGAAGTGACGGCGGACATTCTCTATACCGAGGTGCACCAGAAAAACGGTAGTTCTATCATCTCTGAAAATTTCAGTTCTCTATCTTTACTCGTTTATGAGAAACCCGACCGACAAAATTGACTTTTTAAAATCGTAAACGGACGATAACTTCCGACCGGAAGTGTATTTTCGAAAATGGATAAAAAACGATAAACTTCAGATAAAATCGCGTTAATCTTGAAAATTTGAATGAAATCGGTTAAGCCATCTCTGAGAAATCGTCTGCACAAAATCGGTAAGAAAAAAAAAGAATAATAACTAGAGCAAAGCTCGTTGCAAAGCAACGAGTGGGTTTTCCGCTAATGTCGAAAGCAACGCTAGAAGTACGCCTAAGAAGCAGAGTTCTTTATCTAGTAACAAAGAAACCTAAGTACAAAAAGATAAAAAAAATCGAATGATTCTTGGTACAACTTAACATAATCCGAATGTTTTTAAGTACGACTTAACCAAAAACCCTTAATCATTTCAAGAACGACTTAACAAAAAAAAAACCAATGTGTTTAAGTACGACTTAACAAATTTGACTTCATTTTAGGTACAAGTTTACTTTACCTTGAACTAACATCTTTTTTCTTAACCCAGAATGCAAAATTAAAATTTACGTAAAAAATCAATTTTGTTTAAAACATAATTCTGAGCAACTTTTTCTCTTCACTGCTTTTCAAAGGGTTGACCTTTCGTACTGTGTGCTCGTTGCGTCATTAATTGTCAGAAACTTATCGATGTAAAGTTTACTTTACTGTACCTCTGTGAATATTTTCTATGTAAAATTACTATGAACCAGACAACATTGAAATGGTGAACATTTCAAAGGGCCCCGCTTATGTAATTTCAGAGAATTCTGCTTTGAAACTTGAGCTATAACTTGAAATTTTTCCAGCTGGCATAGAACTTTTAATTCAGTTTCATTCCTCCTAACATACATGCATTTTTGTTCAATCTGACCAAGATTAAGCATATTTGGAAAATAATCTACTGTCTAAAACTAATTTTAAAAAGATCTGCTATGACCTTCCAGGGCTCTACATTAACTTTTTTTCCTACTTGTCCATTCGGACAAGTGACCAAAACATTTACTTGTCCGAACTTCAACTTCACTTGTCCGAAAAATTTTCAATATTTAAGATCAAATATTGTCAACTTGAGAACTACAGTACTCTATTACTAAAATAAAATCATTTATTGATTAATACTCTAGCTATAATTAATAACCTGACTTTTTAAATGGAAACTTAAAGTGTCTTTCCTATAATTATGTACATGTATTTGTTCTATATAACATTAAACATGATTTGTCAGCTGTAGCTTTGTCATGGCAAATTACAAGACATCTTAAATTTAGCATCAGGTTTAAAAATACATGTAACTGTTATATTGATTTCTCAGCTGTTTTTTAAACTAAACATGGAATGTCATCATAGTCTATCAATGATGAATGAAACCTAAAATAAGTTACATTTCTTTCCATAATCCTTTATCTTTGCTACCTTTTCTTCCTTTCTTTTTCTTAACATATGTGTTTGGTACTTTGTAAGAACTAAGATCCACACCTTGAAAGTTGTTTGAAATTAGTGAACTTCAATCCCGATCAAGAGTAACTCAATTGCATTGCAATTTGATGTCGGGATCGAAATTCAAAATAACTAATCGATAAACTTATAACGAGACTACAGATAAACTTATCACAAAACTTTCTTTTCTTTTTTAAATGTTGGAGACTTCTTACTATAAAAAATGCACTTGTCCAGTCGGACAAGTGGCCAGCAATATTCACTTGTCCGCATATTTTTTAAACTGGTACCGGACAAGCGGACAAGCGTTAATGTCGAGCCCTGCCTTCACATTGACAGACTTGGTTCAAGGTCACTGCACGCCATTAACCAATAAACTCTGTAAAGGTAAAATATTAGCCAAATTGGGGCTAAAAGGAGAGTATATCTATGCTCTTAAAATATGGATTTTTGTGTGATCTGATATGACCTTGACTCTTCATCTACAAATATCATTCGAGGTCATTGCATATATTTTGATCAAAGGCATCATGTGGGTGAAGTATGAGGCTGAATGGAGCAAAGGGAGAGAAGATATACTCCGGACAAGGATTTGTAAAAATATAATTCTGCTATGACCTTCACAGTTTCTTTTCACTGAAAATAGGTTCAAGGTCACTACACACCCTTTCACCCTTTACTCAAACGCTCTGCTTATGTGAAGTCTGAGCCAAATAAGGGTTAGTAGAAATTATATATGCTCTCAAAAAAGGATTTTTGCATGATCCGATATGATCTTCACCCTTTACCTAGAAATTTCATGCAAGGTCACTGCACATCGTTTAACCATAGAGACACTCTGTGAGTATTAGCCAGATTGGACCAAAGGGAAAAAAGATATGCCCCAGACAAGGATTTTATATATATAATTCTGCTATGACCTTAACCTTATACCTAAAAACATGGTTCAAGGTCACTGCACATCCTTCAACCAAAGGAACCCTGTGGATGAGGTATGAGCCAGATTGGGCCAAGGGGAGAGAAGCTATGCTCCTGTCAAGCCATCTCGGATGGACAGACGGACAAATTGATCACTAGAAGGCGCCCGCATAAACATGCCTTTTTATCTAATTTAAAATAGTATCCATGCTATCTGCCCATGGTGAATAGTCATCAATATTTACAATATTTAACCAAAAAATAGCTTTTAAAAATATTTGAAAAGGTAAAAATTGTAAAAACCCCAGCGGGATTCGAACTCATGACTTACAGGTTCCTAGTAACCCTCTAACCCACTGTGCTAAGGAGTTATGTGACCATTTTTGAAAAGAAACTACATGTACTTATATAATTACACTTTATTTTATAGTTTATTTCGATAAACAATACGTCACAACATGGAAGTGTCCCATATCACCTTAAACTCGGAACACCTCTGACCTAATAAGATCGCATCATTAAATACAAAGTTTGATTTAACTCTAATTTGTTTATCATCAAGAAATTGTGCATCGCTGACAAATAAAGTTTTCTTCTGTATAATGAAATACCAATTAACTGACTATTCGGACAATAGCAAGTTTATTGTCCCACTCCACAGCAACTATTTCCCTTGGCTTTGCCTCATTAAATAGTTGCTGTCTTTGGGGACAATAAACTTGCTATTGTCCTCATACCCAGTAAATACTAAATAGGCATATAATATCCCATCCACCTACATTTCATGTTATATAACCTCCCGTTTGTAACCTTCAATTTCACTGTAAAGTCAACATATCTGTCATAGCCGCAAGTTTCACAATTTATTTCTGCTTCTCATGTACTTAAAATCAGGGGCCTTAATATTGCTTACCAATTCCAACAAGAGACATCCCTCTAACTATTGATAATCATTAAAATTCATTTCATGAATCTACGCAACAATGATAAACCTTCAAGTACAGTCACTCTCAATTTTACAAAAATATTGACGGTACTTTATCCGAAACTGTTCCTTGTACCTTTAACTTAGTACACTAACATTTTTATGAAAAGACTAAGAAAGCTAATGCAATTCTGAGAAAAAGAATACCACATATTGCCAATTCCATTGAGGTTTAATAAAAATATGGCCATTTAAGTGAACCCACCATTTCCAATTTCCTTTAGTAAACACAGATTTACAGGGTTCTCCATAGTAAAACATCTTTACCTGACCTTTTAGAGGTCAACCTTTGTTCAACCACCTTTAAAAAGAAACCTTATTCAATACAACATACCCCTACATGATATAATCATGATAAAAGCTTCACATCACTTAGAAATACCCTTACATGTATACCCCCCACCCCCCAATCTTTTGATTTTCATAAAAAGTCATGGTTTGAAATGTTTTACCTAATTTTATGAAACGTGTGGCAATTTCCTTGAGTAATTTCTCACACATATGAAAACAATCATCAATGATTCTAAAATTTGATCTTTATTTGTTTATTGTATGATTTGTACCATTTTAATTAACAAATAGACAGCTCCTGCTTGTGATTTCTTGTTTTCATGAAAAAAGTAAGCTAACAATCATATTTAGTGAATATCTAATCTATTCTGATTTCTAGTCTCCTTCTAACCATGCTAAAACAGTAAGTTACAACCTACAAGTTAGACATCTGCCTTAAATTAAAATTAAATTCAAACACACCCAGGTAGCTGGAGACAGATCGAGTTGATTTCAATGAAAAATTTTCAAATTTGACATGTTTTTCTACTTTTTTTTATGCATATATACCTTAGAAAGGTAGAAATAGGTTGTTTCTTGTTCATTTCAAAAGTAATTATCATAGCAGATGTTATTTCAAAGTCAAATGTACATTTACATATCCTACATGTAATCTTAATGCAGACAATTAAATAGAGGGGGGGGGGGGATTTTTCAATTATGTAAACACATCTAAATATCTTTATGAAATAAAAAATAAAGGAAACATAATTGCATACTTTTATTGAAAAACAAATTTTCACAGCAATTATGAATTTCTTTATAAACAGCCTTAATTTTGTTTTCATAATTTCTTATCAAACACAAACCACAACATGGCATGATGCTTTCTTCAAGTTCCATTATTGTTTATGCATTATCGGATTTAATTTGAATTACCGGTAAATAGTCTGTAGAACACAAGGAATATGCATGTGGATAGAGGTGACAGGTTAATCTCAGGAGCTGACCCACAAGAATCAACAGGTACCGGTAAAAGCCATGTGGTAACAAGAGTCTGTTTTGAGCTGAAATAAAAAAAAAATAATTAGCTGTGTTTACATACATGTACTAGTAATAGCTGTGTTTACATTAACATATGCATAGTATTTCTGGAAAAAATACACTGACCATGCAGTGTAATAGGTATGACATATCCCAATACATGACATAACATTTAGGCAGTACAAGATCAAAAATTTGCATATCAAGTCATAATATAATATTAAAAAATTTTCATAGGTATAAACACTTATCAAATTGAGAGAGAGAGAGTTTGAGAGAGAGAGAGAGAGTTTATTACCGTACTTGTAGTGCAACAGTCAATATTTCGATTCGTAAATTACAAACGAATATTACCCACCGAACAGCGTCAAAGTACATGTACTGGTATTAGCTTCTGGTATACCATTTCTTATCAATTCTACTGTGTTTTTTTTTTTGCAAATAAATTTAGCAAGGGTTTTTGCTTATTTTCTTATAAATTACATGTTTTAAAAACAATACTATGTGTAATAAGCATAAAACATGTATGAGTAAACTTAATGAAGAATTTTTAATAAATTATTTTTCACAGAATGTGGTACATTACATGTATGTCAATCTTTATAAAACTAGCGTATATTTCGTGCGCCATAAATTGCAAGTTTTTTGTAAATATCATTTACTTGCATGATAGGTATATATGGTCTAATCAAAATTTTCTTCACAAAGCTACAGCTGTATGTACCACATATATGTTTTGTCACAAGTATACATTTAAAAAAAAACAACCCCAAATTCCAACAGTTGAAATAAACTCAACTCATTCTCTGATAAGTTCATTGTGTTTTGTGCGTGCATATCTTATTTGTCTGCTGCAACAGCAGCCAATCAGCGGTAAGCTGAATCCACAAAAAGAAAGTTTGTGTTTTAGGAGCGGGTAAATTGTTTATGCGACACTGTCAAGAAAACCACACCAAATAATAACAGGAAACATAAATATTCACTTATATGTATTGTGTTGTAAAGTAAAGGTTTTTAACACTTATTGCATCTTGCAAAACATGTGATGACCCTTAATCATCTGTCATATATCTGATATACATGTATATGTAAAAGATGGGAGAAATAATGACGGAACAAACTGGGATTCGAACCTGGCCCTCTGAATCTCTAGTCAAGTGCTCTACCAACTGAGCTACATGTATCTGGCACCGGTATTCAAACCAGTCTGACCGTCACATTCCTTCCCCCTTAAATGATCTTCACCCTCGAAGATCACCCCTGGCAGGAGTTAACCTGTTAGTTCCAGGGGTTGGTCACAACACCAATATTGTAACAGGATGGAAGAAATAATGAAGGACCAAACCGGGATTTGAACCTGGGCCCCCTGAATCTCTAGTCAGGTGCTCTACCAACTGAGCTCTCTGGCACTGGTATTCAAACCGGTCTGATCATCACATATATAAAGAATTATTTTAAACAATGTTGTTCAATAAAAAATAACACGCGCAACCTTCAGTTTTTGTCTGTAATTAATCAATATTGGCATGCGATCAGTTCTCGCCGAGTACCATTTCTCACCAGTGCATTGTTACGTCATTTTATCAACACATAAAATTATATACGAAAATATGATGTTACAGTGCACCAGCGAGAAATGGTCCTCGACGAGAACTGCTCGCAGGCCAGTACTGCCAGTAGTCAGATTAAAAAAAGAGAATAAAAAATTACATTTAAAACATTAACAAGGACAATTTAAGTACACATCATAACTGCTAAACAAGAAAAATTATGTGAACTGGTAGAATAGTACGCATAGTTCTAACTTGTAACCTACATGTACAAGTACATGTACCGGGTACCCGTTGGTCTGCTAAACCTTTCTAATGATACAATGATTGGCATCATAAAGATATTAAAGTCATGTTTTAACTCTGAAGTCTGAAGTATACAATTTTATTTACTTGAAGTTATGTCTACAGGATATTCATGACTACATTTGGAGTCTTCTGCACAAGAATATATGATATGTTTCTAATTAGACCGCATAGTTCTAACTTGTAACCTTCATGTACAAGTACATGTACCGGGTACCCGTTGGTCTGCTAAACCTTTTTAATGATACAATGATTGGCAACATAAAGATATTAAAGTCATGTTTTAACTCTGAAGTCTGAAGTATACAATTTTATTTACTTGAAGTTATGTCTACAGGATATTCATGACTACATTTGGAGTCTTCTGCACAAGAATATATGATATGTTTCTAATTAGACCCTGCTTTGAATTTTGAGTTGAAAATTCACAATCTGTTATATTTTTAAATAGATAAATTCAGTTACCCTTTCCAGTCCCCCATGAACCTCGAGCGAGTCTAAACATCCATGAAACATGTAAAAATTACACGTTAGCCTAGTAAACAAACACCCACACCATAACAAAAACAAACAGTGTACAAACAGTTTCCTTTAAATAAGGTGAAAACTTTTTGAGTTATGAAGCCGAAAAGGAGTCAGAAAAAAAAGAAAAAGAAAAAAAATAATAATAACTAGAGCAAAGCTCGTTGCAAAGCAACGAGTACATGTACATGTACATGTACATCTGTTTGTACAGGGAACAATACTACATATTTGTTTAAGGAGGATATTTTTCTCGTGTGAATCGTTTACGAGGAAATTCTGACAGCCACACTTCTGTCGACGATCAGCCGTTGATAAGCTACGAGTAATAAAGGGGAAAAGATGGACATTAAAGTGTGTGATTTATGTGGATGTTACTGAAGAAGGTGAGGCTTTTACTCCTTTTAAAGTTTAAAAAGTTAAAGTTAAAATTTAGTATATAGTATAGATGTACAGGTTTCGACCGGAAGCGACGGATTTTTATTTTCAGCCTTATTGCACATGTAAATTGCCAAATTCATAACCACAGAAAATTTCAAGACTCTATCTAAGAGCGTTTTTGAGAAATGTCGCGGACAAAATGACTTTTTTTAAAGTTTAAAAATGACGTAACGTCAAAACGGAGGTGACGTTGTTATGGAAACTTTAACATCTTTGAGGCATTATAATTGCACATAATCCCTGAAAGTTTCCTTTAAATAAGGTGAAAACTTTTTGAGTTATGAAGCCGAAAAGGAGTCAGAAAAAAAAGAAAAAGAAAAAAAATAATAATAACTAGAGCAAAGCTCGTTGCAAAGCAACGAGTGGGTCTTCCTTTAATGTCGGAAGTAAAGCTAGAAGTTCCTGTAAGAAGCAGAGCTCTTAAACCAATAACAAGAGTACCTTAAATAAAAAGATGAAAAAATCGAATTATTCCTGGTACGACTTAACAAAATCCGAATAATTTTACGTACGACTTAACAAAAACCTTTGCGATTTCAAGAACGACTTAACAAAAAAATCCGAATGTGTTACAGTACGACTTAACAATTAATTTTTAGGTACAAGTTAATTTAACCAAGAACTTGATACTAATTTCTTAACCAAAAACGCGGAATCAAAATTTCCGGAAAAATCAATTTTTAAACCCCGATATCTCTGTAATGCATCGTCCGATTTTTAAAAGGCTTTCAGTGTTAGATTCAGTTTAATAAGCTCTACAAAACACATATTCATTTTTGATTTGATCAGAAAATTCATTTTTTCGAAAATTTTGTTTCACTTCCAGTTTCGACCGGAAGTGACAGATTTTCATTTCCAGCCTTATTACAGAGGTAAATCGACCAAATCATAACCATTGACAATTTCAAGCCTCTATCTTAAAGCGTTTTTGAGAAACGCCGCGGACAAAATGACTTTTTTAAAATTTTAAAAATGACGTTACGTCAAAACAGAAGTGACGATGTCTAGTAAACTTTTACATCTTTGAGCTATAATAGTTTCACATTATCTCTGAAAGTTTCATCAAAATCGGTTGGAAACTTTTTGAGTTATAAAGCCGAGAAGGAGTCAGAAAAAAAAAGAAAAAGTATAATAACTAGAGCAAAGCTCGTTGCAAAGCAACGAGTGGGTCTTCCGTTAATGTTGGAAGTTCCTGTAAGAAGCAGAGCTCTTAAACCAATAACAAGAGTAACTAAAATAAAAAGATGAAAAAAATCGAATATTCCTGGTACGACTTAACAAAATACGAATGATTTTAAGTACGACTTAACAAAAACCTTTCCGATTTCAAGAACGACTTAACAAAAAAAAATCCGAATGTGTTCAAGTACGACTTAACAATTATTTTTGGTACGAGTTAATTTTACTTTTAACATTACGCTATTTTTTAAACCAAGGACGCGGAATCAAAATTTCCGGAAAAATCAATTTTTAAACCCCGATATCTCTGTAATGCATCGTCCGATTTTAAAACGGCTTTCAGTGTTAGATTCAGCTTAATAAGCTCTACAAAACTCATATTCATTTTTGATTTGATCAGAAAATTTATTTTTTCGAAAAATTTGTTTCACTTCCGGTTTCGACCGGAAGTAACCGATTTTCATTTCGAGCCTTATTACAGAGGTAAATCGACCAAGTCATAAGCATTGAAAATTTCAAGCCTCTATCTTAAAGCGTTTTTGAGAAACGCTGCGGACAAAATGACTTTTTTAAAATTTTAAAAAATGACGTAACGTTAAAACGGAAGTGACATTTTCAAAGAAACTTGATAAACTTTGAGGTATTATAATTGCACATAATCTCTGAAAGTTTCATAAAAATCGGTTGTAAACTTTTTGAGTTATAAAGCCGAAAAGGAGTCAGAAAAAAAAATAAAAAGAATAATAATAATAATAGAAAGAAACCGAAGAATAACAAGAGGGTCTTCCGTTGAAAACGGAAGACCCTAATAATAAGAAACAGTAGAATAACAGAAGGGTTTTCCGTTGAAAAACGGAAAACCCTAATAATAATAACAATAAGAAAAGTGAAAAAGAAACAATAGAATAATAGAAGGGTCTTCCGCTGAAGACGGAAGACCCTAATAAGAATAAGAAAAGTGAAAAAGAAACCGAAGAATAATAGAAGGGTCTTCCGCTGAAGACGGAAGACCCTAATAAGAATAAGAAAAGTGAAAAAGAAACCGAAGAATAATAGAAGGGTCTTCCGCTGAAGACGGAAGACCCTAACTAGATTCGATCTCGTTGCGAGCAACGAGTGGGTCTTCCGTACGATTTTTGAATAGATTAGATCATACTTATCAATACAAAGATAAAACCGTAGATCTAAGCGAAAAATTTAAAAAAAAAAATTTGCGGCACTCGAGGCTTGAACCCGGGTCGCCTTGGCCATATCCACGACTCTATCGACTGAGCTACTCGGACTCTCGCTTCAGAACTTTGACGCTTAATTTCTCAAGAATGCCTTGATCGATTTTAAAATAAATTACATATTCTAAATCAGTGAGAAAGTCACTATCAGGTGTAAAAATTTCAAAAAAAAATATTCAAAAATAAAAAAGTCGAAAAATTCAATTTTTCAAATTTCCTTCCGGTGACGACCGGAAGTGACGGCTGACATTCTCTTGACCGAGGTGCACCAGAAAAACGATAGATCTATCATCTCTGAAAGTTTCAGCCCTATATCTTTACTCGTTTTTGAGAAACCTTAGAGACAAAATTGACTTTAAAAAATCGTAAAATGGCCATAACTTCCGACCGGAAGTAAATTTTGAGAAAATGTCCCGGGGGTACAAACTTCAGATAGCGAGGCATCATCAGTAAAAATTTAAAGGAAATCGAATCAGCCATTTCCGAGAAATCGCCTGCACAAAATGTGTAAGGAAAAAAAGAATAACTAGATTCGATCTCGTTGCGAGCAACGAGTGGGTCTTCCGTCCGATTTTTGAATAGATAAGATTAAACTTATCAATTCAAAGATAAAATCGTAGATCTAAACGAAAAAAAGAGATAAAAAATTGCGGCACTCGGGGCTTGAACCCGGGTCGCCTTGGCCATGTCCACGACTATATCGACTGAGCTACTCGGACTCTCGCTTCAGGACTTTGACGCTTAATTTCTCGAGAATGCCTTAATCGATTTTAAAACAAATTACATATTCTAAATCAGTAAGAGGGTCACTATAAAGCGTAAAAAAATTTTAAAAAAAAATTAAAAAATAAAAAAGTCGAAAAATTCAATTTTTCAAAATTCCTTCCGGAGAAGACCGGAAGTGATGACGGACATTTTTTAGACAATAGTGCACCAGAAAAACGTTAAATCTATCATCTCTAAAAATTTCAGCTCTATATCTTCTGTCGTTTTTGAGAAACGTCGCAGACAAATTTGACTTTAAAAAAATCGTTTAATGACGATAACTTCCGACCGGAAGTGAATTTTATAAAATTGTTCCGGCGGTACAAACTTCAGATGATAAGGCATCATCCCTGAAAATTTGACTGAAATCGAGCAAGTCATCTCTGAGAAATCGCCTGCACAAAATCGGTAAGAAGGAAAAAAAAGAATAAGAACTAGATTCGATCTCGTTGCGAGCAACGAGTGGGTCTTCCGTCCGATTTTTGAATAGATAAGATTAAACTTATCAATTCAAAGATAAAATCATAGATTTAAGCGAAAAAAAGAGAAAAAAATTTTGCGGCACTCGAGGCTTGAACCCGGGTCGCCTGGGCCATGTCCACGACTATAACGACTGAGCTACTCGGACTCTCGCTTCAGAACTTTGACGCTTAATTTCTCGAGAATGCCTTAATCGATTTTAAAACTAATTACATATTCTTAATCAGTAAGAGGGTCACTATAAGGTGTAAAAATTTCAAAGAAAAATATTTAAAAATAAAAAAGTCGAAAAATTCAATTTTTCAAATTTCCTTCCGGTAACGACCGGAAGTGACGGCGGACATTCTCTATACCAAGGTACATTAGAAAAACGGTAGATCTATCATCTCTGAAAATTTCAGTCCTATATCTTTACTCGTTTTTGAGAAACGTGACAGACAAAATTGACTTTAAAAAATCGTTTATTGACGATAACTTCCAACCGGAAGTGAATTTTGAAAAAATCTCACGGGGGTACAAACTTCATATAACGAGGCAACATCAGTGAAAATTTGAAGGAAATCGAATCAGCCATTTCCGAGAAATCGCCTGCACAAAATGTGTAAGGAAAAAAAGAATAATAATAATAAAATTGAAAAAGAAACCGAAGAATAATAGAAGGGTCTTCCGCTGAAGACGGAAGACCCTAATAATAAGAAAAGTGAAAAAGAAACAATAGAATAATAGAAGGGTCTTCTGTTGAAGACGGAAGACCCTAATAATAATAATAGAATTGAAAAAGAAACCGAAGAATAATAGAAGGGTCTTCCGCTGAAGACGGAAGACCCTAACTAGACACGATCTCGTTGCGAGCAACGAGGAGGTCTTCCGTTCGATTTTTAGAATGAAATATGACATCATCGACTTTGATTTTCGACAACAAAACATGTTTTGGAAAAAGGAGTGGAGAACTTATGCTTTATTGTATTGCTTTTTATAAGTTCTCTTGCTTTTTTAAAAACTTGCGTTTCTTTCAATTAAGATAGCAAAGACCAAACTTGTTTACCTCTGGTCCCTAAAAACCCTGATTGGGTAACGCAAGAGGAAATCATTATATTGTTAGGATATATAAACGTATTATACCTAATCTAACTTTAATAACCTTTCACAAAATGGCTCTCATTAAAGGGCTATAGATAAAAGATTTTAGAGCTCTTTGATCCACTAATTTAAGGGGCAGGTCCCTTTTTCTTGGATTCAAATGAAGGACATTTAATTCTGAACACATTTTTTTCAACAAGTGTTTAGAAATTCGTTACCGTTCTGGAGATATATGAGAAAGAAGGTTTTAGGGGCCGATCCCCTATCTCCCTATAGGGGCCGTTTAACGAAATTTTGAAGGTTGCATTTTATTGAGAACATCATTTTGAACAACTTTTCTTCTGTATTGCATTACAAAATATATTTCCTTTCTGAGATATGGGTGATCAAAATTTTGGGGTTTTGGCCCCTAAAAACCCTTAATTACGTAACACATGATAAAATCATTACATTGCTTGAATACATAACTATAAGATAAACACATTTGCTTCTATAACATTTCACAAAATATCTCCCAGTAAAGAGCTACAGATTAAAGACTTTAGAGCCCTTTGGTCCCCTAATTTAAGGGGCTAGCCCCTTTTTCCTGATATCAAACAAAAGGTCATTTAATTCTACACAAATTTTGTTCAACAAGTGCTTAGAAATTCGTTACCGTTCTAGAGATATATGAGAAAGAAGGTTTTAGGGGCCGGTCCCTTATCTCCTTTTAGGGGGCGTTTAACGAAATTTTGACAGTTGCATTTTGTTAAGAACATCATTTTGAACAACTTTTCTTCTGTATTGCATTACAAAATATTTTTCCTTTCTGAGATATGGGTGATCGAAATTTTGGACTTTTGGCCCCTAAAAACCCTTAATTACGTAACACATCATTAATTCATTATATTGCTTGAATACATAACTGTGAGATTAACATATTTGCTTCTATAATCTATAACAAAATATCCCTCGGTAAAAAGTTATGGGTAAAATACTTTAGAGCCCTCTAGGTCCCTAATATTAGGGGCCAGCCCCTTTTTCATGGTATCAAATGAAAGGTCATTTGATTATAAAGACATTTTGTTCAAGAAGTGTTCAGAAATTCGTTACCATTCTTGAGATATCTGAGACAGAATGTTTTAGGGGCCGGTCCCTTATCTCCTTTTTGGGGCCGCTGAACCAAATATTTTAGGTTGCATGTTGTTAAGTACATCATTTTGAGCATCTTTTCTTTTATACTGCATTTCAAAATATTTTTCCTTTTTGAGATATAGGTCATCAAAGTTTTGGACTTTTGACCCCTAAAAACCCCTAATTACGTAACATATGAGAAAATCGTTATACTGCTTGGCTTCATATCTGTAAGATAAACATATTTGCTTCTATAATTTATTACAAAATATCTCTCGGTAAAGAGTTATGGGTAAAAGACTTTAGAGCCTTGTAGGTCCCTAATTTGAGGGGCCAGCCCCTTTTTCTTGATATTAGCAGAAAGGTCTTGTAAGAATAAACTTTTTTTACATTACATGTTTTAACAAAATATTTTCCAGAAAAGAGATAAAGAGAGAAAAGCACAAAAATTCACGACGCTTTTTTAATGTGAATTTTCGAGCCATAGCGAGCTTTGGCGCTAGTAGTGCTAAACATACAAAACAACAATCATGCAAAACTTCAATCTTTCCTTTACCTACCGTAAAAATTTGAGCTTAATATCTCTTATAGTTTAGGAGAACAACAGAAGACAAAATACCCATATAAAAATTAGAAAAATCTCAATATCTTAAAAACGGATGTGACGTCATCAATACAAAAAATTTCCAATCAAGTTCAGACCACTATCTATCACGTCCTAAAATTTGATTGAAATCGGCCGAGCCGTTTCTGAGAAATCGCGTGCACAAAAAAAGGCAGAAAAATAATAATAACTAGACACGATCTCGTTGCGAGCAACGAGGAGGTCTTCCGTCCGATTTTTAGAATATGGAATGACCTTACTCTTGTCAACGAAACGTATCAGGAAAAGGAGGCGGGATCTAAGAGTAATGGATGAAAGACTATTTATCCCTTTGGTGTCCCTTATTTGAAGGATCAGCTCCTTTTCATTCATTTTAGTTAAAAGGTATTTTTGTGTACCGCTAATAAGTGTTTAGAAATTGGTTACCGTTTTTGAGATATCTGGGAAAAATCGTTTTGATATCCGGTCCTTAAACTTATTTTAGGATCCAGATAATAAACAATATATGGTTGTACATTGTTATGCACATTATTTTGAGCATCTTTTGTTCAGTACTGTTTTCAAGAACTTTCCTCTATTTCGAGATATTGAGGATCAAAGTGATGGATTTCTGGCCCCTTAAAATACCTAATTACATACCATAGGAGTAAACGATTGTCTTGTATAGGTGAATAACGTTAGAATGAACATAATTGCTTCTATAGCGTATCACAAAATATTTCACGGTGAAAAGTAATCATGAAAAGACTTTAAAGCCCCCTCAGCCCCTTATTTGAAGGGCCAGCCCCTTTTCTTGATTACAAATGAAAGCTCTTGTCAATTCAAACACATTTTGTTCAACAAGATCTTACAAATTTTGTACCGTTCTCGAGATCTCTTTAAAGGGTCGTTTTATGGGCCGACCTTGTAACTCCCTTTTAGGACCGCATAACAAAGAAATATGGTTGCAGATTGTTAAGCTCAATATTTTGAGCATCTTTTGTTCAATATTGCTTTTCAAAATTTTCCTCCATTTTGAGATATCCAGCATCAAAGTTTTGGACTTCTGGCCCCTTAAAATCCCTAATGACGTAAGATAGGAGGAAATGATTGCCATGTATAGGTGAATAACGGTAGAATGAACATAACTGCTTCTATAACGTATCACAAAATATTTCACAGTATAAAGTTATCATGAAAAGACTTTAGAGCCCCCTCAGCCCCTTATTTGAAGGGCCAGCCCCATTTTCTTGATTTCAAATGAAAGCTCTTGTCAATTCAAACACATTTTGTTCAACAAGTAATTACAAATTTTGTACCGTTCTCGAGATATCTTTAAAGGGTCGTTTTAGGGGCCGACTCTGTAACTCCCTTTAAGGACCGCATAACAAAGAATAAATGGTTGTACATTGTTAAGCTCAATATTTTGAGCATCTTTTGTTCAATATTGCTCATCAAAATTTTCCTCCATTTTGAGATATTGAGGATCAAAGTTTTGGACTTCTGGCCCCTTAAAACCCCTAATTACGTTACATAAGAGTAAATAATTGCCATGTATAGGTGAATTACGTTAGAATGAAAATAATTGCTTCTATAACGTATCACAAAATATTTCACAGTAAAAAGTTATCATGAAAATACTTTAGAGCCCTCTCAGCCCCTTATTTGAAGGGCCAGCCCCATTGTCATGATTTCAAATGAAAGCTCTTGACATTATAAAAATTTTTTGTTCTACATGTTATTACAAAATACTATCGAGGAAAGAGATATTGGAAGAAAACCACGAAAAATCACGACGCTTTTTTAACCGTAATTTTCGAGCTTCGGCGCTTTTGGTTACAGGAAAATAAATATACCACATGTCAGATCTACAACCTTTTGTCTACAATCCCTGAAATTTTGAACTCAATATCTTAAACCGTTTAGGAGTTTACCCCTGGACAAGCCGACCCTCTGAAAATCGTTAAATTGTGAATAAATCAAAACCGGAAGTGCCGTCATCGGTAAAAAAAAATTTCCAATAAGGTTCAGATCACTATCTATCAAATCTGAAAGTTTCGTGTAAATCGGTCGAGCAGTTTCCGAGAAATCGCGTACACAAAATTTGTAAGAAAAAAAAAGAAAAATAACTAGACACGATCTCGTTGCGAGCAACGAGGAGGTCTTCCGTCCGATTTTTAGAATATGGAATGACCTTACTCTTGTCAACGAAACGTATCAGGAAAAGGAGGCGGGATCTAAGAGTAATGGATGAAAGACTATCTATCCCTTTGGTGTCCCTTATTTGAAGGATCAGCTCCTTTTCATTCATTTTAGTTAAAAGGTATTTTTGTGTACCGCTAATAAGTGTTTAGAAATTGGTTACCGTTTTTAAGATATCTGGGAAAAATCGTTTTGATATCCGGTCCTTAAACTTATTTTAGGATCCATATAACAAACAATATATGGTTGTACATTGTTAAGCACATTATTTTGAGCATCTTTTGTTCAATACTGTTTTCCAGAACTTTCCTCTATTTCGAGATATCGAGGATCAAAGTGATGGATTTCTGGCCCCTTAAAATCCCTAATTACATACCATAGGAGTAAATGATTGTCATGTATAGGTGAATAACGTTAGAATGAACATAATTGCTTCTATAGCGTATCACAAAATATTTCACAGTGAAAAGTTATCATGAAAAGACTTTAGAGCCCCCTCAGCCCCTTATTTGAAGGGCCAGCCCCATTTTCTTGATTTCAAATGAAAGCTCTTGTCAATTCAAACACATTTTGTTCAACAAGATCTTACAAATTTTGTACCGTTCTCGAGATCTCTTTAAAGGGTCGTTTTAGGGGCCGACTCTGTAACTCCCTTTAAGGACCGCATAACAAAGAAATTATGGTTGCAGATTGTTAAGCTCAATATTTTGAGCATCTTTTGTTCAATATTGCTTTTCAAAATTTTCCTCCATTTTGAGATATCCAGCATCAAAGTTTTGGACTTCTGGCACCTTAAAATCCTTAATGACGTAAGGTAGGAGGAAATGATTGCCATGTATAGGTGAATAACGGTAGAATGAACATAATTGCTTCTATAATGTATCACAAAATATTTCACAGTATAAAGTTATCATGAAAAGACTTTAGAGCCCCCTCAGCCCCTTATTTGAAGGGCCAGCCCCATTTTCTTGATTTCAAATGAAAGCTCTTGTCAATTCAAACACATTTTGTTCAACAAGTAATTACAAATTTTGTACCGTTCTCGAGATATCTTTAAATGGTCGTTTTAGGGGCCGACTCTGTAACTCCCTTTAAGGACCGCATAACAAAGAATAAATGGTTGTACATTGTTAAGCTCAATATTTTGAGCATCTTTTGTTCAATATTGCTCATCAAAATTTTCCTCCATTTTGAGATATTGAGGATCAAAGTTTTGGACTTCTGGCCCCTTAAAACCCCTAATTACGTAACATAGGAGTAAATAATTGCCATGTATAGGTGAATTACGTTAGAATGAACATAATTGCTTCTATAACGTATCACAAAATATTTCACAGTAAAAAGTAATCATTAAAATACTTTAGAGCCCCCTCAGCCCCTTATTTGAAGGGCCAGCCCCTTTTTTATAATTTCAAATGAAAGCTCTTGACATTATAAAATTTTTTTGTTCTACATGTTATTACAAAATACTATCGAGGAAAGAGATATTGGAAGAAAACCACGAAAAATCACGACGCTTTTTTAACCGTAATTTTCGAGCTCGGGCGAGCTTCGGCGCTTTTGGTCACAGGAAAATAAATATACCACATGTCAGATCTACAACCTTTTGTCTACAATCCCTGAAATTTTGAACTCAATATCTTAAACCGTTTAGGAGTTTACCCCTGGACAAGCCGACCCTCTGAAAATCGTAAAATTGTGAATAAATCAAAACCGGAAGTGACGTCATCGGTAAAAAAAATTTCCAATAAGGTTCAGATCACTATCTATCAAATCTGAAAGTTTCGTGTAAATCGGTCGAGCAGTTTCCGAGAAATCGCGTACACAAAATTTGTAAGAAAAAAAAAGAAAAATAATAATAAGAAGAATAGGGAAAAAGAAACCGAACGAAAACAATAAGGTCTTCCGTTGGAAACGGAAGACCTTAATAATAAGAAGAATAGGGAAAAAGAAACCGAACGAAAACAATAAGGTCTTCCGTTGGAAACGGAAGACCTTAATAATAGGGAAAAAGAAACAAAGCAATAACAATAAGGTCTTCCGTTGGAAACGGAAGACCTTAATAACTAGACTCGATCTCGTTGCGAGCAACGAGGAGGTCTTCCGTCCCATTTTTAGGTCATGGAATGACCTTACTCTTGATCGTCGTCAACGAAACGTATCAGGAAAAGGAAGCGGGATCTAAGAGTTATCGGTGAAAGACTATCTATACCTTTGGTGTCCCTTATTTGAAGGATCGGCTCCTTTTCATTCATTTTAGTTAAAAGGTATTTTTGTGTACCGCTAATAAGTGTTTTGAAATTGGTTACCATTTTTGAGATATCTGGGAAAATCGTTTTGATATTCGGTCCTAAAACTCATTTTAGGATCCAGATAACAAACAATATATGGTTGTACATTGTTAAGCACATTATTTTGAGAATATTTTGTTAAATAATGCTTTCCAGAACTTTCCTCTATTTCGAGGTATTGAGGATCAAAGTGATGGACTTCTGGCCCCTTAAAATAACTAATTACATAACATAGGAGTAAATGATTGCCATGTATAGGTGAATAACGTTAGAATAAACATAATTGCTTCTATAACGTATCACAACATATTTCACAGTAAAAAGTTATCAATAAAAGACTTTAAAGCCCCCTCAGCCCCTTATTTGGAGGGCCAGCCCCTTTTCTTGATTTCAAATGAAAGCTCTTGTCAATTTAAACACATTTTGTTCAACAAGTAATTAAAAATTGTCTACCGTTCTCGAGATATCTTTAAAGGGTCGTTTTAGGGGCCGACCCTGTTACTCCCTTTAGGGACCGCATAACAAAGAAATTATGGTTTAGCTCAATATTTTGAGCATCTTTTGTTCAATATTGCTTTTCAAAATTTTCCTCATTTTGAGATATTGAGGATCAAAGTTTTGGAATTCTGGCCCCTTAAAATCCCTAATGACGTAAGATAGGAGTAAATGATTGCCATGTATAGGTGAATAACGTTAGAATGAACATAATTGCTTCTATAACGTATCACAAAATATGTCACAATAAAAAGTTATCAATAAAAGACTTTAAAGCCCCCTCAGCCCCTTATTTGAAGGGCCAGCCCCATTTTCTTGATTTCAAATGAAAGCTCTTGTCAATTCAAACACATTTTGTTCAACAAGTAATTACAAATTTTGTGCCGTTCTCGAGATATCTTTAAAGGGTCGTTTTAGGGACCGACCCTGTAACTCCCTTTAGGGACCGCATAAAAAAGAATAAATAATTGTACATTGTTAAGCTCAATATTTTGAGCATCTTTTGTTCAATATTGCTTATCAAAATTTTCCTCCATTTGAGATATTGAGCATCAACGTTATGGACTTCTGGCCCCTTAAATCCCCTAATTATGTAACATAGGAGTAAATGATTGCCATGTATAGGTGAATAACGTTAGAATGAACATAATTGCTTCCATAACGTATCACAAAATATTTCACAGTAAAAAGTTATCATTAAAAGACTTTAGAGCCCCCTCAGCTTCTTATTTGAAGGGCCAGCCCCTTTTTCATGATTTCAAATGAAAGCTCTTGACTTTATAAAGATTTTTTATTCTACATGTTATTACAAAATACTATCGAGGAAAGAGATATTGAAAGAAAACCACGAAAAATCACGACGCTTTTTGAACCGTAATTTTCGAGCTCGGGCGAGCTTCGGCGCTTTTGGTCACAGGAAAATATATATACCACATGTCAGATCTACAACCTTTTGTCTACAATCCCTGAAATTTTGAACTCAATATCTTAAATCGTTTAGGAGTTTACCCCTGGACAAGCCGACCCTCTGAAAATCGTTAAAATGTGAATAACTCAAAACCGGAAGTGACGTCATCAATAAAAAAAATTTCCAATAAGGTTCAGATCACTATCGTTCAAAACTTAAAGTTTCGTGTAAATCGGTCGAACAGTTTCCGAGAAATCTCGTACACAAAATTTGTAAGAAAAAAAAAAGAAAAATAATAATAAGAAGACTAGACACGATCTCGTTGCGAGCAACGAGGAGGTCTTCCGTCCGATTTTTAGAATATGGAATGACCTTACTCTTGTCAACGAAACGTATCAGGAAAAGGAGGCGGGATCTAAGAGTAATGGATGAAAGACTATCTATCCCTTTGGTGTCCCTTATTTGAAGGATCAGCTCCTTTTCATTCATTTTAGTTAAAAGGTATTTTTGTGTACCGCTAATAAGTGTTTAGAAATTGGTTACCGTTTTTGAGATATCTGGGAAAAATCGTTTTGATATCCGGTCCTTAAACTTATATTAGGATCCAGATAACAAACAATATATGGTTGTACATTGTTAAGCACATTATTTTGAGCATCTTTTGTTCAATACTGTTTTCCAGAACTTTCCTCTATTTCGAGATATTGAGGATCAAAGTGATGGATTTCTGGCCCCTTGAAATCCCTAATTACATACCATAGGAGTAAATGATTGTCATGTATAGGTGAATTACGTTAGAATGAACATAATTGCTTCTATAGCGTATCACAAAATATTTCACAGTAAAAAGTAATCATTAAAATACTTTAGAGCCCCCTCAGCCCCTTATTTGAAGGGCCAGCCCCTTTTTCATAATTTCAAATGAAAGCTCTTGACATTATAAAATTTTTTTGTTCTAAATGTAATTACAAAATACTATCGAGGAAAGAGATATTGGAAGAAAACCACGAAAAATCACGACGCTTTTTGAACCGTAATTTCCGAGCTCGGGCGAGCTTCGGCGCTTTTGGTCACAGGAAAATATATATACCACATGTCAGATCTACAACCTTTTGTCTACAATCCCTGAAATTTTGAACTCAATATCTTAAATCGTTTAGGAGTTTACCCCTGGACAAGCCGACCCTCTGAAAATCGTTAAAATGTGAATAACTCAAAACCGGAAGTGACGTCATCAATAAAAAAAATTTCCAATAAGGTTCAGATCACTATCGTTCAAAACTTAAAGTTTCGTGTAAATCGGTCGAACAGTTTCCGAGAAATCTCGTACACAAAATTTGTAAGAAAAAAAAAAGAAAAATAATAATAAGAAGACTAGACACGATCTCGTTGCGAGCAACGAGGAGGTCTTCCGTCCGATTTTTAGAATATGGAATGACCTTACTCTTGTCAACGAAACGTATCAGGAAAAGGAGGCGGGATCTAAGAGTAATGGATGAAAGACTATCTATCCCTTTGGTGTCCCTTATTTGAAGGATCAGCTCCTTTTCATTCATTTTAGTTAAAAGGTATTTTTGTGTACCGCTAATAAGTGTTTAGAAATTGGTTACCGTTTTTGAGATATCTGGGAAAAATCGTTTTGATATCCGGTCCTTAAACTTATATTAGGATCCAGATAACAAACAATATATGGTTGTACATTGTTAAGCACATTATTTTGAGCATCTTTTGTTCAATACTGTTTTCCAGAACTTTCCTCTATTTCGAGATATTGAGGATCAAAGTGATGGATTTCTGGCCCCTTGAAATCCCTAATTACATACCATAGGAGTAAATGATTGTCATGTATAGGTGAATAACGTTAGAATGAACATAATTGCTTCTATAGCGTATCACAAAATATTTCACAGTGAAAAGTTATCATGAAAAGACTTTAGAGCCCCCTCAGCCCCTTATTTGAAGGGCCAGCCCCTTTTCTTGATTTCAAATGAAAGCTCTTGTCAATTCAAACACATTTTGTTCAACAAGATCTTACAAATTTTGTACCGTTCTCGAGATCTCTTTAAAGGGTCGTTTTAGGGGCCGACCCTGTAACTCCCTTTAGGGACCGCATAACAAAGAAATTATGGTTGCAGATTGTTAAGCTCAATATTTTGAGTATCTTTTGTTCAATATTGCTTTTCAAAATTTTCCTCCATTTTGAGATATCCAGCATCAAAGTTTTGGACTTCTGGCCCCTTAAAATCCCTAATGACGTAAGATAGGAGTAAATATTTGCCATGTATAGGTGAATAACGGTAGAATGAACATAACTGCTTCTATAACGTATCACAAAATATTTAACAGTATAAAGTTATCATGAAAATACTTTAGAGCCCTCTCAGCCCCTTATTTGAAGGGCCAGCCCCATTTTCTTGATTTCAAATGAAAGCTCTTGTCAATTCAAACACATTTTGTTCAACAAGTAATAACAAATTTTGTACCGTTCTCGAGATATCTTTAAAGGGTCGTTTTAGGGGCCGACTCTGTAACTCCCTTTAAGGACCGCATAACAAAGAATAAATGGTTGTACATTGTTAAGCTCGATATTTTGAGCATCTTTTGTTCAATATTGCTCATCAAAATTTTCCTCCATTTTGAGATATTGAGGATCAAAGTTTTGGACTTCTGACCCCTTAAAACCCCTAATTACGTAACATAGGAGTAAATATTTGCCATGTATAGGTGAATTACGTTAGAATGAACATAATTGCTTCTATAACGTATCACAAAATATTTCACAGTAAAAAGTTATCATTAAAATACTTTAGAGCCCCCTCAGCCCCTTATTTGAAGGGCCAGCCCCTTTTTCATAATTTCAAATGAAAGCTCTTGACATTATAAAATTTTTTTGTTCTAAATGTAATTACAAAATACTATCGAGGAAAGAGATATTGGAAGAAAACCACGAAAAATCACGACGCTTTTTGAACCGTAATTTCCGAGCTCGGGCGAGCTTCGGCGCTTTTGGTCACAGGAAAATATATATACCACATGTCAGATCTACAACCTTTTGTCTACAATCCCTGAAATTTTGAACTCAATATCTTAAACCGTTTAGGAGTTTACCCCTGGACAAGCCGACCCTCTGAAAATCGTTAAATTGTGAATAAATCAAAACTGGAAGTGACGTCATCGGTAAAAAAAATTTCCAATAAGGTTCAGATCACTATCTATCAAATCTGAAAGTTTCGTGTAAATCGGTCGAACAGTTTCCGAGAAATCGTGTACACAAAATTTGTAAGAAAAAAAAAGAAAAATAATAATAAGAAGAATAGGGAAAAAGAAACCGAACGAAAACAATAAGGTCTTCCGTTGGAAACGGAAGACCTTAATAAGAATAAGAAAAGTGAAAAAGAAACCGAAGAATAATAGAAGGGTCTTCCGCTGAAGACGGAAGACCCTAATGATAAAGAAAAAGAAACCGTAGAATAACAGAAGGGTTTTTCGTTGAAAACGGAAAACCCTAATAAAGGAAAAGAAACCGTAGAATAACAAGAGGGTCTTCCGTTGGAAACGGAAGACCCTAATAATAAAGAACTAGACACGATCTCGTTGCGAGCAACGAGGAGGTCTTCCGTTCGTTTTTTAGAATGAAATATGACATCATCAACTTTGATTTTCGACAACAGAACATGTTATGGAAAAAGGAGTGAAGTACTTATGCTTTATTGTATTGCTTTTTATAAGTGATCTTGCTTTTTTAAATACTTGCATTTCTTTTAATTAAGATAGAAAAGATCAAACTTGTTTACCTCTGGTCCCTAAAAACCCTGATTGGGTAACGCAAGAGAAAATCACTATATTGTTAGGATATATAAACGTATTATACCTAATCTAGCTTTAATAACCTTTCACAAAATGGCTCTCATTAAAGGGCTATAGATAAAAGATTTTAGAGCTCTTTGATCCCCTAATTCAAGGGGCAAGTCCCTTTTTCTTGGATTCAAATGAAAGGACATTTAATTCTGAACACATTTTGTCAACAAGTGTTTAGAAATTCGTTACCGTTCTGGAGATATATGAGAAAGAAGGTTTTAGGGGCCGATCCCTTATCTCCTTATAAGGACCGTTTAACGAAATTTTGAAGGTTGCATTTTGTTGAGAACATCATTTTAAACAACTTTTTTTCTGTACTGCATTACAACATATATTTCCTTTCTGAGATATGGGTGATCAAAATTTTGGACTTCTGGCCCCTAAAAACCCTTAATTACGTAACACATGATAAAATCATTACATTGCTTTGATACATAACTATAAGATAAACACATTTGTTTCTATAACCTTTCACAAAATATCCCTCGATAAAGGCTTATAGATAAAAGACCTTAGAGCCCTTTGGTCCCCTAATTCTAGGGGCCAGTCCTTTTTTCTTGATATTAAATGAAAGGATATTTATTTCTGAAGACATTTTGTTCGACAAGTGTTTAGAAATTCGTTACCGTTCTGGAGATATATGAGAAAAAAGGTTTTAGGGGCCGATCCCATAACTCCTTATAGGGGCCGTTTAACGAATTTTTTAAGGTTGCATTTTGTTGAGAACATCATTTTGAACATTTTTTCTTCTGTACTGCATTACAAAATATTTTTTCTTTCTGAGATATGGGTAATCACAATTTTGGATTTTTGACCCCTAAAAACCCTTAATTACGTAACACATGATAAAATCATTACATTGCTTGAATACATACCATTGAGATAAACACATTTGCTTCTATAACATTTCACATAATATATCTCAGTAAAGGGCTACAGATTAAAGACTTTAGAGCCCTTTGGTCCCCTAATTTTAGGGGCCAGCCCCTTTTTCTTGATATCAAATAAAAGGTCATTTAATTCTACACAAAATTTGTTAAACAAGTGTTTAGAAATTCGTTACCGTTCTGGAGATATATGAGAAAGAAGGTTTTAGGGGCCGATCCCATAACTCCTTATAGGGGCCGTTTAACGAATTTTTTAAGGTTGCATTTTGTTAAGAACATCCTTTTGAACATTTTTTCTTCTGTACTGCATTACAAAATATTTTTCCTCTCTGAGATATAGGTGATCGAAATTTTGGACTTCTGGCCCCTAAAAACCCTTAATTGCGTAACACATAATAAAATCATTACATTGCTTGACTACATAACATTGAGATAAACATATTTGCTTCTATAATCTATTACAAAATATCCCTCGGTAAAGAGTTACAGGTAAAAGATTTTAGAGCCCTCTAGGTCCCTAATTTGAGGAGCCAGCCCCTTTTTCTTGATATCAGCTGAAAGATCTTGTAAATATAAACTTTTTTTACATTACATGTTTTAACAAAATATTTTCCAGAAAAGAGATAAAGAGAGAAAAGCACAAAAAATAACGACGCTTTTTTAATGTCAATTTTCGAGCCATAGCGAGCTTTGGCGCCAATAGTGCTAAACATACAAAACAACAATCATGCAAAACTTCAATCTTTCCTTTACCAACCGTAGAAATTTGAGCTCAAAATCTCTTATAGTTTAGGAGAACGGCCGCAGACAAAATACCCATATAAAAAATAGAAAAATATCAATATCTCCTAAACGGATGTGACGTCATCAATGCAAACAATTTGCTATCAAGTTCAGACCACTATCTATCACATCTAAAAATTTGATGGAGATCGGTTGAGCCGTTTCTGAGAAATCGCGTGCACAAAAATGGGAAGAAAAAAAAGAATAAAAACTAGACACGATCTCGTTGCGAGCAACGAGGAGGTCTTCCGTCTGATTTTAGAATTTGAGATATATGTTCTATCTTGATTTTGCTATTTAACAGCTAAACATGATTTAGAATAAAAAACAGGGTCTACATTCTAGGGGGCCAGATACTTTTTTGTTACAGGTGTAAGAGCTTTGTTCAACAAGTGTTTAGAAATTCGTCACTGTTCTTGAGATATCTTAGAAGAAAAAGTTTTAGGGGCCGGTCCCTTATCTCCTTATTGGAGCCGCTGAACCAAATTTTGAAGATTGCATGTTGTTAAGTACATCATTTTTAGCATCTTTTCTTCTATACTGCATTTCAAAATATTTTTTCTTTTTGAGATATAGGTGGTCATACTTTTGGACTCTTGACCCCTAAAAAACCCTCATTACATAACACATGACATTTCATTGCTTGGATACATAATTGTAAGATAAACATATTTGCTTCTATAGCCTTTCACAAAATATCCCTCAGTAAAGAGCTACAGATGAAAGATTTTAGAGCCCTTTGGTCCCCTAATTTGAGGGGCCAGCCCCTTTTTCTTGATATCAAATAAAAGGTCATTTAAATTTCAACACATTTTGTTCAACATGTGTTAAGAGCTTTGTTACCGTTCCTGAGATATATGGGAAAGAACGTTTAAGGGGCCGATCCCTTAACTCCTTATAGGGGCCATTTAACGAAATTTTAAAAAATTGCATATTATTTAGTACCTCATTTTGACTATCTTTACTTCTATACTGCATTTCAAAATATATTTCCTTTCTGAGATATGGGTGATCAAAATTCTGGACTTTGGCCCCTAAAACCCCTAATTACGTAACACACGATAAAATTATTACATTGCTTGGATACATAACTGTAAGATAAACATAATTGCTTCTATAACCGTTCACAAAATATCCCTCAGTAAAGGCCTAGGGCTACAGATGATAGAATTTAGAGCCCTTTGGTCCCTTAGTTTGAGAGACCAACCCCTTTTTCTTGATATCAAATGAAAGGTCTTGTAAATATAAACTTTTTTTGCATTACAAGTGTTAACAAAATATTTTTCAGAAAAGAGATAAACTAAGAAAACCATTAAAAATTACGACGTTTTTTTAGTCTCAATTTTCGGGACCAGGCGAGCTGAAACGCCTTTTGAGCATGACAAATATGAACGCTAAATAGCACATCTACAATCTCTTGTCTACAATCCCTGAAAGTTTGAACTCAATATCTTTTACCGTTTAGGAGGAGATCCCTGGACAAGCCGACCCTCTGAAAATCGTTAAAACGCCATTTTCTCAAGACCAGAAATGACGTCATCAAAATAAAAAAATGGATATTAAGTTCGGATTAATATCTATTAGATCTGAAAGTTTCACGAAAATCGGCTGAGCCATTTTTGAGAAATCGCCTGCACAAATTTTGTAAGAAAAAAAATAATAATAGGGAAAAAGAAACCGAACGAAAACAATAAGGTCTTCCGTTGGAAAACGGAAGACCTTAATAATAGGGAAAAAGAAACCGAAGAATAACAATAAGGTCTTCCGTTGGAAACGGAAGACCTTAAAAAGAAACCGTAGAATAACAGAAGGGTTTTCCGTTGAAAACGGAAAACCCTAATAAGAAACAGTAGAATAACAGAAGGGTTTTCCGTTGAAAAACGGAAAACCCTAATAAGAAACAGTAGAATAACAGAAGGGTTTTCCATTGAAAAACGGAAAACCCTAATTGGTAATCTTCAATTTCCCGGTATTAAAGCCCCAAAATTCGAGTCTGTTATTTTAATATAGTTGTATGGATTGTTCATGTACCCATACATCAGGTGATATCTATAGAGCTGTTAATAACAAATGGTTTGCTTAAGAAATGGAGGAGAAAATACTCAGTAGATGTAAATGTTATAGGTGTGAATGATAAATCTAAGCAATAACGGATGGTAAAACTTTGAGTATAATGATTTCAATGTAAGGGACCAGGCAAAATTTATGATAGAACCGGTACAAAAAAAAATCTATCAAAAAAATTGACATATCCCATGGCTTTCACATGGAAAAAAAATATGTGACCCATGCCTTTAGGCTTAAAAAAGTTATTGTTCCATGGATAATAATATACTTCTTCATAAGTAAATTGGCATAGAAAGCAGGAGTTTTCTATCCTAGTGACAATTATAGGCTTTAGTTAATTACTGAGATAAGAATAAATACTTTAAAACAGTTTTAATCATTTTAAACATAAAATTAATAAATATGCAGCAATTTTGCTGTCTGATTTTATGACTTATATAACCCAATTTAAAAAAAAAATATTTTTCTTTCAAATGTAGTTTACATCTAGATAAATGCAGTTATAATAGTTTACAAAATCTCTAAAAACCCAAGTTTATGCCTCTTCCTGTCCAAAAGTGATATTTTAGTTGTATTTATATACATACATGTAGTTGAACACCCCCCCCCCATTTTTCCAATTGTCTCCATTAACATTACATGTAGGATATGTAAATGTACATGTACATTCGACCTTCAAATAACATCAAAATTATTACTATTGAAATGAACAAGAATCATCATATTTTTACCCTTTTATTGTATATCTGCATAAAAAAATGTAGAAACACATGTTAAGTTTAGACATTTTTCATGAAATTCTTATTCGTCTCCAGCTACCCTGATGTATTTGAATTTTTTTTTTAATTTAAGGCAGGCATCACATTTGTAGGTCTTGCTTTTATTTTTGCACGGTTTGATAGAAGGAGACTAGAGACCAGAATCGATATTGAGATATTCACTAATTATGATTGTTAGCTTTCTTTACCACGGAAACAAGAAACCACATGCAGGACGGCATGTCTATAATGTATATATGTATAATATATATATACATTATATACACATATATAATATATATAATATATATATATTGTATATGTGAATAAAAATAATGCTACAAATCATTATATCCATTAAACCAATTCAGAGAAGCAGTTCTTTCATCAGTGATGATCATTTCAAATATGTGTGAGAAATAACTCAAGGAAATGACCATATGTTTCATAATATTAGGTAAAATATTTCAAACTAATGCCTTTAATTAAAATCAAAAGATAGGGGGGGGGGGGTATACATGTAAGGGTATTTCTTAGAGATGTAATGCTTTTAGCATGATAATATCATGTAGATGTTTATAATATTGTAAGGTTTCTTATTCAACGAGGTTGAACAACAACTGACCTCTAACAGATTAAGTAAATATGTTTTACTGAAGGAAAGCCCTATGGATCTGTGTTAAATAGAGGAAAGTGGAAATGGTGGGTTCACTTAAATGGCCATATTTCCCTTATATCTCAATGGAATTGGCAATATGAGGCATACTTTTTCTCAGAATTGCACAAGCTTTCCAATTTTAAAACAAGATATATTTCCATAGAATGTCAGTGTAAGTTAAAGGTAGCAGTTTCGGATATCAAGGGGAGTATTGATTTGGAATTTGGATCCCTCTTAAATGAATTATTTTGTTTAAAAAATGAAGCATGTTTAAGAATAATAAATGTTTCTCTTGAGTTGAATAACCCCCAAATAATGCAGATGATTGTAATGAAAAAATACTTGGAATTTTAAATAAAGTAGTCCTTGTACTAGTCCTTTCATTTGTGAATGAAAATGTTTTGCGAATTTCTGAATTAATTTATCATCAAAT
Organism: Magallana gigas; assembly: GCF_963853765.1. Lineage (NCBI taxonomy): Eukaryota > Metazoa > Mollusca > Bivalvia > Ostreida > Ostreidae > Magallana > Magallana gigas. Next base: position 29,948,837 of record NC_088860.1, read on the forward strand.
ATATTTCATCAATCAAAAGCGATCTTAAATTGTTTTATTCATAAAATAATAATTTCATAATGGACCAGCGTACCATTCCATGTAAATCACAAAGATGCAAATAATTGCGATAATTTTTTTTTTAATTTTTACCTTTGTACCTTTCCGTGAAATTATCGAAATTGTTGCAGGAGATTGCAATTAAGAAATCTCTGAATGTTCTGTATAAAACATTCATTTCATAATGAACCATTCCGTGTAAATCAATTAAAATAGTTGCAGGAGTTTGCAATTAAAGAAGTTTTTGAATTTTAGTTCAAACACAATCTGTTTTTCTGTATAAAATATTAATTTATAATGTACAATTCTATGTTAATCAATCAAATTTGATGCAGGGAATTGCAATTGAAGAATTCTCTAAAGATTGAATGAAACGAAAACGTGTTTTCTTTATGACATATCAATTTTAAATGTACCAGTCCTTGTTTATCAAATAAAATAAGTCTCAAATAATGCAGATGATTGTAATGAAAAAATACTTGGAATTTTAAATAAAGAAGCAATCTTTCTGTTGGTTTGAAGACTACCTGCGATTTAGATTAAAAGGAATTTAGACGTTGACCATTTTAAAATGCTTTCTTTAGATATTGTGATTCCCTATCAACTTTAGGTTTCCAGACACTTTGTAAGTAGGTTATTTTTTTTAATTGTCAAGTTTATGTCTGCGCCGGGTACCCCGATCATTGACTAGTTTGTGTTTCGTAAAAACAGAATACTTGATACAGCTTTCCTGGCTCATTAGTTTCTGAGAAGAAGATATACTCTAAATATTCCCATGTAAAATTCCACCCCCATTGTGGCCCCACTCTACCCCCGGGTCATGATTTTCACAACTTTTAATCTACACTACCTGAAGATGCTTTCGCGCAAGTTTCAGCTTTCCTGGCCAAATGGTTCTTGAGAAGAAGAGTTTTTTCAATTTAAACCAGAAAAGTTTTTCCTGAGGATGGTTATCAGAAGGAAAATTCATTCCTTTTTCTATTGGTAATATATTTCAATATTTATTTTTCTTACACTAATTAATCATTTTCTTTATAGTTTTTAATGACATTCAGTAGACATTTCTTAATTTATTTTATTGACACAGGGCACAGATCGTGTTTGGAACAATCACTCGCCAGAATGAAACTATTTCTTTTCTTGAACTCTTCAAAGGTTTGAGATAAATCCAGAAAATTTCAAATGTCTGCCTTCATTGGAAGGCATACTCGGATTAACTACATGTAACATGCCAAAACCCCTTTAAGTTTTGGTGAAACGCTAAAATAACTTTTACATACAACAAGTGGATTCTTTAAACAGTCGTTGAAAATGTATAAATTAATCAATTTACTCCAATTCTGGTTATATTTTGCCTTTAAACGTTCTTTCGAGCATTATTTAATGTTAATTACAATATTCCAGCAACATTCCTTGTTGGTTGTATTGAATTGTCCTTTTTAAAATTCCAATTTCTTTTCAGTTTTCTAATAAAATTGTTTTTGTTTAACTGTTATGTAATGTGTTACCATTAAGCCTCGCTTTGCGAGGGCATAGTTCAAAACCTTGCCTCGCCTAGTCCCATTGGCCTGGGCCAAAAGTTTGCCCTGATCTAAAATTTTGGCCTGGCCCCAAAAACAAAAACATTTTGGGCCTCAGATTTTAAAATTTCTCTAATTCTCATTTTAATAAACTTACATTGAACTTTTATTGATTTCTTTTATCCGGTTCTTTTTTAATGTTTACGGAATAATCATATGGAAAATATATGACAAGTGACCGACTGTTTAAGTTTAATTGATTTAATCCATGTATAAACACACAATACATGTAAATACCTATGACTTGCAAGTACATCTCTGATCTTACTATTGCCAAGGAATGGATTATGCAAACACTAAAGTGATCAGCTTTTAAACGAAAAATTCAAGAATATGGAGAATATGTAACTGTTGAAATTTTAGAATAAAAATGGATGAAAGATGAAGAATAGTTAATGTTTTCGTTTGTTTGTAAGGTGTTTTAAACATAAGAGTTAAAATGATGTTGTGGTTGCTCCAGGTGAAAAGATGTAGGCAAGTTTGTTAGCTTACCAGAAATAATTAAATGATGTCATTAACTTCAAAATTTTAACGTTAATAAAAAGTATCCTGATTTACTTTCTGGCCAGATTTCAGTGATTTATCTTTTTCCCTAGGAAGTAAGAGTGACTGTCTCAATATTACTAAAACTGATTTGGTTGGACTTTTCCGATCGCGTCGCGTTCAACTCTATCAGCTATGTCATACATAAACAATACCCGCACCTTAACCACAATTTTATTTATTGGTGGATTCAGCTTACCGGTGATTGGCTGCTGGTTAACTAAGACTTTAATTATGCACGGAAAGAACAACAACATTTTATATCGGAGAATGAAAAATTCCCATGGGTACTCGTGACTGTCGAAATTGGGCTATTTTTCGAAAGTGTACACTTGTGATGAAACATACATACGGTACATAACATAAATAGCTGTAACTCTATGTAGAAATTTTGGGTTAGTAAATATAAAGCTACAGTGCATACAATACTTACATGTACAAAAAAACTTTACGGCAATTTACCGCGCATAAAAATAATGCTATTTTTGAAAAGATTTACATCATACCATACCACATTTTGTGCAAATAATCCATTTAAATAATTCTTCATTTAGTTTACTACTGTTAATAATTGTATTTTACTTGCCCCACACTTTGTAATAGTTACCCCATATAATATTGTTGGTTATGTGCAGATACCCGATGGGCGTGGTCATAATGACACGAGGGAGCGTAGCTCCCGAGTGTCGTTATGACCACGCCCATCGGGTATCTGCACATAATCAACAATATTATATGGGGTAAGTTACTTGTACCATAGTTTACAATTATTCATTATATCTTATTATCATAGTAAAATCGGGAGTGCATCTGCCTCTAACTAATACGGTGCCAATGCGCTGGTCTTTAAATATGTGCAATGTACTTCGTGAATTTCCAAAATCCATATGTACGAACCCTAAATGCCTCTGTGTAAACAATTGAAATCAAATTTAAATTGATGAAGGTAATTAGTTTTTCAAAATCTTATTTGATACTGTATCAATGAATGTTTTTTAAAAGTGGCTGAAAAATCATGTACATATATACATGTATTTTGAACAAAATCAATCAATAAGCAAAAACAAGTATTATTTGAGAAATGCATGTCGCGAAACCGTGAGTGGTTAATGTCAAATTCGATTGGCTACCGCTATTCACTCTGTCCACAAAACAAGTTTTCTATTCAAACGCTTTCCTATCTCGTGATTGACTTTCGATAAAACCTTTAAAAAGGGTACCCCTAAATCATTTAAAACACGTTTCTCGTCTTGTCCGCACACATGGAGATGAATATTAAAATAGAGTCTTTTTGACAAAGCCATTGCCGATATTGTTTTGTCTCAAGCTAAAATTGAGATTTATTCGACGAACTAAGTTAGTCGAGTCATTTATCCGTGTTGAGTTTTTGGCAATTTGATCTGGAGTAGTCTCTTACTGTGGTGTATTATGGACGCGCTAAAACAACTTTGTTGTTGTTGTTGTTTTTACTCGAGATAGTGGGCGGAGTTTAAAAAAAAGTGTGGGGTATGTACATATAACCCACACTTTTAACAATAGAAAACTCGCCAAGCTATGGTACAACTCCTATTAAACAACCTTTAACCGTACCCGGAAAGCGATCAAGAGCTGTATTCTTTATGTATGTAAACAAACCAGTGTACATGTATGGAGCCGGTGATCGATGGTTCCGAGACAAGTAAAATAAAGAAATCTGCAGTAAATTGTTTGGGGATATTTTAGTATATATATTTACCACAGGCACTTGTTTCTGAGAAAAAAATTTACCCATACTATAGGGTATTTTTTTTTCTCAGAAACAAGTGCCTGTGATATTTACACCGAAAGCGATAGGGCAACAGAAGAGAAACGTATGGAACGCCTCAACTGCCTTATGTAGATAGTCTTCATAATATGATGATACTTTAAACATTAACATTACGTACTGATACTTCAACATTACATGATGGTACTTCAACATTAATGATGGGACTTCAACATTACATGATGGTACTTCAACATTACATGATGGTACTTCAACATTACATGCTGGTACTTTAACATTACATGATGGTACTTTAACATTACGTGCTGATATTTCAACATTACATGATGGTACTTTAACATTACGTGCTGATACTTTAACATTACATGTTCATGCTGAAACTTCTTTAATATATGATACTTTAACATTACATTCTGATACTTCAACATTACATGCTGAAACTTTAACATTACATGCTCGTATTTCATAATATGATTGTTTTTCAGTATGCGGTGGTTCTAAAGTAGCTATAAGCACCGCGATCGTGATTCCGTGTTACGAAGAGAATACAATGTATAGGACTTAAGTCAAGCTACACAACAATTCAAACAAGCTTCATTTATTACTTCCTTTATTTCCTTGTACATGTATAAAAATGGACACTTTTCGAATTGGTTATTATTAAAATCTATATTGCCAAAAATAGAGCTTGTGCCGCTCGGGTGAATCTGGATTCTGGAGGGAACTGGAGTCTTTCATTAAATTTGTAAGAACCTGCGCCGATATCTTTCTGTGTCAAACTACTCCCGAGTTGTCCTTGTTTAGGGGCCTTCAAATACGATGTCAATTTCATAAGTACGTTTTATGCCGTAGGTTGATGTTTTAATCCTGCAAGCGGGCGCCTTCAATTGGCGCTTGTTTTACCACTTTTTAGCCAGGCCTATTTGTTTTGGCGCTTCTACGCCATGAGACAGAGTTCTGACACTTTACTGTTCAAGGGACTTTTAAGGGAATCAGAGTACGAGCAATCATCCAGCAGATCCCAGTGCACGTACATAGCATCATTTATTGTGAAGGGTGCAAACCTACTACTCAATCTCGACAAGTAAATAAAAAAAAGGGGGGGGGGGGTAAGTTGCCCCGTATTTTAAAACATTTTATCTATTAATCTACATATGATCAAATTTCCATAGTTACATATGTGTTTTCACCTTGTTTAAAAAAAAATATCAGTATTTAAAATTTTCTTTTTATATTATGATTTATATAAGTTTCCGCAAAAGCCGTTGGGTTAAAAAGAGAGTAATTTAAGTTTGTTTTGTTTCGGGAAGTATTTGCAGTGCCTATATTGCTTAATTTCAGTAACTTTGTGCATCTACCAAAATACATGTAAAAAAACTGTTGGCATTGAAGAAGTACACAGTACAGCTCACAATAGAGGATCTCTACTGAATAAGAATAATGTCGGAACAAATAGAATTTATTTGAGTGCAATGTATTCAGGCATGTAAGATCATGGCTCCATTCATGCAAAGGATAGAGCACTGCATTTAGTGCTGTTGAATCTGATTTTAGCAGTAACTGTACTGTTGAACAAATCAGTGCTTACATTGCCCACTCCTACACGTGGGTCTCCAGGGAGAGCCCATCAATCCCCATAAGTCTAATCTAACATAAATGACAGACAGAAGTCTTCGTTTAGGTGCTATTAATATTTTTAGCAGTCCACTCTGACCGAGCGCCAAAAGATTGGGTTCTGAATGCACATTTTTAGACCAAAAATCCCCTTTGGGACTTTTGTTCCCCCTGATTTTAATGCGCTGAGCCCCAATGGTCTCACCAGACAACTATTAATAAAAATTTAAAATAACCCTTCCAAAAGACACTTATTCAAATGAGTATCTAGATCTAAATTAGTCTCAGTGGACCTTAGTCCTATCTGAAACAGAGAGAACAGCCCAGTCCTAAAAACATTACAGCATACTCTATACCTCTACAGGATTTACGTGTTCTGAGTTTTAGCGTATTTCGATCCTGAGGCGACGCCTCCCTTTTTTTTAGAACCACCGCATAGTGAAGTACCATCATGTTATGAAGAAGTATCAGCATATAATATTAAAGTATCAGCACGTAATGTTAAAGTACCATCATGTAATGTTGAAGTATCAGCACGTAATGTTAAAGTACCATCATGTAATGTTGAAGTATCAGCACGTAATGTTAAAGTACCATCATGTTATGTGGAAGTATTAGCACGTAATGTTAAAGTACCATCATGTTATGTTGAAGTATCAGCATGTAATATTGAAGTATCATCATATTATGGAGATTATCTACATAAGGCAGTTGCGGCGTTCCATAGAAACGATTCGGACACTTGCCTAATGAAGATGCACATGTACAAACCCCTTTGCACTCTCCACTTCCGTCTCGTTCTTTCAAACCATCGTTCAATTCTTTTATTGACTGTCGATTGCCGATCTTCGACTGGCAAGTTTATAGGTAATACATGTGCAGATTTGCAGATTCACTAAACATTTTTAATTTGTTTTAAAATTATTTCATAAGTACAAACGATCGCTGATTCCATACATGTACAGGTCATGGAAAATATTCATTTTCCTTGAACACCTATCCAGCTTGCACATTCAGTTATTCACTATACATTTCTAGATTTGTTTTAAAATATTTCACAGCACAAATGATCGCCGATTCAAAACGTCTGTCTTCCCGGTATTTGTTCTTCCATTTCTATCGGTGGAGTTTTTTTTTTTCTTTTTTCGCTGGATGTCAATACTGGGTCCTGTTTTTTTTTTTTTTTTTTTTTTTTGGTTGCTTAACTATAAAATCACTAAACACATTTCTAGGCAATTTTGTTTATTTTTTTGTATTGTTTACTTTAAAATCGCCCTAGGATATGCTTCTATACTCTGTCCCGAGTTTTTGCTTCCACCACTTTTTCCTTGATATTTCAATTATAGTAAATACCTCTGTGCTCAAACTACGTTCATCCACTAATATAAAAAAAAGTCCAGATTATCTGTTTTGAAACGCCCCCTCTACCGCTTCAGGTTTCACATCCAAAAATTGAAAGTCTACGGAGATTTTGCATTGCATCAGCCATTAATAAGCCCGGATGATAATGTTAAAAAATTGCGCGATGTATTCCGAGTGTATTCCGAATGGAGAAAAGATGTAAACATTTCCCATTACAAATCTCTGTAAAAAATTGTTTTCGTTCCTGTGAAATTTTATGAGTGAAAAGGGATAATTGTTCAATTAAGATATCTTGGATGTATTCCCTGAATAACGTCACTTGTCTATGCAGTTTTGGGAAAACCCTCGTATGTCGTACGTCGGTTTTTTCTCGATCCATTTATACATGTATATTTCTTGGTAATTTCATGAAAAGATGTTCATATACATGTATCTCATAAAATGAACAATATTGATGACTTACAATGACTAAAAACTAAATGATTTTTAATAAATTGGTGGATCAAAGTTTACAAATCATGCAGTCATTTTTTTACCCATTGAATTCATTGTTATTTTTTCATGAATTGTCGGGTTCAATAGAATGAACACTTCACTCAAAATGAAAAAAATTATTATCCTTTCCATTTTTCTTATTCATGCTTTAAAGCACATTAAAACTTAAAAAAGATATTTCGACACTGTCCCTAACAAAAAATAATCAGCTGTATATCACGTGATTCGGTAATGGTGAAAATGATCCGCTAAAGGAGAAAATATCGTTCATCAAAGTACAGCGATAATTTTTGTTTAATCATTGGTTGTTGGGAAAAAAAATATATGATGTTATGAGTCAAGTATGGTACAATAAAACAATGTTGTATTATGAATTTAACTCGGGCTTGGTTACGTACTATCAACGCGAATTTACTTAGTGATTCGTTAAAGGCGACCTCACTGTATTATATTTTTTATAACGCCGTACTCTGGACCGTAGCTTGAGGCTATGGTTTAACGCCCGTTTACAGAGAGAGAGAGAGAGAGAGAGAGAGAGAGAGAGAGAGAGAGAGAGAGAGAGAGAGAGTTGCACAGAATTTAAACATAGGAGATAGTCGATAATGACTCCATATTTGGGGAAAATGAACTGTTCTGAGAAATCCTTCAGCTCTGGCATTGCATAAGCGTGTACTGATAACTCCACCTATGAAAAGGAGTTATCCAATCATAAAGTTTTCACAACGGCGGCGTGTATAATTTATGCATGACGTAGCTGACAGAAATGATCGTGACGCTATAGGAAAAATCCAACCAAAGCGGTTTTGATAATAATTTCCGAACAGTTCTCGTAACATACAAAAGTTAAATTAATTATTAGCCACATACAAACAACTTATTATGTGATCAAGATCCTGATGAATGTGGAATCCGTTGCCAAAGTTAGTTTACTGGCTTCTCTTGATCATAAAAATAGAGTATGCAATACCATTTCGACAATGTTTCTTTTCCGATCAACGAGAACTGAATTGTCAACTGTGACATTAGCGAGGAGTGAATCGTCACATAAATAAACACTGTTGGTTCCCTCTGCCCTTTAATCCCTTTATCAGAAATGCTGGCTTTTATCCAATTAGTTTGTTTTCTCTTAAATATCTTTGTGAATTCTTCCGTTTGATGAAATTTTAATTACGCATTCTTTTATATCTATTGAAATCTTCCATGATGGGGATTTTCTCAATTAATTTTTATATGATTGGTAATGATCTTTGCATAATTGATCAAGCCCGACACCTAAAAATGGCGCTGTTTACTCCGAGGATAAGCAAAACCTGTCTCTATGGAAGCAACCAGGTGCGAATATCCGTAATGCACCTATATGTAATAATCATTTGGAATTGAAAGTGTATGCTTAAATCATCAACATTATAAAGGTTATCCGTATAAGAGGGCAAGGTGTCACACTTTTTAAGTGGTCATTAAAATTTTTAATGTTTATTGTGGAAAAGGCGCTTTACTTTAGAGGTATCTTTCGAAATGCAACCTTCAACACTGACGGAAGACTTACACGTTGCTTTTACAATGAGCTTTGTTCCAGTTCTTTTTACTTTTTTTTTTACTTTTTAAAGCTATGCCCAAGAAATATATAATTTAGACCTTGATTTCAAGACTGATAGATCAAAAAGAACTTAGTACATACTAGTTTATTTGCAATGTATTTAAAACAAATTTTTAACAGTTTCGTAATAAAAATCGAGTGATCTTTAGGGAATGCTTCAAATATTTAAATGATTGACAGTGTTTCGACTCCATAAATAAGGCGGGCTCACTGAATATATAAGGATTTACAAATATACATGACTACTCTTGCAATTGATTTTTGAAATGTACCGTGCTTGTGTTTAATCAGAAACGTGAAAGCAAGCATACAACATACAATGTCATATTTCATTTTATGTTAGGGATGCAGCCAAAGTGTTTTTTGTTAACATTCACAAACAAATTAGTTAACGACAGTTAAAAACAAATTTGGTATTACTAAATACTGCATATTTGTTAGATATGATTGAATCGTTTAGTCTTTGGATTTTATTTTGTATATTTTGTACTGATGGTAAGTGAGTTTTTCAAATTGAATTTTAATTCTATGATAATATATTTTCTATTGCTCATTGAAAAAATAAATCTTGATATAGTTTCAGACACTGCAATCACAAACAAAAGAGCTGAACACTTTAAGATGAATATGGATTACAAAGATATTTTGCCAATATCTGGAACTGTTTTAAAGAGAGGGACGTTTACTTTGAATGGATGTGGAAGCGTTTGTATTTCTGATGAATTTTGTCAGACTATTTTTTACCAACCCCTGGCAGGAAATTGTTTCTTGTATAATTATTCCATTGGGGTGCACACTCCAATAAAAAGCGAAAATGGCACAGAAATATACGAAATTTACTGTAAGTCTTGCATGAGAATTGTTTTTGATATTTTTTATTTGCATGTACAGTCATCTTTTTTTGTTATATCCTTTTTGTGTTTGAGTCTACGCTAGCAATTAGTACATGTGTATCCTATGTTTACAGAATGTGTAATTTTTACTAAATAATTTCAGCTTCATGCAGTGATTCACAATTTGTACACAATAGAGCAGGAGGTCACTGTTTCAATGTCTTCCAGACAAGTAACATCACTTCTATGTACGCAATGGAGGCATGCAGACAGACAAATGGAGTGTTGATTGCTTTAGATACCAACCAAAGAATAGCCTTTTTGACCGAGTACATTCGTAATCACTGTAAGTATCTTACTTCAAATCTTACTTGTCAAATGATGTTTTTAATCAAATTATAATGGAAAATAAAATAATTCAAAAATTGTAGTTGTTTTATTTGGCAAATACTTCTATTGATAATTGAGTTTTAAACATTTATAGAACCACAGTTAAAAGCGTTTATCTTTTTGAAAATGTTGAACAATATGTCCTTGAAATGATCAATATATCGACTTTGAAGAAACTGCGTCATATATGAATATATTTATGCAACACTGGTATTGGAACAAATATCCAACATTGTTTAATTTTGAGTTAAAATTAAAAGTGGTTAAAGACATTAAACATTTTTTTTTTAAAAATATGCGCTCTACATATTCAATGAACAAATTATTTCAAAATTACACTGTTCACGTATAAACTACCACCGTTGCATAATGAACAATTGAAATAATATAAAGGGCAAAAAATACCAACTATTCTGTCAGTGTACAATCATGAAAACAAATGAAAAGAAATGTGAATAACTTATTAATGTGTTTTTTTAAGGAAACAAATATTTATTAAACACTACCTTCGAGTGACAAAATCTTTATAATCATTTTGTTACACTAATATTCAACCTGCTTCATTCGAACAAAACTAACGATTAAAAAACCAATAACTAAAAGTATACACATTTGTGTTACAAAAACAGTCTGCCGAATATGTCAGTCCTATTTTGTTTGGATAATAACTTTGTAACCCATAAACCCGGATCTTTTAACATTAAAAAAATATAAAGTTTGTAGGTTTTCTTTCATCCTTTTCTTTGATAGTTTATTTTACAACAACAACAAGAAGAACGTTTCAAATCGGATTGAACAATACTCAGGTACCCGGCCACAAGGTCTGGAAATGGTCAAGCGGAGTCAACTTGACGAATGATCTCCTCATGCCATTTTCTCTGAATAATTTCGATGGAAATATGAGAGATTGCTCTGTCGGACATTGTGGCGTGTTTGAAGTTAAAGCTGACTATGTTGGAGTGTTCGATAACTGCTGTTCAAAAGTCTCTTTTTGGTGTATTTGCTCCAGGTATGTCAGACAAAACTAGATATGTACATTAACATTTATTGAAATGGAAAAAACAAAATTTATTATGGCTTGTTTCGTATTTATTTAATCAATCGATTTTAAAAATCAACCAATACGGGCAAACACAATTTAGATAATAGAATTTTTTTTAGTTCTTGAACACAAAGAAGAACACATGTTTCATTTAATTTTACAGCTACGTTTTTATATAAGTCAAAATATAAAGGATAATATCAAAGATATGTTGATTCCATGAATCTGAATTCTCTTCACCTTTGATGTTTAAACTTGCAAACTAATACATCATCTGTCAACAGAAAAAAAATCGCCTTGAAGTTCTGCTTGGTTAACTGAACGTTTTGGTTCTCATTAAGATTCATAGAATATGTTTTATTAAAGAGTTGCAACTTACTATGTTCTCGCTGGAGTATATATAGCGGTATAGAAAGTTTACGCTCGATTGCTTTCCGAGGCATTCAGGTTGCACGGACTTCAAAATGCATTTCCGTTGTAGTAATATGTTAGAGAAAAAAATAAAGGAAATTACAATAAAATATAAAAGACGGTATATTCTTTGAAAGAATTTCCAAGGTACCCGTACTATCTTGCACAGATACATGGTTCCCGTTTTGTACACATTTGATAAGTGGGTATAGAAGAGTAGGTGTGATTTGTGTTGTGATATAGCAATTATAGTCTGCTTTCGGTCAAAGATTTTATCTGGGTTTTTGCCTGTGTTTTATCAGCGCCTTAAAGGGGCATGGTCACGATTTTGGTCAAAAATTATTTTTACGTTTTTAATTTTTGCAATGTTTCAGAAAAGCATTCTTGATAGGCAACCGAAATTTGAGTGTCATATGTTGAGTTATAAGCGAGTTACAGAGCTTGAAATTCTTCGCTATGTAAACAAAGCGTTTGTTTACATTTTTAACGTTGAAGTAAATATTCCAGTTTTAAATCTAAAACGAATGTGTTAAACGTTAGGAACTGCTTATCTTTGCTTAAAATAAATAAAAATATAGACAAATAAGCTTGAAAAGGTTTTTTTTTACTGGTATACTGAACCTATGTAAACAAAAACAGGGCACGAGCCTTGTTTGCATGACAGAGAATTGTGCGCCCCGTATCTTGCTTATAACTCTACGAATGACTCTCAAATTTTATTTGATTATCAGAAATGCATATTTTCTAAAGCATTGTAAGTAATAAAAACATAAAAATAGGATTTGACCAAAATCGTGACCATGCCCCTTTAACTATAAAACAACAAGAATATAGATATTTTGTTGTGTTTTAGGTCTATAACTAATAACTATCACCATTTTTTTAGTTTGATAAAATAAAGATAATGATATATTTAAAAAGTCTTCAATTTCCGCACACTGATAAAAAAATAATGATTAGATGATTTGACTTTCACCTTTTTTGTCCATTTACCTTAAAAATAAAACCACTGAATTAGGAAACATTGCTGGTCCCAAGCCAATTGGAAGCTGATTCAATGGAGAATTATATGACGAAGGGGAAAAATACATAGACAGTCATATGGGGTACTCCGTGTCTCTTTTTACAACTGAGTTGCAAATTAGGTAAAAAGCATGTTTATAATTTATTGTTTGGTATCAACAGAAAGAATATTATGAAAGAAAACAGATCTTTATCACAAAATGTATCAATCCTTGAAGTAGCGACCTTGACAGTAGTTCTTATGACATCCCCGCTTTAGTATATGGCGGGTCACTTTCTAGTTTTTCAAATCAGAGGTTAAATACATAAAAAAATCTGACAAAAATAATATTTTAAGGTAACTCCATAGTCATAAAATTCTCTGATGAAAGTTGAAAAACAGAACTTATTTCAACTTAATAGACTTAAATTTCATCAATTAATAGAAAAAATATACATGTCATCAAACTTTTTGAGACGTCAGACAAACATAAACTAAAGCATATTTAAGCACCAGAAAGCCATACTTTTTTGTTGAAAAGTAAAATCTTTGTAGGCAGAAACTTGTTTATCTTGTTTATTTTTATATAGTTTTGTCAGAAAACTAAAACTACAAACATATTTTAAAATTAATTGTTAGGATAAGAAAAATTATAGCATTTAGACATACAACCGAGAGAAAAGTCAGATGAAGAGTTATTTCCCCTTAACATAGATAACATGTATAAAAATTGGAAATTTAGTATAAAGCCAAGCTGCAAAAATATCTCGAACTTAACAATTATTCTAATTACTTCCATATAATTATATTCACATAAAAACATAAAACTATATTGCACAAATTTTAAAGAATTCAAAGTTTTACAAAAAAGTATGACATCACAGAACACTGGATTTAATTTAATATTGATGCGATATACCTCAAACTGAAAAAGGTTGAAAATGCATGAATTAGGTCTACATTTGATAGTTTTGTGAAATAATCTTTACAGTTTTTGAGGCATATTAAATTGCCGATTTATCATCACACAGTTTGTCTATTTTCTTCGATTATTCAAGCCACAACATAAATGAAAAATATTTAGCAGAGTTTTCACTATACACATTTCCTCCATTTTACATGTCAGTAAACGCAACAATTAAATATTTACATATGATATTTTGTCTTTTAACTTTTAGCATGTACATGTACTTCCTATAGGCAGTAAGTTAAACAAAGGCGCTATATATTCAACTTTTTTGCAATAATCTTTCTTATTTAAAAAAAATAATGAAATTGTTCATTACCAAATTAATGTTTGAAATCAAATTCATGAATATGGATGTCAATTATTATGTAAACGTGCTTTTATGCAAGTAATATTGTAACATAAAATAAATGTAAATATAAGTTGCAATTAGTTACGTTTTATTTATTTTATTGGCAAGTGCCCTCGCAGGAATTGTGATATAGACTATAGCAATTAAGCAATTATCTCATCTGGTCAAATTCCCGTTTCGCACACATTTTTTCGATGCCTAATTTTCAAATGTGTGCAAAACAGGAACAAACCGTTCATACAGAGTGCATATTGTAGACTTGGGCCGCACTACATCAAACACAGTAAAAGTGAAAATAAATCCAAGAAAAAAAACCCAATCGTCGTTGTTACATGTACCAGTTTCTACCAAAAAAAAACCCCCATACAAAAAACAAAAAAACAAAAACAAAACAAAACAAATAGATAAAAAGCCAAAAAAAAAAAAAAACCAACAACAAACAAACAAAAAAAACAACCCCCCCCCCCAAAAAAAAACCCCTCAACGCTACGTTTTCTAAAGTCCGTATTGTCACAGCTAGATCTGCTACTGTGTGTGGTTTGCATAAGTGCGATTTTATTACAATAAGACACAGGTAAACCTTCAACAATTTTCAAGGATTGATTTAAATACGTGTCTGGAGTTTTGTTTCGTCTTTCATTGATGTTCACTACCAGTGCAGTGATTGTCATATTATTTTTGTTCAAATACGTTTCTACAAAACTCCGTCCAATGTAATGAATGTAATACATTATTGCGGTGAAACTCATCAAATAGTTTTGTCGTGATGTAAACAGTATCAAATAATTCTTCGAAACAACTTTGTAAGCTGTGCGAAACTATAAAGTTCAGGTATTATTAAAAAGCGTTAGCAAATAGTATTGCCTACCAACTTTTGTTTAGTATTATAGCTTCATATCTTTGATATATTTTGTTGGAGGATTACAAAATTAAACAATTGAATACATAGTTAATAACCACTCCCTTAATATACCCCCTTCTCATTATATCGCTGGTCCATTGTATCGCGTTATCGCGGTATATTTCGCAACATAGCTTATCTGATTAGTTTGCGATTTAGCGCCACCTTGAGTAATAAGACTGCAGATTAAGGATATATAAGGTATCAATGTCAATGCTAGTAATGTAAAAAAAAGATGAGGTACGTGTATGTAAGTCTTTTTGTGTTATATTGTGTTCAAATTACATTATATTCTAATGATAAATGATCATTTACAAGAAATTACATACTTGTCATTTGTGACATTTAGTTTAAATTATAAATTGTTAATGAATTGTCAGTCTGTCACCTGATTGTTGAATTTAGATGCGTTATGTCAAGTGATGTGATGCTTAAGAAAAAAGTATGGAACACACTTAGGAAATAAAATTTGATTATCAAAAATAAAAAGTCTAAAAATTTGCATTTAGATTTGTTGTAATGTTTAAGATATTATTGCAGAATATAGAGTATTCAGTATAAAGAGCTGCAATAATATTCTTGTTCCAGAGTCTACTCCAAGGGACAGAACTAGATAAACTGATGAAGGTATGGCAAAAGTAGGGAAGGAACCACTGTTCAATGAAAGTGAAGAAAAAAGATTTTGTAGATCATGTAACTTATATGACCGATGCAGGATATGGTTACACAAAAAGCAGCATTCAAACGATTGCAAAATATTATGCCTTGTCCTTGAAAAAGACACTGACAACAAAATTGGAGTGATCTCAGCATTAACCGGTTTTGTCATTTTAAGAGCAGGTGGCCATAATGAATTAAAGATTGTTAAATCATAGAAACCTTACAAGAAAAAAAGAGCATACTTTAAAGAACTTACCACAATAATGGTTGCAAAGAATTTAGTAGATAAACCAAACCGGATTATCAATATTGATGAAACAGAAATAACACCATATCATGCCCCACAGTGTGCCATCGTCAATGTCTTCAACAAAAGCAATAATCACAGCGGGAAGTGCAATTGGTATTCACATTAGAGTTAGATGCCTGCTTTTCTTGAGGAAGTGCATTTCTAAAACTTGGATCGCATTTGGTCTTGTCTGAATGGTGTGCATGCCAAATATTTTGAGGAGACTTTATGCAAACACTAAAACGCATACAGCGAATGCAAGACACCGTGCAACGTATTCTCCAATTCGACAGCTCATGCGAAGCTCAAACATTTTGATTGCAATGTGTTGTAAATTGCTCGTGCGCCAATTGTGAAGGGTCCTTAAAACTATTACTAAAGATTATATCAATTAGAAAAAAAACGCCAATCATACAAAGCATTGTTTGTGTTTTGACGTTTTGTCACAGGTAATTGGTTTCAATCGGTCTTTTTTATCTGTGCTATTGACGAGAAGACATATCAGGTATGACACGTTTAAAATTTCACTTTATTTAAATTCGTTATTTTCAAATTTTTCTATCTATCAGAGTGAAGACATAGAAGTTTTGTTAGGTGAATGCAGCAGAATCCAAGAGCCACATTAACAAATTATGAAATTGCCAAATTAAGCAGCTGTCCTTCTATAGTCTTGTTTCCTCCTTCAGAACAACAGGAATCTTTCCTCTAAAACCTGCAATTTTTGACACAAAGCCTGAATCAACATCACCTGCGACCATCTATGCCCATGATGAAACACAACTGACGGAACACTAAGAGCGGATGGGTAACGCGGTAGCACAGCTATCAACAGATAATGAACAAAAAAGTAGGAAGTTTGTGACACCATTTCTCGCTGGGAATCTAGAAGAATCCAATAGTTACATTTTAAAATTCTATGAGATTAAGAAGCAAAAACTAGAATAGGACACTAAGTTTGAGAAAACAAATAGTAGAGGCAAAGCTCCAAATTCATCAAAAGGAAAAGCAACGGCAACAGTTTGTTTAAATCCCAAACCAGGAACATAGTGCACAATTCAAAACATCTGGTCCAGTACCAGTACCAGGAGATACTTGTAGTTTGGATGTCAATTTTACTGTGCGTTGTGATTGCAATAAATGGTAACTAGGAAAACGTTTACGGCAGCTGTGTAAATTGGAGTCAATATGACGTTTGTGGAAATTGAATACATCTAAAATTTTGTTCACAAGTTAATGTTCTCAAGAAAGGAAGTAATTTTAAATGTCCACACAGTATTTAAAGTTATTAGCTACATAAAAGGCATAATAAAATGCGCGTTTTATTTCATAGTATTTTATGTTTTCGAGTAGCATCATATTTTGACTCTAGAAAGTAAAACTGTATTTATAACGATACCGGCCTTCCATACATTCAGTGGCACAAAAAAATGGAACTTTCTACTTTCGAACGTAAATAGGACTTCTTGTTTAAAAAAAACATACAGTAAAAAGGAAAAAAAAAGATTAGAAAATGATGTCCCAATAAAAATTAGTATAATATAAGCGTTAAAACAGCACTGTTAAAATTAAAATTGGAATCATTATCTTTTGTAGTTTAATCAATATTTATTCATTATAGATTCAATACAATAACATGATGATAATTACAACTGTAAGATCGGGAAACAAGCCATAGGGCTTATATTAATCCCTCTCTTGCATACACTGCAGAAATAAGAGGTGTAAATGTGATGTAAATACACGGAACAAAAAATAAAAATATATGTCAAAAATCAAAGTTGGAAACACTTTTTATGAGATAATGAAAAAAGTCAACAATATATAAATAGTGCCTGTTTGGGAGGGTAACTATTGAAATTGACACCCCGAGAAAACAATTGTCAACCGACGCGAAGCAGAGGTTGACAATGGTTTTCAAGGGGTGCCAATTGCAACAGTTACCCTCCCAAACAGGCACTATTTATTTTATTATTCTGAATGTCTTATTTTTTAAAGAAAATTTTACTGATTTTATACCGATATGAAGTGAATTCTACGGCGAACCGTACGCGCATAATTTACGCACATGTAACAATTTGTTGTGTTACCAGTTGCCAAGTGTGTTGGTAAGACTGAGGGTAATAGAACGGATTACCAACTGTGTCTAAACCAATCGGATTTCAGTATCTGACATGAAAGTATAATAAAATAAGATATCACACGAAAAGAATAATTATTACAATATATTCGTTGGTTGAACATCATAACAGATATATAGTAAACATGATCATGTGATAATGTTCATACACACCCATACAAAGGGAAAAGTGGCTTTATTTCTTACATCTCAGTTCTGTGTACGTTTTCAGTACGAACATTTATTTTATTTTCGTCTGAAATTTTAACTTAATACATGTGCTAACACATCATAAAAAAAACCATAGGATTTGCCGACTTTCATTAACTATTGTCATAAATATAAATGCATTGTGGGAATAAGAAAAACAGACAATTGAAAAAAGGTATTATTATTGTACAACATTCTACGTGATATCATGGTTGCTAAATCTTTTACTATCAAGTATACATCTTTGTACGGTGTGAAAAATTTGTTCATTTCTACAGTGCTAAGAAAATTAGATCCGTAGAGTAGTTAGTTAGGATCTGTAGAGTTTGCGAGTGTGTTTATTATTATATTTCGTATTGTATCATATTTTGGACAGTGTAGAAGATAATGATCAGTGTTTTCTACTGACCCACACGAACAAAGAGGGGATGGACAAAGGTTTATGTTTACACATGAAGTTTTAAAATACTACATTCTAAACGTAGTTGAGAATGGAAAATTTGACCCATACGAGACCCTATATGATAGTATTCGGGAATAGTTATGTTGGTTTGGGAGTTGATTTTAATCAACTCTCCTATGCAGTTACTCAGGCAAACCGAAAGTGAAACAGAGTTTGGACCTAAGCACAAATTAACACCGCTGACAACAGTTAGTTCTAATCAATAAATTCGATGTAATGAGTTCTTAAGCATTGTTCTTCAAGGAAACTCATTAATAGATACCTTGTAAATAGTCAGATTTTAAATGGTACGAACAATTTAGATATTTTTTGAAGTCGTACATTTTATGTATTCCTACGCCAGAGTTCAATATAGTCTCGTTCAACCAGACGCTCGGCTGTCTCCGTAAATCTCCGACAAGTATAGAGTCTCTCTTGCTTGTCGGAGATTAACGGATACAGCTGAGAGTCTGATTGAACGAGAGTAGATTTTGCTTGGATTAATACAATTGCTCATAACTATTTCGATAACTAATACGTAGTTTGATGAAATAATTCTTTGAATATTACACAACATGATTGATATTGGATTTTCACGAAATTCCTGTAGGATTCATATTATATAAATTCAAATACTTATAGGAATTTCTTGCCATGCAAAACACATATCGTTGATTTTAAAATAAATAACAATCTATAAAATCAACTCCCGTGAGTACTTTAGTACTTTGATTTGAAGCTTCTTATGGAAGGATTGTTCTGTACATTGCTTGGTATTGTGTGCAAAAGTCGACTGGTATTTGGAAGAAAAGAGTAATATAGCTGAGATCTTGCGTAGATTTCTCGTATTGAGTTTGTGCGTCTTGTATTATGTGATCTATTGGAAACTGAATCTGAGTCTGCAAAAAGTTTCATAGATGATTAGGAACTTTACCGTGGAACATTTTAAACAACAAAATAAGCCGGTGGTCTTACCTACGCTTAGATAAAGGAACCCAGCCTGTTTCTTTAAATAGGAGAGTTTTGGAGCCTGTCACGATTAATATTTGCACCGCTTCAAGCAGAATTTTCTTGATGTTAAGACTTAGATATTCTGGTATATTGTCCCAAATAGTATCGGCATATTTCAGGCCTGACCCCGCCGTCACCAACTTTCTCAATTCAATACTCAGCCTCAAATCTGAGGTTTTACCTCAAATTTATGAACTTTCCTTTAAAGGATTTGAGTTGAGGAACGAGTGAGGAATTTGAAAATTTTGGTAACGGAGGAGCCAGGTCTAATAAAGGAGAAGTACAATTTTTGAAGACTATTTCTATCTAGGGAATGTATATATTTTACCTTGTGCATTAGACCCAATTTTGCATATGCTTTAGATAGAATTTTATGTTTTCTCATGCTGCACAACCTCACCGCAGCTCTGTTTTTGCTGTCTGATAAATGAACTCAACACTTTGGCATGATGAAATATGTCATTTATTAAAACTGAAGAAAGTAAAGAAAAATATAATCAACATCGTAGGGGATCAGACCCCAAAACTGCTCACACAAAATGTTAAACGTTAAATAACTTATCAATATGCTGATCCCCTTAAATTACAGAAAAACAATATTTCGTTCAAAATTATATACAATATATACAAAACCAGCAAAAAGATGGCACCTCAAAAATAAAATATACAGAATAACAATATTTTGTATATATATGCAACTTTCAAATATTGGATTGGTGAAACGGGGATGGAGGTGGGTGTATCAAAACATTACTTGTGCTTACACTCTCAGATCAGAGATGAAGACAGAATGACCCTACTCTCACTGGTCAGATACTGACCGGATCAAATCACGTGACCATATCGTTTAATTTGATTGGCTATTAAATTTAATTTGGGGAGAATTACACCATATTATTTTTTAATTACATAATAGGTCACTGGGAGGTTTTTAGACTAGGGAATTTGGCTAAAAATAGACTTGGACAGTGACCACTGAAGGGAAATTGGCCAACGACCTCTACAAGGTTTGGGAAAGAAATGCAACATATCTAATCAAACATAAACATGAAAAATACAATAAATAAGCATATAGAATTATAGCATTCAACACAAAAATACAATTATTAACACAATTGTTGTTTGATATGTTAGTTCCACGATAGATTGCTACTTATAGTTACTCTGTTAGTTTATGCGATTCTACATCTTTGAGATGGACATCATCGAATCTCGTACTTATAAACTAAGGCATTTTGCCAAAAAAAAACCAAACTACAAAATGCTTGCACCAGAGTACTTGCTCACACCTTTGGTATTTAAACACGTGTGATGCTGTCCGTTAGGTATATCTGATTTTAACTGATAAGTTATTATTAGGAAATTAATCAAAAACCTTCTTTCATTTTCGATAAACAAGCCCGAATTAGCAAAAACGAGAGTAAGAAGGTGGACACACATTAGCGGATCCAAGTCAGGGATAGTCTCGATCAAAATATATACTTGCAATTAAATAATATTGAATGATTACGTAAAGAGTGAATATATTTACTGTTAGCCTATTTGAAGAATACATAGACGTTAAGATTTGACAAATATTGAATAAATAAAATGAGTCAATTCGTTTTTTTAGTGGGCGATTTTAGTTTTAATACTCATTCGCTTGCACAGCACGACCTCTGGTGAGAGAATTGGGTAGAACTTTCCAGAACGGGGTAACAAAGGACGCGGATTGACTAATTAACGAAAAGTGTAGGACGAGTTCATCATGCATTTTTGAATGGGTGTTTTTTTCCTCAAACCACATAGATGTTGTTCATGCCCTAGATCTGCCGTACGGCTGCACTTCCGTCAAACTGTCTATCACCAAATTCTTTTGTGCGGACACTAGGTTGGACAAGAAATCTTGAATTTTCAAAACACAATGACCGCATGTCGTCTAATTAATTATAGCACATCAAGTTATTATCTGCTATGGCACACATCTATACTTTAAAAAAAAAACCTTAATCACTCTGCATTTTTTTTTAATATTGACTAAACAATCAGTTTATACAATTAAATCATGGTTGGATAGATATACCGGAATAAACTTTCACATTTGTGCAAATATGAATCCTTCTACTGAATGTCAAAGGACATTGATTAAATGTAAACTGCAATTTTTAAATATCGTTAAATAGAGAAGCTTCAAGCAGAATTTTCTTGATGTTAAGACTTAGATATTCTGGTATATTGTCCCAAATAGTATCGGCATATTCCAGGCCTGACCCCGCCGTCACCAACTTTCTCAATTCAATACTCAGCCTCAAATCTGAGGTTTTACCTCAAATTTATGAACTTTCCTTTAAAGGATTTGAGTTGAGGAACGAGTGAGGAATTTGAAAATTTTGGTAACGGAGGAGCCAGGTCTAATAAAGGAGAAGTACAATTTTTGAAGACTATTTCTATCTAGGGAATGTATATATTTTACCTTGTGCATTAGACCCAATTTTGCATATGCTTTAGATAGAATTTTATGTTTTCTCATGCTGCACAACCTCACCGCAGCTCTGTTTTTGCTGTCTGATAAATGAACTCAACACTTTGGCATGATGAAATATGTCATTTATTAAAACTGAAGAAAGTAAAGAAAAATATAATCAACATCGTAGGGGATCAGACCCCAAAACTGCTCACACAAAATGTTAAACGTTAAATAACTTATCAATATGCTGATCCCCTTAAATTACAGAAAAACAATATTTCGTTCAAAATTATATACAATATATACAAAACCAGCAAAAAGATGGCACCTCAAAAATAAAATATACAGAATAACAATATTTTGTATATATATGCAACTTTCAAATATTGGATTGGTGAAACGGGGATGGAGGTGGGTGTATCAAAACATTACTTGTGCTTACACTCTCAGATCAGAGATGAAGACAGAATGACCCTACTCTCACTGGTCAGATACTGACCGGATCAAATCACGTGACCATATCGTTTAATTTGATTGGCTATTAAATTTAATTTGGGGAGAATTACACCATATTATTTTTTAATTACATAATAGGTCACTGGGAGGTTTTTAGACTAGGGAATTTGGCTAAAAATAGACTTGGACAGTGACCACTGAAGGGAAATTGGCCAACGACCTCTACAAGGTTTGGGAAAGAAATGCAACATATCTAATCAAACATAAACATGAAAAATACAATAAATAAGCATATAGAATTATAGCATTCAACACAAAAATACAATTATTAACACAATTGTTGTTTGATATGTTAGTTCCACGATAGATTGCTACTTATAGTTACTCTGTTAGTTTATGCGATTCTACATCTTTGAGATGGACATCATCGAATCTCGTACTTATAAACTAAGGCATTTTGCCAAAAAAAAACCAAACTACAAAATGCTTGCACCAGAGTACTTGCTCACACCTTTGGTATTTAAACACGTGTGATGCTGTCCGTTAGGTATATCTGATTTTAACTGATAAGTTATTATTAGGAAATTAATCAAAAACCTTCTTTCATTTTCGATAAACAAGCCCGAATTAGCAAAAACGAGAGTAAGAAGGTGGACACACATTAGCGGATCCAAGTCAGGGATAGTCTCGATCAAAATATATACTTGCAATTAAATAATATTGAATGATTACGTAAAGAGTGAATATATTTACTGTTAGCCTATTTGAAGAATACATAGACGTTAAGATTTGACAAATATTGAATAAATAAAATGAGTCAATTCGTTTTTTTAGTGGGCGATTTTAGTTTTAATACTCATTCGCTTGCACAGCACGACCTCTGGTGAGAGAATTGGGTAGAACTTTCCAGAACGGGGTAACAAAGGACGCGGATTGACTAATTAACGAAAAGTGTAGGACGAGTTCATCATGCATTTTTGAATGGGTGTTTTTTTCCTCAAACCACATAGATGTTGTTCATGCCCTAGATCTGCCGTACGGCTGCACTTCCGTCAAACTGTCTATCACCAAATTCTTTTGTGCGGACACTAGGTTGGACAAGAAATCTTGAATTTTCAAAACACAATGACCGCATGTCGTCTAATTAATTATAGCACATCAAGTTATTATCTGCTATGGCACACATCTATACTTTAAAAAAAAAACCTTAATCACTCTGCATTTTTTTTTAATATTGACTAAACAATCAGTTTATACAATTAAATCATGGTTGGATAGATATACCGGAATAAACTTTCACATTTGTGCAAATATGAATCCTTCTACTGAATGTCAAAGGACATTGATTAAATGTAAACTGCAATTTTTAAATATCGTTAAATAGAGAAGGTATGTGAAGTTTGCTGATCCACACACAGACACACGTAAAAACGATTGATTTTATCAGAGGAAAACCATGAATATTTTAAGGTTTATTTCTGAGCTTTTCTATCTCTTGAATTTCTTTACTGTACAGCAAACAGTTATATCAAAGCAGAGCAACAACCCAAATACAAACGACAACACCCCGGCACCGATGTATCCAGTGATCGCTGCGGACGTCCGATGATCAAGGGCACTGATTCTTTTTATTCTTTCCGAGGTTAAGAGACTTTTGTCGATAGTGAGGTTAGATTTGATTTGTTGAAGACTAGCATTGAGATTTTCAATTTGTCTTTTGTGATTTTCTGGGTTGTTCCAATATATAATTCGTTCGGTATACAATATAGCTGAAAATCAAGTTTTGATTGAATGGTAACAAAACGTCACATCAGTTTTTAACAAATCAGAAATATAACAGATTAGCTGAATTTTTAAAATGGATAATAAAACTTAAAATAAGTTTTCATAGTAGTTTCTTTGATGAAATAAGGGTATTGTAGGCTTAATAATTCATAATGAACACATTTTTTCTTTATCATACAGTATATATCTTATATGTTTATGCATCTTATAATACAGATACTAAACGTAAGCTCACGGTAATCACACAATGGTCCTCCCCATTCAGCGGTACAGTTGCAGACAAAGGATCCATCGGTATTGTGACATATACCACCATTGAGGCACATTTTGTTATTTTCACATTCATTTATATCTGAAAACAAAATCACTGCTTGCTAAACTACCAAATGTGTAGGTTTTGTTTCATTGCAAATGCAATGTACAGTGTCGATAGTCATTTTCCTTAATGAAAAGAAGATTAAAGTGCACAGTTTAGTGTTTCTTTGTTGGTATTATTTGATGTTTCAACTTAAATATAATACTATCTATGTATGAATATTTGAATTCTCTTAAATTACTTTCGAATATAGTTTTTAGCAATCATACATTTTTTAAAGAAATGGCTTTGTTGTTTAAATAATTACATGTAAATACTCACTAGTGTGACAATAAACTTTTACTACTTTGAAATCGATTAATCTTAAAAAAAAGTATGCATATTTGCAGTTAACCTTCCAAGCACAGATTCCCAGTCCATCCACTCATGCAGACACAGTGAAAGGACCCACATGTGTTGATACAGCTTTTGGATGTGTTCAAGGGGCAAACATTTAGGATGCACTCGTCAACATCTGTGAAAAAATCCATATATGTTAATTTAAAACATCCTTGAGATTCATTCATCAGCAATTTTTACGCATATAGTCAAAAGATGATTTGCTATGAATCAAACCAATCAATATATGTTTTCTCTTCAATCTGGATGTTTGCGTTTGCAATACATTTTACATCCATTAGACTCATGAAGAACAGGAGACTTTTCAATCACCAGATGACGATCAAAACATAAAAAAAACCAGCTTAATTAAAATAATGAAATAATATTTTATGTGAAATTTCATACTATTATTCAATATGGAGAAGAAAAACTCATGAATTAAGCAGTTTCCTATTTTTTTCTAACAATCTTGCCTCCGTATCGAATTGACAAACTGTATAATGTAAGTTTTTGGGGCATATTTCTAAACACATTTGTAATCGTGTTTCCGTAAAGAATAAATTTCTACATACATTTATTTATGAAAAATGGATCGTTCATTTGACAATTTCTTAATTTCAACTTTATCCTTCATAACCAACGTAAACTTTCAACAAAAATCATATTATCATAATTTTGATTATAACTTTAACAATGATACTTCTTGATTCTTTTTTTTCCTTATTTTTCCTGTTCTATAAATAAGTTTAATTTTATTAAAGTTGGTTTAAACTATTCCACTAGGCAGATTACATGTACCAAGAGTTTGATAGATTACAGAAAACAATGATGTACGCTGGATCCTTGAATGTACTTTATCAATTTAAAATTTTAAGATATAATAAACTCATCTATCTGTATCAGGCAATGTTGTATTATATCATTACCTATCTCACATCTTGAGCCGGTCCATTCTGCTAAGCAATTACATGTGTAAGACCCAAGATTGTTTACGCAAGATCCATTATTAAAACAAAGCGATTCATTTCCAAGACTCGCATCAGAACATTCATCCACATCTGTAAAAATATCAGAAAACCAATTCATCCAATGGCCATAGAGTGAATCTTTATATCAAATGTGTTCTGCTCAAATCAAAGTACTTAGAGAACAGACATCCAGGCTCATTTGTCACAGGGGCATCGGAAGGTAGTTTATACTAGGACGGCGAATTAAATCGATAAGGGTGGAACGGGTGTTAAATTGAACCGTATTTGAATTTGAAAATAGATATTAAATGAGATAACCTACACATATCTTAAATGAATCAATTTACGTATTGTTACTTACTTACTTAAGATTAAAGTGCACAGTTTAGTGTTTCTTTGTTGGTATTATTTGATGTTTCAACTTAAAAATAATACTATCTATGTATGAATATTTGAATTCTCTTAAATTACTTTCGAATATAGATTTTAGTAATCATACATTTTTTTAAAGAAATGGCTTTGTTGTTTAAATAATTACATGTAAATACTCAGTAGTGTGACAACAAATTTTAACTACTTTGAAATTGATTAATCTTTAAAAAAAGTATGCATATTTGCAGTTAACCTTCCAAGCACAGATTCCCAGTCCATCCACTCATGCAGACACAGTGAAAGGACCCACATGTGTTGATACAGCTTTTGTATGTGTTCAAGGGGCAAACATTTAGGATGCACTCGTCAACATCTGTGAAAAATTCCATATATGTTAATTAAAAACATCCTTGAGATTCATTCATCAGCAATTTTCACGCATATAGTCAAAAGATGATTTGCTATGAATCAAACCAATCAAATATTTATGTACGATATGTTTTCTCTTCAATCTGGATGTTTGCGTTTGCAATACATTTTACATCCATTAGACTCATGAAGAACAGGAGACTTTTCAATCACCAGATGACGATCAAAACATAAAAAAACCCAGCTTAATTAAAATAATGAAATAATGTTTTATGTGAAATTTCATACTATTATTCAATATGGAGAAGAAAAACTCATGAATTAAGCAGTTTCCTATTTTTTTCTAACAATCTTGCCTCCGTATCGAATTGACAAACTGTATAATGTAAGTTTTTTTGGCATATTTCCGTGGTCTTAGCTGTCTATCCAATGAAGGTCTAAGCTTAAAAAATAGGAAAATTCTAAATACATAATAAATCCTGTTTTTGCGAGGAAGAAACTTCTGTTTTATCCATGAAAAACGAATCTTTTATTCGACAATTATTTAATAAAACCTCATTCTATCATATCTAACAAAAATTACCGCCAAACAAAATTAGCATTATTTTAGAGAGTTTTAATAATTACACCTGATTTTTTTTTATCTTATACTTTTAAAAACTCTAAATACATGTTTAATCGTGTTTCCGTAAAGAATAAATTACTACATACATTTATTTATGAAAAATGGATCGTTTATTTGACAATTTCTTAATTTCAACTTTATCCTTCATAAGTAACGTAAACTTTCAACAAAAATCATATTATCATAATTTTAATTATAACTTTAACAATGATACTTCTTGATTCTTTTTTTTCCTTATTTTATATGTTCAATAAATAAGTTTAATTTTATTAAAGTTGGTTTAAACTATTCCACTAGGCAGATTACATGTACCAAGAGTTTGATAGATTACAGAGAACAATGATGTACGCTGGATCCTTGAATGTACTTTATCAATTCAAAATTTTAAATTATAATAAACTCATCTATCTGTATCAGGCAATGTTGTATTATATCATTACCTATCTCACATCTTGAGCCGGTCCATTCTGCTAAGCAATTACATGTGTAAGACCCAAGGTTGTTTACGCAAGATCCATTATTAAAACAAAGCGATTCATTTCCAAGACTCGCATCAGAACATTCATCCACATCTGTAAAAATATCAGAAAACCAATTCATTCAATGGCCATAGAGTGAATTTTTATGTCAAAGGTATTCTGTTCAAAGAACTGAGAGAACAGACATCCAGGCTCATTTGTCACAGGGGCATCGGAAAGTAGTTTATACTAGGACGGCGAATTAAATCGATAAGGGTGGGACGGGTGTTAAATTGAACCGTATTTGAATTTGAAAATAGACATTAAATGAGATAACCTACACGTACTATCTTAAATGAATCAATTTACGTATTGTTACTTAGATGACAGAACAACAAGGAATAAAGAAAAACTGAACTTAATAATGATTGTTATTCATTGACATTTGACGACATAAAATGTGCATAAAGATAACACAACTCAAATTTATGCTACGAAATGTTGTATGCATGTAAAAAGGCCAATTAAGTCCACCCAAAATGGATCTGATTTGTCACTCTATATTCTGAAATCAGTCTTTCTATGTGTTCTAAATTAATTTCCGTGTATCTCATGTGATGTGCATTGAGAACGATTTCATGATATGGCATAATTCACTGATTACGGACTAAATATACATATTGACCACTAATGAATTAATTTAATTTTTAATGATGGTAATACATATTTATATCGTAATCGTGTACATAATTACAAATCGGGAGGGGGAGGGGTAAACTATTTAGCATCCAAACGGACATTAACTATTGTTCAAGCTTCCCGTAAAAAGTCGTACTTTAGAATGTGTAAACATCCACCGCTCAGTACACTGTAACTCTACATTGGAACCTCTTAGAATGTAGAGAGATACTTAAATGACTAACTGACATGATAAACATTCTACAACATTCTACCCTTCTTTGCAAATCCATTCGTCCAATGTCAGTATTGGATATGTACATGTATGATGCATGTATGCGTTGAAAGATGAATAGTTTTCCTGTCCTTATGCGAGGGGTTGTTCAATATGCAATGTGTATTGTATGTAATATCAAAACTATTTCGACTTGAATAGTAAAATAAACATAACCGAATGAAAATTGTTAATGCAAAGTTTAATGTAAGCTCTGATTTCTTCAATATGCTAAACCCCTTTCCTGGCCATTTTAAAACAGTGGTCAACTGGAGCTACAAATATTGAAATGTCTACAAGTTTAGAACTGTTGTGGAGCTGAATGCTTGTGTCTACACGATTTGTAAGGTATTGAATAGAACTATTCAAGAAATCGTGCAACGCGTTATGGTACTGTGCTACAATACACATTCCATATCGTACAGCCCTCGTATGGAGACTGTATAGCGGTTAACGTAACAATAGATATCGAAAATTAATAGCAGTAGTCTGAGAGAGATAGGAAATAATAGTACTAATATCATTTTTCATGCTAGCTTTAACAGTTAAGCTCACGTCTACAACTACTTGATTTTTATTTTCAACATTTTGCAATAATTGTGAATTCACTTTGACGAGTTTATCTAAATGCTTCATAAGAACATTGTATATGTCGGATATCTTAATACAACCATCCATGCAGAGGTCTCCAGTAAACCCCGATGGACAAATGCACCGAAAGGAGCCAAACGTGTTGATGCAATCACTGGCGTTCGTATTACACGGGTAGTCCAAACATTCATCGATATCTATAATTATGTACACAGTTCCATTAAAATGCATGAATATAGTATTTAACCTGAGAATCATATTTTAAGAAAAAACGTATTCAGTATTAATAAATAAAGATTATCGTGTTCACATGTAAATAAAATGTGAATAAATTAAAAGGAGTTACCTAGTTCGCAATTGGTACCATTCCATCCTGATTCACAGAGACATTTGTAAGATTCACCTACCGACTCGCTTGTTCCGTTGTTCAGACACGGCTCTGATACATTACATATATCTGAAGAAAAGATAAAATTTCATTTTTTTTCAATGTTGGAGTTACAGTATAATGGATTACATTGAATTTTGTCGAACAGGGGACAATCTCTACCATTTCAATCAATCTGTGAAGTAGATAGTTATCAACATATCTACAAATGTAAATGTTAAGAAACGCAAACATGCACATGGCAAATGTCAAATTTCTTATATATTAGTTTTTAACAAATCAGTGAAATATAACAGATTAGCTGAATTTTTAAAATGGATAATAAAACTTAAAATAAGTTTTCATTGTAGTTTCTTTGATTAAATAAGGGTCTTGTAGGCTTAATAATTCATAATGAACACATTTTTTTTATCATACAGTATATATCGTATATGTTTATGCATCTTATATAACAGATACTAAATGTAAGCTCACGGTAATCACACAATGGTCCTCCCCATTCAGCGGTACAGTTGCAGACAAAGGATCCATCAGTATTGTGACATATACCACCATTGAGGCACATTGTGTTATTCTCACATTCATTTATATCTGAAAACAAAATCACTGTTTGCTTAACTACCAAATGTGTAGGTTTTGTTTCATTGCAAATGCAATGTACAGTGTCGAAAGTCATTTTCCTTAATGAATAGAAAATTAAAGTGCACAGTTTAGTGTTTCTTTGTTGTTATTATTTGATGTTTCAACTTAAATATAATACTATCTATGCATGAATATTTGAATTTTCTTAAATTACTTTCGAATATAGTTTTTAGTAATCATACATTTTTTAAAGAAATGGCTTTGTTGTTTAAATAATTACATGTAAATACTCAGTAGTGTGACGATAAATTTTAACTACTTTGAAATTGATTAATCTTAAAAAAAAGTATGCATATTTGCAGTTAACCTTCCAAGCACAGATTCCCAGTCCATCCACTCATGCAGACACAGTGAAAGGACCCACATGTGTTGATACAGCTTTTGGATGTGTTCAAGGGGCAAACATTTAGGATGCACTCGTCAACATCTGTGAAAAAATCCATATATGTTAATTAAAAACATCCTTGAGATTCATTCATCAGCATTTTTCACGCATATAGTCAAAAGATAATTTGCTATGAATCAAACCAATCAAATATTTATGTACGATATCTTTTCTCTTCAATCTGGATGTTTGCGTTTGCAATACATTTTACATCAACTGGACTGACTTTTCAATCACCAGATTACGATCAAAACATAAAAAACCCGCTTAATTAAAATAATGAAATAAAATTTTATGTGAAATTTCATACTATTATTCAATATGGAGAAGAAAAATCATGAATTAATCAGTTTCCTATTTTTTTCTAACAATCTTGCCTCCGTATCGAATTGACAAACTGTATAATGTAAGTTTTTTGGGCATATTTCCGTGGTCTTAACTGTCTATCCAATGAAGGTCTAAGCTTAAAAAATAGGAAAATTCTAAACATATATTCAATCCTGTTTTTGCGAGGAAGAAACTTGTTTTATCCATGAAAAACGAATTTTTTATCGACAATCATTTAATAAAACCTCATTCTATCATATCTAACAAAAATTACCGCAAAACAAAATTAGCATTATTTTAGAGAGTTTTGATAATTACACCTGATTTTATTTTTTTCTTATACTTTTTAAAAACTCTAAATACATGTTTAATCGTGTTTCCGTAAAGAATAAATTACTACATACATTTATTTATGAAAAATGGATCGTTCATTTGACAATTTCTTAATTTCAACTTTTTCCTTCATAACTAACGTAAACGCAACGTAAACTTTCAACAAAAATCATATTATCATAAGTTTAATTATAACTTTAACAATGATACTTCTTGATTCTTTTTTTCCCTTATTTTATATGTTCTATAAATAAGTTTAATTTTATTAAAGTTGGTTTAAACTATTTCACAAGGCAGATTACATGTACCAAGAGTTTGATAGATTACAGAAAACAATGATGTACGCTGGATCCTTGAATGTACTTTATCAATTTAAAATTTTAAGATATAATAAACTCATCTATCTGTATCAGGCAATGTTGTATTATATCATTACCTATCTCACATCTTGAGCCGGTCCATTCTGCTGAGCAATTACATGTGTAAGACCCAAGATTGTTTACGCAAGATCCATTATTAAAACAAAGCGATTCATTTCCAAGACTCGCATCAAAACATTCATCCACATCTGTAAAAATATCAGAAAACCAATTCCTTCAATGGCCATAGAGTGAATTTTTATATCAAATGTATTCTGCTCAAATCAAAGTACTTAGAGAACAGACATCCAGGCTCATTTGTCACAGGGGCATCGGAAGGTTGTTTATACTAGGGCGGCGAATTAAATCGATAAGGGTGGGACGGGTGTTAAATTGGACCGTATTTGAATTTGAAAATAGACATTAAATGAGATAACCTACACGTACTATCTTAAATGAATCAATTTACGTATTGTTACTTAGATGACAGAACAACAAGGAATAAAGAAAAACTGAACTTAATAATGATTGTTATTCATTGACATTTGACGACACTCTATATTCTGAAATCCGTCTTTCTATGCGTTCTAAATTAATTTCCGTGTATCTCATGTGATGTGCATTGAGAACGATTTCATGATATGGCATAATTCACTGATTACGGACTAAATATACATATTGAACACTAATGAGTTAATTTAATTTTTAATGATGTTAATACATATTTATATTGTAATCGAGGGGTAAACTATTTAGCATCCAAGCGGACATTAACTATTGTTCAAGCTTCCCGTAAAAAGTCGTACTTTAGAATGTGTAAACAACATAATC
This sequence comes from Magallana gigas, assembly GCF_963853765.1. Lineage (NCBI taxonomy): Eukaryota > Metazoa > Mollusca > Bivalvia > Ostreida > Ostreidae > Magallana > Magallana gigas. The sequence continues at coordinate 29,981,443 of NC_088860.1, forward strand.
CGCCGCTCAGTACATTGTAACTCTACATTGGAACCTCTTAGAATGTAGCGAGATACTTAGATGACTAACTGACATGATAAACATTCTACAACATTCTACCCTTCTTTGCAAATCTATTCGTCCAATGTAAGTATTGGATATGTACATGTATGATGCATGTATGCGTTGAAAGATGAATAGTTTTCCTGTCCTTATGCAAGGGGTTGTTCAATATGCAATGTGTATTGTATGTAATCTCAAAACTATTTCGACTTGAAAAGTAAAATAAACATAACCGAATGAAAATTGTTTACGCAAAGTATAATGTAATCTCTGATTTCTTCAATATGCTAAACCCCTTTCCTGGCCATTTTAAAACAGTGGTCAACTGGAGCTACAAATATTGAAATGTCCATAAGTTTAGAACTGTTGTGGAGCTGAATGCTTGTGTCTACACGATTTGTAAGGTATTGAATAGAACTATTCAAGAAATCGTGCAACGCGTTATGGTACTGTGCTACAATACACATTCCGTATCGTACAGCCCTCGTATGGAGACTGTATAGCGGTTAACGTAACAATAGATATCGAAAATTAATAGCAGTAGTCTGAGTGAGATAGGAAATGATAGTACTAATATCATTTTTCATGCCAGCTTTAACAGTTAAGCTCACGTCTACAACTACTTGATTTTTATTTTCAACATTTTGCAATAATTGTGAATTCACTTTGACGGGTTTATCTAAATGCTTCATAAGAACATTGTATATGTCGGATATCTTAATACAACCATCCATGCAGAGGTCTCCAGTAAACCCCGGTGGACAAATGCACCGAAAGGAGCCAAACGTGTTGATGCAATCACTGGCGTTCGTATTACACGGGTAGTCCAAACATTCATCGATATCTATAATTATGTACACAGTTTCATTAAAATGCATATTTCATTTAACCTGAGAATCATATTTTAAGAAAAAAAGTATTCAGTATTTATAAATAAAGATTATCGTGTTCACGTGTAAATAAAATGTGAATATATTAAAACGAGTTACCTAGTTCGCAATTGGTACCATTCCATCCTGATTCACAGAGACATTTGTACGATTCACCTACCGACTCGCATGTTCCGTTGTTAAGACACGGCTCCGATGCATTACATATATCTGAAGAAAAGATAAAATTTCATTATTTTAAATGTTGGAGACAAGGGGACAATTTCTACCATTTCAACCAATCTGTGAAGTAGATAGTTATCAACATATCTACAAATGTAAATGTTTAGCAACGCAAACATGCACATGGCAAATGTCAAATTTCTTATATATTAGTTTTTAACAAATCAGTGAAATATAACAGATTAGCTGAATTTTTAGAATAGATAATAAAACTTAAAATAAGTTTTCATTGTAGTTTCTTTGATGAATAAGGGCATTGTAGGCTGAATAATTCATAATGAACACATTTTTTTAACATACAGTATATATCGTATATGTTTATGCATCTTATATAACAGATACTAAACGTAAGCTCACGGTAATCACACAATGGTCCTCCCCATTCAGCGGTACAGTTGCAGACAAAGGATCCATCAGTATTGTGACATATACCACCATTGAGGCACATTGTGTTATTTTCACATTCATTTATATCTGAAAAATATCACTGTCTGCTTAACTACCAAATGTGTAGGGTTTTTTTCATGGTAAATACAATGTACTGTGTCGAAAGTCATACTCAATGAAAAGAAGATTAATGTGCACAGTTTAGTGTTTCTATGTTGGTATTATTTTATGTAACAACTTCGTAATAAATATAACAATAGTACTAACTATGAATGAATATTTGAATTCTCTTAAATTACTTTCGAGTATAGTTTTTAGTAATCATACATATTTTATAGAAATGGCTTTGTTGTTTAAATAATTACATGTAAATACTCAGAAGTGTGACAATAAATTTTAACTACTTTGAAATTGATTAATCTTAAAAAAGTATGCATATTTGCAGTTAACCTTCCAAGCACAGCTTCCCAGTCCATCCACTCATGCAGACACAGTGAAAGGACCCACATGTGTTGATACAGCTTTTGGATGTGTTCAAGGGGCAAACATTAAGGATGCACTCGTCAACATCTGTGAAAAAATCCATATATGTTAATTTAAAACATCCTTGAGATTCATTCATCAGCATTTTTCACTCATATAGTCAAAAGATAATTTGCTATGACTCAAACCAATCAAATATTTATGCACGATATGTTTTCTCTTCAATCTGGATGTTTGCGTTTGCAATACATTTTACATCTATTGGACTCATGAAGAACAGGAGACTTTTCAATCACCAGATTACGATCATAAAAAACCGCTTGTTCAAAATAATGAAATAAAATTTTATGTGAAATTTCATACTATTATTCAATATGGAGAAGAAAAACTCATGAATTAATCAGTTTCCTATTTTTTTCTAACAATCTTGCCTCCGTATCGAATTGACAAACTGTATAATGTAAGTTTTTTGGGCATATTTCCGTGGTCTTAGCTGTCTATCCAATAAAGGTCTAAGCTTAAAAAATAGGAAAATTCTAAATACATATTCAATATTGTTTATGCGAGGAAGAAACTTGTGTTTTATCCATGAAAAACGAATCTTTTATTCGACAATCATTTAATAAAACCTCATTCTATCATATCTAACAAAAATGACCGCCAAACAAAATTAGCAATATTTTGGAGAGTTTTAATAATTACACCTGATTTTATTTTTTCTTGTCCTTTATAAAAATTCTAAATACATGTTTAATCGTGTTTCCATAAAGATTAAATTTCTACATACATTTATTTATGAAAAATGGATCGTTAATTTGACAATTTCTTAATTTCAACTTTATCCTTCATAACTAACGTAAACTTTCAACAAAAATCATATTATCAAAAGTTTAATTATACCTTTAACAATGATACTTCTTGATTCTATTTTTTCCTTATTTTATATGTTCTATAAATAAGTTTAATATTATTAAAGTTGGTTTAAAATATTTCACAAGGCAGATTACATGTACCAAGAGTTTGATAGATTACAGAGAACAATGATGTACGCTGGATCCTTGAATGTACTTTATCAATTTAAGATTTTAAAATATAATAAACTCATCTATCTGTATCAGGCAATGTTGTATTATATCATTACCTATCTCACATCTTGAGCCGGTCCATTCTGCTGAGCAATTACATGTATAAGACCCAAGATTGTTTACGCAAGATCCATTATTAAAACAAAGCGATTCATTTCCAAGACTCGCATCAGAACATTCATCCACATCTGTAAAAATATCAGAAAACCAATTCCTTCAATGGCCATAGAGTGAATTTTTATATCAAATGTATTCTGCTCAAATCAAAGTACTTAGAGAACAGACATCCAGGCTCATTTGTCACAGGGGCATCGGAAGGTAGTTTATACTAGGACGGCGAATTAAATCGATAAGGGTGGGACGGGTGTTAAATTGGACCGTATTTGAATTTGAAAATAGATATTAAATGAGATAACCTACACGTATCTGAAATGAATCAATTTACGTATTGTTACTTAGATGGCAGAACAACAAGGAATAAAGAAAAACTGAGCTTAATAATGATTGTTATTCATTGACATTTGACGACATAAAATGTGCATAAAGATAACACAACTCAAATTTATGCTACCAAATGTTGTATGCATGTAAAAAGGCCAATTAAGTCCACCCACAATGGATTTGATTTGTCTCTCTATATTCTGAAATCAGTCTTTCTATGCGTTCTAAATTAATTTCCGTGTATCTCATGTGATGTGCATTGAGAACGATTCCATGATATGGCATATTTCACTGATTACGGACTAAATATACATATTGAACACTAATGAATTAATTTAATTTTTAATGATGTTAATACATATTTATATTGTAATCGAGGGGTAAACTATTTAGCATCCAAGCGGACATTAACTATTGTTCAAGCTTCCCGTAAAAAGTCGTACTTTAGAATGTGTAAACAAAGTAATCCGCCGCTCAGTACATTGTAACTCTACATTGGAACCTCTTAGAATGTAGAGAGATACTTAAATGACTAACTGACATGATATACGTTCTACAACATCCTACCCTTCTTTGCAAATCTATTCGTCCAATGTAAGTATTGGATATGTACATGTATGATGCATGTATGCGTTGAAAGATGAATAGTTTTCCTGTCCTTATGCGAGGGGTTGTTCAATATGCAATGTGTATTGTATGTAATCTCAAAACTATTTCGACTTGAATAGTAAAATAAACATAACCGAATGAAAATTGTTTATGCAATGTTTAATGTAAGCTCTGATTTCTTCAATATGCTAAACCACTTTCCTGGCCATTTTTAAACAGTGGTCAACTGGAGCTACAAATATTGAAATGTCCATAAGTTTAGAACTGTTGTGGAGCTGAATGCTTGTGTCTACACGATTTGTAAGGTATTGAATAGAACTATTCAAGAAATCGTGCAACGCGTTATGGTACTGTGCTACAATACACATTCCGTATCGTACAGCCCTCGTATGGAGACTGTATAGCGGTTAACGTAACAATAGATATCGAAAATTAATAGCAGTAGTCTGAGTGAGATAGGAAATGATAGTACTAATATCATTTTTCATGCCAGCTTTAACAGTTAAGCTCACGTCTACAACTACTTGATTTTTATTTTCAACATTTTGCAATAATTGTGAATTCACTTTGACGGGTTTATCTAAATGCTTCATAAGAACATTGTATATGTCGGATATCTTAATACAACCATCCATGCAGAGGTCTCCAGTAAACCCCGGTGGACAAATGCACCGAAAGGAGCCAAACGTGTTGATGCAATCACTGGCGTTCGTATTACACGGGTAGTCCAAACATTCATCGATATCTATAATTATGTACACAGTTTCATTAAAATGCATATTTCATTTAACCTGAGAATCATATTTTAAGAAAAAAAGTATTCAGTATTTATAAATAAAGATTATCGTGTTCACGTGTAAATAAAATGTGAATATATTAAAACGAGTTACCTAGTTCGCAATTGGTACCATTCCATCCTGATTCACAGAGACATTTGTACGATTCACCTACCGACTCGCATGTTCCGTTGTTAAGACACGGCTCCGATGCATTACATATATCTGAAGAAAAGATAAAATTTCATTATTTTAAATGTTGGAGACAAGGGGACAATTTCTACCATTTCAACCAATCTGTGAAGTAGATAGTTATCAACATATCTACAAATGTAAATGTTTAGCAACGCAAACATGCACATGGCAAATGTCAAATTTCTTATATATTAGTTTTTAACAAATCAGTGAAATATAACAGATTAGCTGAATTTTTAGAATAGATAATAAAACTTAAAATAAGTTTTCATTGTAGTTTCTTTGATGAATAAGGGCATTGTAGGCTGAATAATTCATAATGAACACATTTTTTTAACATACAGTATATATCGTATATGTTTATGCATCTTATATAACAGATACTAAACGTAAGCTCACGGTAATCACACAATGGTCCTCCCCATTCAGCGGTACAGTTGCAGACAAAGGATCCATCAGTATTGTGACATATACCACCATTGAGGCACATTGTGTTATTTTCACATTCATTTATATCTGAAAAATATCACTGTCTGCTTAACTACCAAATGTGTAGGGTTTTTTTCATGGTAAATACAATGTACTGTGTCGAAAGTCATACTCAATGAAAAGAAGATTAATGTGCACAGTTTAGTGTTTCTATGTTGGTATTATTTTATGTAACAACTTCGTAATAAATATAACAATAGTACTAACTATGAATGAATATTTGAATTCTCTTAAATTACTTTCGAGTATAGTTTTTAGTAATCATACATATTTTATAGAAATGGCTTTGTTGTTTAAATAATTACATGTAAATACTCAGAAGTGTGACAATAAATTTTAACTACTTTGAAATTGATTAATCTTAAAAAAGTATGCATATTTGCAGTTAACCTTCCAAGCACAGCTTCCCAGTCCATCCACTCATGCAGACACAGTGAAAGGACCCACATGTGTTGATACAGCTTTTGGATGTGTTCAAGGGGCAAACATTAAGGATGCACTCGTCAACATCTGTGAAAAAATCCATATATGTTAATTTAAAACATCCTTGAGATTCATTCATCAGCATTTTTCACTCATATAGTCAAAAGATAATTTGCTATGACTCAAACCAATCAAATATTTATGCACGATATGTTTTCTCTTCAATCTGGATGTTTGCGTTTGCAATACATTTTACATCTATTGGACTCATGAAGAACAGGAGACTTTTCAATCACCAGATTACGATCATAAAAAACCGCTTGTTCAAAATAATGAAATAAAATTTTATGTGAAATTTCATACTATTATTCAATATGGAGAAGAAAAACTCATGAATTAATCAGTTTCCTATTTTTTTCTAACAATCTTGCCTCCGTATCGAATTGACAAACTGTATAATGTAAGTTTTTTGGGCATATTTCCGTGGTCTTAGCTGTCTATCCAATAAAGGTCTAAGCTTAAAAAATAGGAAAATTCTAAATACATATTCAATATTGTTTATGCGAGGAAGAAACTTGTGTTTTATCCATGAAAAACGAATCTTTTATTCGACAATCATTTAATAAAACCTCATTCTATCATATCTAACAAAAATGACCGCCAAACAAAATTAGCAATATTTTGGAGAGTTTTAATAATTACACCTGATTTTATTTTTTCTTGTCCTTTATAAAAATTCTAAATACATGTTTAATCGTGTTTCCATAAAGATTAAATTTCTACATACATTTATTTATGAAAAATGGATCGTTAATTTGACAATTTCTTAATTTCAACTTTATCCTTCATAACTAACGTAAACTTTCAACAAAAATCATATTATCAAAAGTTTAATTATACCTTTAACAATGATACTTCTTGATTCTATTTTTTCCTTATTTTATATGTTCTATAAATAAGTTTAATATTATTAAAGTTGGTTTAAAATATTTCACAAGGCAGATTACATGTACCAAGAGTTTGATAGATTACAGAGAACAATGATGTACGCTGGATCCTTGAATGTACTTTATCAATTTAAGATTTTAAAATATAATAAACTCATCTATCTGTATCAGGCAATGTTGTATTATATCATTACCTATCTCACATCTTGAGCCGGTCCATTCTGCTGAGCAATTACATGTATAAGACCCAAGATTGTTTACGCAAGATCCATTATTAAAACAAAGCGATTCATTTCCAAGACTCGCATCAGAACATTCATCCACATCTGTAAAAATATCAGAAAACCAATTCCTTCAATGGCCATAGAGTGAATTTTTATATCAAATGTATTCTGCTCAAATCAAAGTACTTAGAGAACAGACATCCAGGCTCATTTGTCACAGGGGCATCGGAAGGTAGTTTATACTAGGACGGCGAATTAAATCGATAAGGGTGGGACGGGTGTTAAATTGGACCGTATTTGAATTTGAAAATAGATATTAAATGAGATAACCTACACGTATCTGAAATGAATCAATTTACGTATTGTTACTTAGATGGCAGAACAACAAGGAATAAAGAAAAACTGAGCTTAATAATGATTGTTATTCATTGACATTTGACGACATAAAATGTGCATAAAGATAACACAACTCAAATTTATGCTACCAAATGTTGTATGCATGTAAAAAGGCCAATTAAGTCCACCCACAATGGATTTGATTTGTCTCTCTATATTCTGAAATCAGTCTTTCTATGCGTTCTAAATTAATTTCCGTGTATCTCATGTGATGTGCATTGAGAACGATTCCATGATATGGCATATTTCACTGATTACGGACTAAATATACATATTGAACACTAATGAATTAATTTAATTTTTAATGATGTTAATACATATTTATATTGTAATCGAGGGGTAAACTATTTAGCATCCAAGCGGACATTAACTATTGTTCAAGCTTCCCGTAAAAAGTCGTACTTTAGAATGTGTAAACAAAGTAATCCGCCGCTCAGTACATTGTAACTCTACATTGGAACCTCTTAGAATGTAGAGAGATACTTAAATGACTAACTGACATGATATACGTTCTACAACATCCTACCCTTCTTTGCAAATCTATTCGTCCAATGTAAGTATTGGATATGTACATGTATGATGCATGTATGCGTTGAAAGATGAATAGTTTTCCTGTCCTTATGCGAGGGGTTGTTCAATATGCAATGTGTATTGTATGTAATCTCAAAACTATTTCGACTTGAATAGTAAAATAAACATAACCGAATGAAAATTGTTTATGCAATGTTTAATGTAAGCTCTGATTTCTTCAATATGCTAAACCACTTTCCTGGCCATTTTTAAACAGTGGTCAACTGGAGCTACAAATATTGAAATGTCCATAAGTTTAGAACTGTTGTGGAGCTGAATGCTTGTGTCTACACGATTTGTAAGGTATTGAATAGAACTATTCAAGAAATCGTGCAACGCGTTATGGTACTGTGCTACAATACACATTCCGTATCGTACAGCCCTCGTATGGAGACTGTATAGCGGTTAACGTAACAATAGATATCGAAAATTAATAGCAGTAGTCTGAGTGAGATAGGAAATGATAGTACTAATATCATTTTTCATGCCAGCTTTAACAGTTAAGCTCACGTCTACAACTACTTGATTTTTATTTTCAACATTTTGCAATAATTGTGAATTCACTTTGACGGGTTTATCTAAATGCTTCATAAGAACATTGTATATGTCGGATATCTTAATACAACCATCCATGCAGAGGTCTCCAGTAAACCCCGGTGGACAAATGCACCGAAAGGAGCCAAACGTGTTGATGCAATCACTGGCGTTCGTATTACACGGGTAGTCCAAACATTCATCGATATCTATAATTATGTACACAGTTTCATTAAAATGCATATTTCATTTAACCTGAGAATCATATTTTAAGAAAAAAAGTATTCAGTATTTATAAATAAAGATTATCGTGTTCACGTGTAAATAAAATGTGAATATATTAAAACGAGTTACCTAGTTCGCAATTGGTACCATTCCATCCTGATTCACAGAGACATTTGTACGATTCACCTACCGACTCGCATGTTCCGTTGTTAAGACACGGCTCCGATGCATTACATATATCTGAAGAAAAGATAAAATTTCATTATTTTAAATGTTGGAGACAAGGGGACAATTTCTACCATTTCAACCAATCTGTGAAGTAGATAGTTATCAACATATCTACAAATGTAAATGTTTAGCAACGCAAACATGCACATGGCAAATGTCAAATTTCTTATATATTAGTTTTTAACAAATCAGTGAAATATAACAGATTAGCTGAATTTTTAGAATAGATAATAAAACTTAAAATAAGTTTTCATTGTAGTTTCTTTGATGAATAAGGGCATTGTAGGCTGAATAATTCATAATGAACACATTTTTTTAACATACAGTATATATCGTATATGTTTATGCATCTTATATAACAGATACTAAACGTAAGCTCACGGTAATCACACAATGGTCCTCCCCATTCAGCGGTACAGTTGCAGACAAAGGATCCATCAGTATTGTGACATATACCACCATTGAGGCACATTGTGTTATTTTCACATTCATTTATATCTGAAAAATATCACTGTCTGCTTAACTACCAAATGTGTAGGGTTTTTTTCATGGTAAATACAATGTACTGTGTCGAAAGTCATACTCAATGAAAAGAAGATTAATGTGCACAGTTTAGTGTTTCTATGTTGGTATTATTTTATGTAACAACTTCGTAATAAATATAACAATAGTACTAACTATGAATGAATATTTGAATTCTCTTAAATTACTTTCGAGTATAGTTTTTAGTAATCATACATATTTTATAGAAATGGCTTTGTTGTTTAAATAATTACATGTAAATACTCAGAAGTGTGACAATAAATTTTAACTACTTTGAAATTGATTAATCTTAAAAAAGTATGCATATTTGCAGTTAACCTTCCAAGCACAGCTTCCCAGTCCATCCACTCATGCAGACACAGTGAAAGGACCCACATGTGTTGATACAGCTTTTGGATGTGTTCAAGGGGCAAACATTAAGGATGCACTCGTCAACATCTGTGAAAAAATCCATATATGTTAATTTAAAACATCCTTGAGATTCATTCATCAGCATTTTTCACTCATATAGTCAAAAGATAATTTGCTATGACTCAAACCAATCAAATATTTATGCACGATATGTTTTCTCTTCAATCTGGATGTTTGCGTTTGCAATACATTTTACATCTATTGGACTCATGAAGAACAGGAGACTTTTCAATCACCAGATTACGATCATAAAAAACCGCTTGTTCAAAATAATGAAATAAAATTTTATGTGAAATTTCATACTATTATTCAATATGGAGAAGAAAAACTCATGAATTAATCAGTTTCCTATTTTTTTCTAACAATCTTGCCTCCGTATCGAATTGACAAACTGTATAATGTAAGTTTTTTGGGCATATTTCCGTGGTCTTAGCTGTCTATCCAATAAAGGTCTAAGCTTAAAAAATAGGAAAATTCTAAATACATATTCAATATTGTTTATGCGAGGAAGAAACTTGTGTTTTATCCATGAAAAACGAATCTTTTATTCGACAATCATTTAATAAAACCTCATTCTATCATATCTAACAAAAATGACCGCCAAACAAAATTAGCAATATTTTGGAGAGTTTTAATAATTACACCTGATTTTATTTTTTCTTGTCCTTTATAAAAATTCTAAATACATGTTTAATCGTGTTTCCATAAAGATTAAATTTCTACATACATTTATTTATGAAAAATGGATCGTTAATTTGACAATTTCTTAATTTCAACTTTATCCTTCATAACTAACGTAAACTTTCAACAAAAATCATATTATCAAAAGTTTAATTATACCTTTAACAATGATACTTCTTGATTCTATTTTTTCCTTATTTTATATGTTCTATAAATAAGTTTAATATTATTAAAGTTGGTTTAAAATATTTCACAAGGCAGATTACATGTACCAAGAGTTTGATAGATTACAGAGAACAATGATGTACGCTGGATCCTTGAATGTACTTTATCAATTTAAGATTTTAAAATATAATAAACTCATCTATCTGTATCAGGCAATGTTGTATTATATCATTACCTATCTCACATCTTGAGCCGGTCCATTCTGCTGAGCAATTACATGTATAAGACCCAAGATTGTTTACGCAAGATCCATTATTAAAACAAAGCGATTCATTTCCAAGACTCGCATCAGAACATTCATCCACATCTGTAAAAATATCAGAAAACCAATTCCTTCAATGGCCATAGAGTGAATTTTTATATCAAATGTATTCTGCTCAAATCAAAGTACTTAGAGAACAGACATCCAGGCTCATTTGTCACAGGGGCATCGGAAGGTAGTTTATACTAGGACGGCGAATTAAATCGATAAGGGTGGGACGGGTGTTAAATTGGACCGTATTTGAATTTGAAAATAGATATTAAATGAGATAACCTACACGTATCTGAAATGAATCAATTTACGTATTGTTACTTAGATGGCAGAACAACAAGGAATAAAGAAAAACTGAGCTTAATAATGATTGTTATTCATTGACATTTGACGACATAAAATGTGCATAAAGATAACACAACTCAAATTTATGCTACCAAATGTTGTATGCATGTAAAAAGGCCAATTAAGTCCACCCACAATGGATTTGATTTGTCTCTCTATATTCTGAAATCAGTCTTTCTATGCGTTCTAAATTAATTTCCGTGTATCTCATGTGATGTGCATTGAGAACGATTCCATGATATGGCATATTTCACTGATTACGGACTAAATATACATATTGAACACTAATGAATTAATTTAATTTTTAATGATGTTAATACATATTTATATTGTAATCGAGGGGTAAACTATTTAGCATCCAAGCGGACATTAACTATTGTTCAAGCTTCCCGTAAAAAGTCGTACTTTAGAATGTGTAAACAAAGTAATCCGCCGCTCAGTACATTGTAACTCTACATTGGAACCTCTTAGAATGTAGAGAGATACTTAAATGACTAACTGACATGATATACGTTCTACAACATCCTACCCTTCTTTGCAAATCTATTCGTCCAATGTAAGTATTGGATATGTACATGTATGATGCATGTATGCGTTGAAAGATGAATAGTTTTCCTGTCCTTATGCGAGGGGTTGTTCAATATGCAATGTGTATTGTATGTAATCTCAAAACTATTTCGACTTGAATAGTAAAATAAACATAACCGAATGAAAATTGTTTATGCAATGTTTAATGTAAGCTCTGATTTCTTCAATATGCTAAACCACTTTCCTGGCCATTTTTAAACAGTGGTCAACTGGAGCTACAAATATTGAAATGTCCATAAGTTTAGAACTGTTGTGGAGCTGAATGCTTGTGTCTACACGATTTGTAAGGTATTGAATAGAACTATTCAAGAAATCGTGCAACGCGTTATGGTACTGTGCTACAATACACTTTCCATATCGTACAGCCCTCCTATGGAGACTGTATAGCGGTTAACGTAACAATAGATATCGAAAATTGATAGCAGTAGTCTGAGAGAGATAGGAAATGATAGTACTAATATCATTTTTCATGCCAGCTTTAACAGTTAAGCTCACGTCTACAACTACTTGATTTTTATTTTCAACATTTTGCAATAATTGTGAATTCACTTTGACGGGTTTATCTAAATGCTTCATAAGAACATTGTATATGTCGGATATCTTAATACAACCATCCATGCAGAGGTCTCCAGTAAACCCCGGTGGACAAATGCACCGAAAGGAGCCAAACGTGTTGATGCAATCACTGGCGTTCGTATTACACGGGTAGTCCAAACATTCATCGATATCTATAATTATGTACACAGTTTCATTAAAATGCATGAATATTTCATTTAACCTGAGAATCATATTTTAAGAAAAAAAGTATTCAGTATTAATTAATAAAGATTATCGTGTTCACATGTAAATAAAATGTGAATAAATTAAAAGGAGTTACCTAGTTCGCAATTGGTACCATTCCATCCTGATTCACAGAGACATTTGTAAGATTCACCTACCGACTCGCATGTTCCGTTGTTAAGACACGGCTCTGATACATTACATATATCTGAAGAAAAGATGAAATTTCATTTTTTTTTAATGTTGGAGTTACAGTATACTGTGGAATCATTAAAATTCGTGGTGGCTCAATTCGTGGAATTTTCGTGGAAATTCATTTCAAGCATAAATAAACAGTTCCTAACGTTTAACACATTCATTTTAGGTCTAAAACTGGAATTTTTACATTTCAACATTCAAAATGTAAACAAAAGCTTTGTTTACATAGCAAGAACTTTAAGATATGTAACTCGCTTATATCTCAACGAATGACACTCAAATTTTGGTTGTCTATTAACTAAATAATAATGCCTTATTGAAGCACTGTAAACATTAAAATCGGGAAAATATTTTTTGACGAAAATGCTGACCATGCCACTTTAAAAAAAACCATTCTGAATATCAAGAGTTTTACAAGATTGATTCACTTTGCCTACATATGTATTCAGTATCATTCGAACATATTAAAGAATAAGGATAAGTGATGTCGAAATTTAGACATCAAGCCTCCGATTAAATTCTCGTAAAACGACTTTATGGTAAACGTCTATCACTCTCTCAAGTTTAATTCATATGTCACACAGAACTTTTAGAATATGTTACAAAACTACCAAATGTTAAAAATATGAATAATGTATCATAAAAATGAAAAGAAAAGTATATTGAAAATTCATAATTTAATTGCTTGTTTCTGTCATTTTTGTCTAAAAATCCTTCCGCACAAAAAATAGTTCCCCCAAAACCTTTTTGTTTCTTGAATTCAAATGGATTTTCTTTATGAATGTTATGTAGTTATGAAACAATTATCTTTCTGTGATGATTAGATAAATAAAATCATATTTATTTTGAATAAAATGATCATATGCGCAATGAAATCAAAGCGTGAGGAGTTACAATATGTAGATACCTTAATAATAATGCAGTTTACCTTACTATTATAATTTTTCCGAATGCTTTCTAAAAATTTTAGTTAATGTATTTATAGCAAAGCTTGCTTCATAATAAGTGGGATGTTTTTCCTTTTTTGAGGACAGAAGAGTTAGGAGTTCGGAGTATTACAAAACAATCAATTGAAAGTTAAATTAAAAAAACATGACAAATGGGGAAAACAAACGTACATAATCTTCACAGGTTAAGGTACAGGTAATTATATTTAGTAATATCATTAGGTTTTAAGTATCTAAATTTAAAACCAAAAAAAAAATATATACCTGCTGTATCACTGTATGTTGCTTCTCTGTCAAGTAAAAACGCCAATGTCGCGTTTAAACCAGCTGAAAATAATCACCAAACAATTCAGCTAAAAGATGCATTAAGTCTTGAATTGAATAGATAACAGTTTACATGTCCATTCATTAATGATAAAAATAATCAAAACGGCAGTCCAATAAATCATGCAGTCTATAAATGTTTCTATCATTAACCTTGCAACAAAAATCGACTGTAAATCAAACCATGCAGAATACTTTAATTTGAGCTACTTATTTTTTATATTTATTTATTTACTGTGTTATTCTAATAAAATGTCTCTGCTTGGAGAACTTTTAAGTAGTGTATCGACCTACTTAAAAGGGAACCATTGGCCTTATTTGTATTAATTTCATTAAGCATTATCGGTTTGTCCTTTTTATAAATTGTAAATAATAATAATATTGCTGTAAATATTTCAATATTATTGCGAAAGTAATAGGGGTTTTAGTAAACTTTTAGTAAAAAAACACTCCTAAAATATTTTTCAAAATTTTTGGAAAAACATAAAATACTACATACATAGAAATATGCGAATTTTCAAACAAATTTCATAATGCAAGATTTTACTAATAAAATTGAAAAAAAAACACTTACAAATAACGTCATCCTTTGCACAGCCATTCTTGCCGCCTAGAATAGATGTTCATAACAATGTGTAAATATTTAAATTCAACGTTTTTTTTAAAACCGAATTTCAACAAACCGAAAAAAATATATACAAGAAACACTGTTTAGAACACACAAAGTAGGGAACACTAACGAGAACTTACAATGATTACAGATTTTCCCGAAATTGTCATACTGTTCTGGGAATATCGTTCGTACATTAAAGGAGCACACCCATTTGCGATTAGCGTCGCAGAGACAAAACCATGACTGTTTGCAGTCTCCTAATAGATCACCTTCGGCAGAACAAACATCTGGGAGAAAAGAAAATAACAGCATACAGTAAAGATTTTGTTTTCATTTTAGAACTAAACTCTCTCTCTCTCTCTCTCTCTCTCTCTCTCTCTCTCTCAAAAGACATTGCAATTTCAAAATGTCTACTAGTATTTTGCAAATCATTTGAAAAAAAGTTTTAAAATCTATTTGATGTATCAAATTAGAAATGCAACGAATGGTGGCATACTAATCCCCGTTGTGTGCAAATTATTTTTCTATCAAACGTGTTGACATGCGAGATTATAATATAAACTTGCAAGATAATTATGTAGACTTACAACATAACTATGTTGAAAATCAGGCAAATTGTAATCAGATTACAATAATTCAAAATCTAAAAAAATATATATAGATCGCCCACATGTGATTTCCAAAATGCTAGATGTTACTTTTTTTTATCTGGACATGGGAAATGATGAATATGTTGACATGACACTAAATTATTTTATGTTGACATGCAATTTATATTTTTTAGGACTTGCAACTGGTTTATATTGTCATGCAACGTATTTATGTCAACAAACAAATTAGTTATGTTGACTTGCAAAATAAATATTTTAACAGCTACTTAGTAATGTTGACATGCGAAACAAATTTGTTGATATGCAATTTTTCGTGTTAATATGCAGTTAAGTGGTAATGATTTTCAAGATCAGTATGTCCATGTGCATCTTCTGGACATAGATAAGTTGCATTTCAATATATCTATTTCGCATGCCGAATCAGATAAGTTGCATTTCACCTTGAATTAGTTAATATTAGCTTAAAATGAAAAAAAGATGGAAAAAGCATAATACGTTTCTGTTCGTTTGTAATGTGTTTTAAATATAGGAGCAGTGAGACACGTTAAGGTGATATAGCGATTAGTCTGCGGTTTTCTCCAAATCAATAGACTTAACTTCTCGGGATTGATCTAAAGATGTCATGGACCAGAAAAATTACTTTGGTTTTACTTTTCCGATGAATGTTAAAGGGTTTATCTAAATTTTTAACGAATGGGACTGAATGCCTCTATAATTTCCGAACAGACTTCGTAATCACACGAATAATCGCAATCTTAGATACACAAGACTGTATCTTACCCGAACCCGACTTTGAATCTGGAAAAAAAAAACAACAAATAAATTGCATTTAAAGTAAGTTATTCACTTACTAAAGTTGAAAGAATAAAATCAAGGCTGTTTAAAAAATACTGTCTGTATACTATTGTACATATATCGACATAAAACCTTCGATAAGAAATATGTTTGACAAGTCTGGCAATGTTTGGTACATACACGTTTGAATAGTTAAAGGGGAATTGTCACGATTTTAGTCAAAAATTCTTTTTCCGATTTTAATGTAATCAATGCTTATGCATGGATTTTTCAATGAGCAACCACAATTTGAGGGACATTCGTTAAGTTATAAGCAAGTTACAGAGCGTGCAATTCCTTGCTAGGTAATCAAAGCTTTTTATTACAAATTGAATGTTGAAGTGAAAATTCGAGTTTAGCCCTAAAATGATCATTGTGTTAAACGTTAGAAACTGTTTATTCATGCTTGATAAAATGAATTAGAAAATAGACAAATCAACTTGAAAAAGATATTTTACTGGTATATTTCACCTATGTATTAAGCAAAAACAGTGCTCGGACCTTGCTCACATGACAAAGAATTGTGTGCTCTGTATCTTGCTTATAACTCTACACATGACCCTCAATTCCATGTGATCATTATAAATGCATTCCGAGAGCATTCTAAATAGTAAAAACAGAGAAGTAAAATTTGACCAAAATCGTGACCATGTCCCTTTAAATAGGCGCAGCTTTTAAGTGTTCTAAAGCATTCCGATTGTAAGGTTGGTTTTTTCACTAAATTAATCGTTAGATCTACTATAGTATTCTTAGATCTCAGACTATCTTAAAATTCATATATGATTTTATCAAGTTTCATGCGATTTGCAGAGCTCATAACACATTTTTTCCTAATTAAGGTTCTTGTCATAAAGTAAAAAAAAGTTGCTAAAGGTCAAGATCTAGTAATTGAAAGGTGTCAACTAGTTTATGACATTCAAGATATAATAACAATTGCTTTGTTTGACGAAGTGTGTTGGTGCCTAAATGTTTTGGTATATAAATGAAAATCATATTTTAAACTGTCATATGAAAAGTAAACTCTATGAAACAAGTAACAATTCTTAGAGTTTTGTACATTTTAGCATTACTGTGCAAGCATCCTCAGATGGTGTTGATTTTAAAATATCAAAACCATTACCCTTGGACCAATAATATGACCTGAAGAGGATTCAACATTTAACAAAGAAATAAGGAAGGGAAAATATTTTTTAAAATATTCTCAAGAATACAATGCTGCAAATTGTTAGATCACTTACAAAGCATCCTCAGATAGTGTAGATTCCAAATTGATAAAACCGGGACCAATGTATGGGACAATACAATAGGGGTTCAAAGCTTACCGTATGATTTTTGGGGCTTTAAAACTATTTTCAAGAATTAAATGTTTAATGCTGCAATTAATATGAAAGACTTGTCAGACAGTGTATATTCCAAAGAGTAAGAACCATGAATTGGGCATCAAAGTTAAACAAAGAAATATTTTATGAAAATGTTTTGATTTTTTTAGGTTTAGAACTATAAAGCTACTATTTGAGAGATTATTATACAAGCAATCTCGGGAAGTGTAGATTCTTATTAATAAAATAGTGACCAAAGGCCTAATATTAGTGGCCTAAAAGGGGTTCAACGTTCAACATAGAAACAAAGAGGGGAAATGTTTTAAATATCCTCTTCTCAAAACTACATTGATACAATTTATGAGATTAGTACGTAAGTATCCTCACACAGTGTAAATTCTGAAGCGTAAAAATTGTTACCACCGGACTAATAATGGAGCCCAAAGGAGGATTCAAAATGTTAAGCATATAAATACAATAGGAAAAGGCTTTTAAAATTTTTTTCTGAAGATATAGAATAATCACTATGTAAGCATCTTCATATCCTAATATCAAAGGCAAAGTGACCTTTTTAAAAATTTTATAGGTATCTTTTTTATTTTTTTATTTTGTTAAATTTAATACGTTGAGGCCAAGGATAATAAGATTGGTTAGTTTGTGCATCTTTGGTCTTATGATCATGTTATATGATAAGTAAGATAAGATGTTGAAAACAGTAGGCTTTTTTTATTAATGTTGTCATGCATTATCAATTTTTTGAACATATAAGAATTTATGTGAATTTTATAATGCCATTAGTTCAGAGGAGTTCCATGTGTTTTTATTTTGACAAAGATACATGACTTGTTGATCAGGTAGGCGATGCGGCCCATGCATCTCTTGTTTACTAATAAAATATAACTTAAATACCCAAAGTCTCGGCAAAAAACATTTAACAGACAACAGCTGACTTCTACTTTAAAGTGATGTCAAATTGAAAATAGTTATTTCGATTACTTTTGCAATGATTTGATAAAGAATGTCAAGAAATTGTTTATTTTCTTCATATTCCATATAACCATCACAACCATCATAATGTATCTATTGCGCTAAAACGATACTCTGGAATGATTTTATTTTACCAGATCTTAACCTCGCAAACGTAAAAGAAGAACTTATTTGGCGCACGCTAGAAACTGGTGGATTGTGTAATTCATTTGCAAATAGAGAGTTAAATCTAATTGAAAAAATACAAACATGGCATGAGCAACGGCTACATTAACACATTATTGTGAGCGTTGAATTCTGTTTGTAACTAGACTCAAAACCACAAATGAAATGTACAACTTTCATCGTGACAATACTCCTGTTGAAAAGGATAAATTAAGCAAAGTCAATAGAAAAAATAATTATTCATAAATTTCAGAAGAAGAGCTGAGTTGAAAAATGACAATTTAATTCCGTTAACTATAACAGAATGATAAACATTTTGATGCCTAAAAAATGAATACAAGAAATGGTCACCTTTAATGTAATGTAAAAAGAAGTTTCATGGTTTTTTGCAGAAAAGTTCTTCTTGGCCCTATGTAATACAGAATTCGTTAAACGAGATGGATTCTAGAGAAATATTGTAATCATACTCGCCTATCAGAGCTCCAGCAGAACAATGATGGAATTTATCCAGATAAATCAGGAACACAAACATCGACATCACTGACATCTGTTGCATTGTGGGATTGGTCAAGTTTGTCCGGTTTTAGTCACTGTGATACATTATTCGATAGTTCCGAACGGTAGGTCTCCGAGTCGTGCCAATAAAAGAAAAACTGTGTATTGATGTATTTATTGATGTTACTTAAACACGTGGTAGTGTTTGTTTATTCTTTACATCTATTGGTTGTTATTATTGTCACCTAGTCAGGTGACAATATTGATATTCATAGCACGGGCTATGAATGACCGTGAAAGTTATTGTGTACTAGTAAAGCCATTCGAAGGCTCTTTTTCGTGCAGTCATGTAAGTACCACCCACCCGCCGTTTGCTTCATATTGTATAATATATAGATGTATCCACTGTCTAAAATTTACAATTTTATTTTGTAGATGTGGAAGATTTGGTTTTGAAAGAAAGAAATTATTGTTATATTGGAATTAATTAAAACTGCACTTTCAGAGCGCTTCACATCCTACTCATGAGTTTGTGTTTATTTCATAAATATTTTATGTTCGTTTGAGTGAATCGAATAAGAACATGCTAATTTTATTTAGACAGCTGTGTTATAACCAATTCATTTTACGCATTTTCGACAGATCAATGATGGCTGATCGAATTGAATTTAATGGTATGTTTCAATTTTTGAAAAAGAGCTTCTGTGTACTCCTCTAACAAAAGGGCATGCCCACTCATATGTCGTTAGAAAAATCAACTGAAATAGAAACTTAGTCTGAAAGATGAAAGCAAAGTTTCAGCTGGGATACGATTTTAATATTTGGACAGAGTTTCGATTTCTTTTTTGTAAGATATAATTATTCTTTTTCCAGTCATTAATTGTTATGTTTAACCTTTTGAAGTCAACGGATACTTTAAAATACAATGTTTATACAATATCAATATCATCAGGAGAAGTATGACTATGTGGCATTGGGGAATGTGAAAAAGGACCAATTACTCGTACTTCTCTAATTTCTTTCGATATTTATGTCTCCCCTTTCAAAGGCTTGTTTTTGTCGACTTTTGTATTAAAGTCTTCTGTCTTCAGCGGAAGACCTTACTGTTTTTCTACGCGTTCTGATTCTTCTATATATTATTTTTCTTCTTGGTAGTGACCCTTAATTTCTCAGCCATTTCTCAATCGATTTTAATGATTTTTACAGGGATGATGTCTTACGTGAATGTCTCTTTGCAACCCACTTCTAGAAATTCACTTCCGCTTTTGAATAATCTCCCTTTTTCGTGTATTTTGGTACACGATATTGTCCACGCATCTCCTCAAAAACTGTCATAGATAGACACTTGAAATTTATATGCAAGATAGAGTGGTTAAGGTAGATTTGCTTGCTTGTTTTAGATTTGACTAGAGGTCATTATCCTTAAAGCTCTCCCGGACCTGAAAATGTTGATGTTAAATTTTTTGACAATTTTTGGGAAATTTAAGATTTGAGTGTGAATATCTTTCTTCTCAGAAATATTTTGTTAACACATGTAGGGCATCAAAAGATTATCTATAAAAGATCTTTCAACTGACACCAAGCAAAAGGGGCTGGCCCCTCAAATTAGGGCAAAGAGGGGTCTAAAATCTTTTATCTATATCCCTTTTATCATTAATATTTTGTAATGCATTATAGAAGTAAAATGGTTTATCTTTCAGTTATTTATCTATATATGTTAAAAGTTTTATGATATGTTACATAATAGGAGGTTTTGAGGGGCTAGAAATCCAATATTTTGATCATTTATATCTTAAGAAGAAGAAATATTTTGAAAAGCATTATAGAAGAGAAGATGCTCAGAATAACGTTCGTAATAATATTTAACCACTAAAGTTTCGTTTAATGGCCCCTATAAGGAGATAAAGGGTCGGTCCCAAAAACAATCTTTCCTGAATATCTCATCAACGGTAAAAAATTTGGAAACACTGAATGAACAAAATGTGTTAAGAATAATAAGACATTTCTTTTGATATGAAGAAATAGGAGCTGGCCCCTCAAATTAAAGGCCAATAAGGGTCTAAAGGCTTTTACCTATATATCTTTTATCATAAATGTTTTGTAATGCATTAAAGAAGCAAAATTGTTTATCTTTCAGTTATTTATCAACGTATGTTAAAAGTTTTCTAATATGTTACATAATTAGGCGTTTTAAGAGGCTAGAATTCCGATATTTTGATCATTTATATCTTAAAAAGAACTATTTTGAAAAGCATTATAGAAGAGATAACATAATAACGTTTGTAATATTCATATATATAACCACCAAAGTTTCGTTTAATGTCCCTTATAAGGAGATAAAGGTCGGCCTGTTAAACAATCTTTCCCAAATATCGGTAGAACGGTAACGAATTTCTTAACCGATATTTTACAAAATGTGTTTAGAATAAAAAGACCTATCATTTGATATAAAAAGAAATGTCTAGCCCCTCAAATTAAATTCGTCAAATTAGGGGACAAGAGGGATCTAAATGTTTCCAATCAAAGCTCTTATGTATTATAGAAACAAAACAAGGATTTTGTCTTCTATTTCCAAATCATGTTTAGCCACTAAAAATTTTGACCTTGACCTATTTTATTCTTCAAGGTCAAGCATTGAAAAAAAATATTGTCCAGACCATAACACAAGACCCCTTCAACATACAGACTTTAAACTTGTATCATAGATAGATAGTATATAACCAAGCTGAACCCCGTCATAATTTTTTACCTTGACCCAAAATTTTTATTTCAAGGTCACATTAGAAAAACTTCATTGTTCAACTCCTAAATATACTTTGACATAAGGACTTCAAACTCTAAACAAATTTTTATTTCAAGGTCACATTAGAAAAAACTTCAATTATCATGAAAATATTCCTTACAATAATGACCTGTTTCATATATGGGTGATATATAACATATAGCTGACATCGTTCTTTTTCACCTATCAAATTTGCCCCATATTACAATCCTTTGGGAGAAGGGGAGACATGTGTTTTTCGTAAAAAAAACCAAAACACAAGAGGCCCACGGGGCCACATCGCTCACCTGAGCAACAATGGGCGTTCAAAAGATATTGTGCCATATGGTCCCACGATAGAATAACAAAAAATAAATATTGTAAAGTATTCGAATTTTACTCTTATTTTTACATAAACGTAATCTTTGACATTGTACCTTCATGAAATACTATTTTTACCAGAATAAGAAAATCCCACGCAAGATATAAAACTAAACATTTGATAGGGGTACACTGTTAAGTTGTTAACTTCCAATTCCCTATATTTTCGTTCTGCCCCCCCCCCTCCCCCCACTTTGTAAAGCGATCAAAATATATGAGAGCATATAGGTACATTTTATTTCATCAACTACTTATTAGTTATTGTATTTTCAAAAAAAAAATATAATATTATTGTTTTTTATTTAAAAAATCCTACATGTCTACATGTGAAAAAGAAAATTGTACCTCAATGTGCTCAATTTCTCAAATTAAAAACATTCAAAAATTTAATTTGTCTTCTCCATTATTAATTAATTCACTGTTATTTACCTCGCGTACAAACCAGGATAATTTTGATATTTTCTTAGGAATAGCAATAATTACTTGTGATTAAATGTGATTAAATGTAATAATTGAATGTGTCAGAACTATGGAAACTGTTTTAAAGATGTCGTTTTTATTTACTCGTGTCTGAAAAACTATCAAAATTGATGTAGATTTCACATTATTTATTGTATAAAGAGGGGGCCCAGAGAGTAGGTATATACAGAATATCATTCTTTTATTTTGTTTGTACAAGTATTTAACAAATTCTAATTCATATAGAATTTCTAATGTTCAACCAAAATTTCAGCGTCAATCGTAGAATTATAAGCAAAATACAGAGCTCACAGTTCGCATAGGTTTGAGTAATATTTTGTTCACATGAGTTTATGACATTCAGCTTAAGATTTTTAACTTGGTATTTCTATTCAGCATTTAAAATGAAAAAAAGGTTACAAAGCATAAATAATGAAAACGAAACGAAAATCAGAGCAAGCTAACACCAACGTCATGTGTGAAAACTGTCAACGCATTGAAATATTTAGCCTCAATTTACTTCACAAAATCGGCACCAATATATTTTACATGTTTCAAAAATTTCCCTTCATACGCGAACAACAAGCAAATTCATCATAGTCAGATCGACCCTTCTTCGTATAATGTCATGGCTGCTTTAAACAAAGAACCTCGTTTTAGAAGTATGGAATACGAGTCTTGGTAAAATGGGTATGCTAACCCGGGCCGTGGCAAAATAAAAGCGGCCGGGCCAGATCGGCAATTGTCAATTCCAAATACGCATTATTTTGCAGCAATATTAACAGCGAATACAAATATACAGGTCCATCAAATATCCTGAAATTTTAATAAGATTGGCAGATTAATAACTGCTAATCTTTTGTTTTGCCCAGGCCAAGTCTTGCCTACCCATTTTACCGGATGCCGAACCCGAAGCTATTAAACTGATTGAAACACGCCTTTCCTTTATGATAATATTTTCGTAATAACTCAGATTTGAAACGGAATTATCACTTAATTTTTGCAATTTATATTTTCCTTCCCATAAGGATAATTTATGCTAAACTACGTTGAATTGGATTCAGTAGTTCTTAAGAAGAAGATTTTTAAAAATGCACCCCCCTTTTTCTACAGTTTCAAGGTTTTCTCCGCTTTGAATACAGATCGGACTTTTATTTCTGCAATTTATATTCGCCCTCCCATAAGGATGCTTTGTGCCAAATTTAGTTGAAATTGGATAAGCGGTTTTAGAGAAGAAGTTCAAAATGTAAAAAGTTTACAGACGGACAGACAGACGGACAGACAGACGAACAGACGGACGACGGACAAAATGTGATCAGAATAGCTCACTTGAGCTTTCAGCTCAGGTGAGCTATAAAAACAATACCCACTAGTTTATCTTATAACTGGGCTTGGAGTTGGTCAGCTGATAATATATTATTTGAAACAACAACAATTCTAGGACCTTGATAATTAAGCACGAAACCATATATAAAACCTTGATAAATTTCTTTAGCAACCTGTTTAATAGGATACTTGTCTACATATATAGACATATACAAGACATTAATTGGGGTGCGACCTAGGTCCCATAAACCTGGGGGTTGACAATTTTGAGGGTCTTGTGAAATTGGTTCCCTGTTGTCTAAAACTTTGTTGATGTCCTGGCCTTGTTGCTAGTCTTTGGCTGAAAAAGACTGCCTATATGACACGTATTTTGACATGGGACAGTTAATCATGCAGTGGCCTTGCCCACATTTAAACCATATGTGGTCATACACACATTCCTTTTTAAAGCAGAATCCCTGGAAATTAAAAGTGTAGCACTTATTCCCATTGTAAGCCTCTGATGCTGTGGAATTTTGTTGCCTGCCTACCATGTACATAACCCTGAACTCTGAGGCGAGTGAAGCCCAAGACTTAGCAGGATCCACTGCAATTTTTAACCGGAACTATTCATCATAAAACTTCCAACCTGCCGACCTATCAGCCTCTGTCCTAAAATCATGCGTATATTTCAGCATGTCTTAAAGATTGCTTACATGATTCGTTTAGCATTCTTAATCTTTAAAAAAGGGTTAAAAATTCAAAATAAAACAGTTTAATTGACATTTTTAATTGAGTATATCCACTAATTATAAACTTTTAACTCAATTTTAACAATTCATAAAATGGCCGCATGACAAACCCTACCAGATAACATTCAACAGCAAATAAATCCGTAAATATTTATAAATCATATGGTCATCCGCAAAATAAAATAATACAATGATGACTGTAGGCCTATAGTTAAAATCAACAACGTGTCTATGTATAATCATAATCTTAAACAAACTGACAAATAATAACTTTAAAAATTATCTTCAACTTTTACTGACCTCACTGAAGCTGGTCATAATAAAAAAGGAAGAGACAATGTAAACACGGATTATCAACCTTCTACAAAATATATTTCCGGAATATATATATATATGTACTATATAATTTTTTAGATTATAAATTAAACTTGCCTTAATTGATAACGGCACATATTTACAGACAAGTTAGAAATGCGCAATTGTAAATTATTACATTCTTAAATGTCTATGTTTGTAATAACACTAAGATTCTTAATTGATTTTGTAATGTACAGTCCGATAAATTCAAATGACGTATTGCTGAGGCGCAAGCAGGGTGTGCTCAATTTAAAGAACGAAATTCACATAAATACATGTACGTCAATATTCTAATATTCAATCGTATAATTGATGAATATGATGTAAATATAAGTCTACATCAAATAAACAAGAGTTTATGGGCCTACAAGATTTAATTTTTGCAATGCTTAATCCACAAATGCAAATAAACACAAAGAACATATATGTAGTACATGTGAAAAAGTAACCTCCCATAATTGCTAACTTCAAGATTTGTCTGCAATAATACAACTGGTGTGGGTGGGTAGGTTTGCGGAAAAAAAATAGCTCAGACTTGCTCGTTATTAGTTCAAAAATTGGCGCACTAAAATATGGCGCTTAGATATAACATGTGACGTCGCTGGCTTGCTGCCTAACAATAGAAAAAATATGCGCGGAAAATTTTTATTTTCGTAAACCTCATTCATTTCTGATACATGAATTAACATTTTATTTTAAATGAACAAGGGTAACTACAAAATTTTACTTTTTGCAATGCTCAATATACAATTCGCAAATAAACACAGAGAACATATATGTAGAACACGTAAAAAAGTAACCTCCAAGGCCCAGGTGAAAAATGTTTGAGTGAGGGAAAGGGGGAAAATTTAAAAAAAAAGGCTGAAAGGAATTTTTCTACCAAACTGGTACATATTTGCAAACTTTTTGGTCCAAGTTGGAATCCAGGTAGCGTAGATAGGCGTTGGTCTTCCGAAAACCCAGTTGTTGGATTAGTTCACCCTGTAAGCCTTGCTGGAACGCCCATGTGGCACCGCCCCGCCGAGAGGAATGCCCGGTGATACCCTCTCCAGGTAGGATTTTCCGCTGTCGAGACAAAAAACAGATGTAAGATAAAGGATTGTCGTATGTCTGTTGAAGGAGAGAGGATGTGTCTGAAGTCAAACGGTCGGCAAAGAGCAACCAAAATAAGCTACACATGGCACTGGCTGGGCACAGTGGATGACCGTGCAGGTCTGGGAGGGTGACCTGGAGTTGGTGCTCACGAAACTGGAAAGGTTATGTCCAATTCAGGGATAATAAGAAGCCTTTTGCATGTGGGCTTATGTTTTAGTTACACAAGTCGCGGTCTGGTACACAGATATGTCCCCGAGATAAGAAGTTTCCATGGTGCAAAAGTCCAAAGAATGCTATCAGACATGCCGCCCAAAAAGACATGTCCTCCTTGCGATTCACAGAGAATTAAGCACCACAGGACGAAAACCTGTAAATCTATAATTACTAAGGTTAGTGTTGATAAACATGTAGGCACTCTTAAGGTCTACTTAATTTAGCTAAAAACAGTTTTAGTGATTAGTTTACAAGCATGACATAGGTCCATATATGACAAGAATTATCAGAAGTATAATCATTGGGACTTTCGCCAATGGGTCGATTCGCATTATGAATGAATCTTACTTTTTTTGGGAGACTTGGGAATGGCGCCCACGACATTAACAATATTCATAGGTCTGTCATATAAAACTTATTTCCATGCAAAATTTCATGATGAATTTGTGACTCAGCCTGATTGCAAAAACCTACTATAATTGTTACATTCAACATAAGTATCATTATCTAAATCATTGTCGACAATGTCAAAACCCTCCTTAACGCCCTGCAGGATAAATGACTATCAAAGTCGCTGTTAGGAATAAGCTTTTCCCAGGCTGAAAACTGCAGGTAGGAAGACGGAGAGTTGCAAATCCGTTTCTGGGTCTGTCGCTGTTTTCCCTGCTAAACCATGATATGCTTCGTTGCAGGGTGATTATTCCCCTACCAAATACATGTATAACAATTATGAGCTAGCCTGCAGTCTGGACGCACACAGTTGTCTTGGTTTAAACGACGGCATATTTCACGCCTATTTGGAAAAAATGCCCCCCTTCCGCGTTTGTTCGGCGTCGACGATGTAGGCATATGAACTGGCTTCTCCACTTGCACTTTGCCCATATGAGAAACAATCTGAGTGGTGGAGTTATCCCTCTTTAGTATCAGATTGAACTCTCGTAGCTGTGTACATGGATCATTCCACGGATAAGAATACTTCAACTGGTTTTCACGATCATACAACAAAACGCTTGGTCACACATAATTAGCCTGAAGACTGACTAGATATAGCGCACACAATCAAGAGATTGTTTCAGTGTACAAGTACCATCAGTGATCATCTCGAATATAATTTGAAGGCTTGCATAACTCCACTGCTCTATTGTTACATCTCCTAAGGATTGATTTTACTCCCCAACGTTCAATTTGACTCCGTTTCCCATATCAATGGTTTTAGCTTTGTCTAACAAGACCCTAGTTTCAGTCCATACATAATCATGGATTTTTCTAGCTTTCTTTGAAGTATTTGACATATGTGAATTACCTTGAAATTCCGATGGAGCGTCAAGGGTCCTCGTATCTGGTGGTGCTGTCGCCGTGGTATGAAGGGTCATAGAGTGCAGGTTTCTCGTCTCAGTTTCTATCTGGGTTTGTAACTCTCTATAGCTATATCTGCATTCTAGTTTCGTTCTCTGAAGCTTCCTCTCTAGTTCTCGGCATTTTGACTTATTTCATTTAGAGAAACTGCGCCCGTTTGCACGCGTTGGCCATCCTGCACTGTCGTCGCTGGAAGGTCGTGACTGCGTGGATTCCAAGTCGATGGTTTCGTTTTCCCTTAAAGACTTCATAATTTCTTACATCTTCGCGTCTGTTTTTGCTCTACGTTCTCTGTCATTTCTGATCACGAGGTCGATATTGTTTGGCGAATAAAATAGCTTAGACTTGTTCGTTATAGCTAAAAAAAAAATCGGCGCACCGAAATATGTCGCTTAGAAATAATATGTGACGTAGCTGGCTTGCTGCCTAACGATAGAAAAAATATCCACGGAAAATTATTTCCGTAAATCTCATTCATTTCTAATATATGAACTAATATTAACAAGGAATCATTCTTTGAATGTTATGAGGTGATAATTTCGGTCGGGGTGTGATCAAATCTATTCTAAAGCACTTCGGGCTTTATTGCATTTGACCACGCCTCGACCAAAATTATCACCTTATACTATTCAAAGAATGATTTCTGATTCCTTAAATTGTAATTTGATACTCTGTTTGTTGAACTTTGAAACCCTATTGAGTAGTGGTATTAAGGGACAAAGAGTTTTTTTCATATAAGAATCTACAATGTACATGTC
Organism: Magallana gigas; assembly: GCF_963853765.1. NCBI lineage: Eukaryota > Metazoa > Mollusca > Bivalvia > Ostreida > Ostreidae > Magallana > Magallana gigas. The sequence goes on from NC_088860.1 coordinate 30,010,365, forward strand.
AATAACTTCGTTGAAAGTATAGTTAATTTCGGTGCAGAAGTTCTTGAAAGTTTTAAGGACGCATCCTTGTTCATAGTTTCGTAATCATGTTATTCTTTAGATAGATACACGCATTTCTGTTCACAAAAACATTCTTCTTCAAAGGGTTGGTTTCTTAATTAACACGTGAACACAAACCAATATATGGACAGAGTGACGGACAGGAAAAATATTAAAATACAGATATAGATTAATCATTCAGTGAGCTGAAAAGAAGTGCAGATGTCTTTTTTAGAGTTGTTTTCAGATTCAAAAGTATGGATGTTAAAATCTGATAATTTCGGGTTCGTCATAATTTTTTCTTTTCTATACTGACCTGATTGCTACAAGTAGATGTTTATTCATGGGTTTTTTTCACCTTGACGCTTTTGATACAGATAATTTTTCCTTAAATTGGACAAATTTTTAGCCATATATCTCCCCTTTAGGCTACTTAGGATAAATATAAATAAAATCAGAGCCGGTTTCCATTACAATTTTATCCCTTACTAAAGTACATGTATATCTATTCATGCCAGGATGCCAAAACAAACAATTTGCTGACCATACCGCAAGGCGATATATCATAGAATGGTCCCTCATCTAAATATACCTTTAGAGATATGCCATCGTCGGAAATCAACAGTTTATCACGTGTCGTTCCCCTCTCCATCACCCGTGGGTCAGTTTAAACTTCAACACTCGTTTTTGTGAGCAAATAGTTATAATTTTAGAGAACACTACCTTATATGGATAGCATTATATAACATATGACGATATTTGCGTCAAACAGATTCTCCAATCCAGTGAATGAGTCGCAAATCATGACGGTCTACAACGTCTTACCAATTAAGTATAAGCTTGAAGGTTTCATCGTTAAATTGTGGTTAAAGCTGACATGAACTCATAAAAGCGTTTGGTCGCCATATTAGTTTTGATCGCTCCTCTACTACCACTGGGGTATATAAACCGGTCGAGAAAGTTACGGTCGGTTGCTTCACATGCACATCGAACACGTGTCTCGTTCATACAGAGTGCATATCGTCTGTATCTTTTTGAAAACCCCGGCGGCACTGCATCCAACACAGTAGATGAATGATAGTAAATCCAAGAAAATAACAACGTAACATCGTTTCCATCGGCTTCTACAAAAAAATAATCCATGCGATCATTGACAATGCTCGATCTGCCACAGTGTGTGATTGCGCATGTGCAATGTTATAAAATATACAGGAAAACGGTCTACAATTATCGAGGATTTTTGAAGTATCTGTGCCTGGATTTTAGTTTGTCTTGTTTCGTCGTTCATTGGATATTCCTTGCCAGTGCAGTGGTTGTCATATTATTTTTGTTCAAAACGCGTTTCAACACGTCTTTTCGTCCAAAGTAACGTGTTCGGGCGAATACCTGAATGTGGTGAAGCATGAATAGTGCTTTCGGCCTTATACATGTAAAGGGGTGTGTGTAGCGATGAGCAGAACAATAGAAATCGACAACTAATATGGCGGTAGTCGGAGATAAAAGGGAAATAATGCGTATTTATGAATTCATGTCAGCTTAATCCGGTAGTATGCATATCGACTTTCTACTAAATACTACCCAACATCCTTGATCGTATTGTATCGTATCGTATTCTTGATTTTTATTGTTAATTGAAATGTAAATGTGGTATATTCAGGGGGAAAGCACAATTTTATTATATATGCTCAAGTAAAAGCTTAATAAAAATTCTGAAACGAATGGAAAAAATCAACAAAAACGGTACATGGTATTTTTATGTAAATCTAGTCTCGGAGTTCCAAAAAAAAACCCCAACAACTTGAGAACATGTGGAAGTTCCAGCACGGACAGTCCGATGAAGTTTTGTTTACAAAATCGATATCAAAGTGCAGAAATCCAACACAGTTTAACCCACATCACACACTTCATTAATATGCGGGGTTCCTGCACAATTAGCCCAACCGTATTCTTTCTGGTCTTAAACTTCCCGTCATTTTTGGACTTAGCAGGATCCACTGCAATTTTTAACCGGAACTATTCATCATAAAACTTCCAACCTGCCGACCTATCAGCCTCTGTCCTAAAATCATGCGTATATTTCAGCATGTCTTAAAGATTGCTTACATGATTCGTTTAGCATTCTTAATCTTTAAAAAAGGGCTAAAAATTCAAAATAAAACAGTTTAATTGACATTTTTAATTGAGTATATCCACTAATTATAAACTTTTAACTCAATTTTAACAATTCATAAAATGGCCGCATGACAAACCCTACCAGATAACATTCAACAGCAAATAAATCCGTAAATATTTATAAATCATATGGTCATCCGCAAAATAAAATAATACAATGATGACTGTAGGCCTATAGTTAAAATCAACAACGTGTCTATGTATAATCATAATCTTAAACAAACTGACAAATAATAACTTTAAAAATTATCTTCAACTTTTACTGACCTCACTGAAGCTGGTCATAATAAAAAAGGAAGAGACAATGTAAACACGGATTATCAACCTTCTACAAAATATATTTCCGGAATATATATATATATGTACTATATAATTTTTTAGATTATAAATTAAACTTGCCTTAATTGATAACGGCACATATTTACAGACAAGTTAGAAATGCGCAATTGTAAATTATTACATTCTTTAATGTCTATGTTTGTAATAACACTAAGATTCTTAATTGATTTTGTAATGTACAGTCCGATAAATTCAAATGACGTATTGCTGAGGCGCAAGCAGGGTGTGCTCAATTTAAAGAACGAAATTCACATAAATACATGTACGTCAATATTCTAATATTCAATCGTATAATTGATGAATATGATGTAAATATAAGTCTACATCAAATAAACAAGAGTTTATGGGCCTACAAGATTTAATTTTTGCAATGCTTAATCCACAAATGCAAATAAACACAAAGAACATATATGTAGTACATGTGAAAAAGTAACCTCCCATAATTGCTAACTTCAAGATTTGTCTGCAATAATACAACTGGTGTGGGTGGGTAGGTTTGCGGAAAAAAAATAGCTCAGACTTGCTCGTTATTAGTTCAAAAATTGGCGCACTAAAATATGGCGCTTAGATATAACATGTGACGTCGCTGGCTTGCTGCCTAACAATAGAAAAAATATGCGCGGAAAATTTTTATTTTCGTAAACCTCATTCATTTCTGATACATGAATTAACATTTTATTTTAAATGAACAAGGGTAACTACAAAATTTTACTTTTTGCAATGCTCAATATACAATTCGCAAATAAACACAGAGAACATATATGTAGAACACGTAAAAAAGTAACCTCCAAGGCCCAGGTGAAAAATGTTTGAGTGAGGGAAAGGGGGAAAATTTAAAAAAAAAGGCTGAAAGGAATTTTTCTACCAAACTGGTACATATTTGCAAACTTTTTGGTCCAAGTTGGAATCCAGGTAGCGTAGATAGGCGTTGGTCTTCCGAAAACCCAGTTGTTGGATTAGTTCACCCTGTAAGCCTTGCTGGAACGCCCATGTGGCACCGCCCCGCCGAGAGGAATGCCCGGTGATACCCTCTCCAGGTAGGATTTTCCGCTGTCGAGACAAAAAACAGATGTAAGATAAAGGATTGTCGTATGTCTGTTGAAGGAGAGAGGATGTGTCTGATGTCAAACGGTCGGCAAAGAGCAACCAAAATAAGCTACACATGGCACTGGCTGGGCACAGTGGATGACCGTGCAGGTCTGGGAGGGTGACCTGGAGTTGGTGCTCACGAAACTGGAAAGGTTATGTCCAATTCAGGGATAATAAGAAGCCTTTTGCATGTGGGCTTATGTTTTAGTTACACAAGTCGCGGTCTGGTACACAGATATGTCCCCGAGATAAGAAGTTTCCATGGTGCAAAAGTCCAAAGAATGCTATCAGACATGCCGCCCAAAAAGACATGTCCTCCTTGCGATTCACAGAGAATTAAGCACCACAGGACGAAAACCTGTAAATCTATAATTACTAAGGTTAGTGTTGATAAACATGTAGGCACTCTTAAGGTCTACTTAATTTAGCTAAAAACAGTTTTAGTGATTAGTTTACAAGCATGACATAGGTCCATATATGACAAGAATTATCAGAAGTATAATCATTGGGACTTTCGCCAATGGGTCGATTCGCATTATGAATGAATCTTACTTTTTTTGGGAGACTTGGGAATGGCGCCCACGACATTAACAATATTCATAGGTCTGTCATATAAAACTTATTTCCATGCAAAATTTCATGATGAATTTGTGACTCAGCCTGATTGCAAAAACCTACTATAATTGTTACATTCAACATAAGTATCATTATCTAAATCATTGTCGACAATGTCAAAACCCTCCTTAACGCCCTGCAGGATAAATGACTATCAAAGTCGCTGTTAGGAATAAGCTTTTCCCAGGCTGAAAACTGCAGGTAGGAAGACGGAGAGTTGCAAATCCGTTTCTGGGTCTGTCGCTGTTTTCCCTGCTAAACCATGATATGCTTCGTTGCAGGGTGATTATTCCCCTACCAAATACATGTATAACAATTATGAGCTAGCCTGCAGTCTGGACGCACACAGTTGTCTTGGTTTAAACGACGGCATATTTCACGCCTATTTGGAAAAAATGCCCCCCTTCCGCGTTTGTTCGGCGTCGACGATGTAGGCATATGAACTGGCTTCTCCACTTGCACTTTGCCCATATGAGAAACAATCTGAGTGGTGGAGTTATCCCTCTTTAGTATCAGATTGAACTCTCGTAGCTGTGTACATGGATCATTCCACGGATAAGAATACTTCAACTGGTTTTCACGATCATACAACAAAACGCTTGGTCACACATAATTAGCCTGAAGACTGACTAGATATAGCGCACACAATCAAGAGATTGTTTCAGTGTACAAGTACCATCAGTGATCATCTCGAATATAATTTGAAGGCTTGCATAACTCCACTGCTCTATTGTTACATCTCCTAAGGATTGATTTTACTCCCCAACGTTCAATTTGACTCCGTTTCCCATATCAATGGTTTTAGCTTTGTCTAACAAGACCCTAGTTTCAGTCCATACATAATCATGGATTTTTCTAGCTTTCTTTGAAGTATTTGACATATGTGAATTACCTTGAAATTCCGATGGAGCGTCAAGGGTCCTCGTATCTGGTGGTGCTGTCGCCGTGGTATGAAGGGTCATAGAGTGCAGGTTTCTCGTCTCAGTTTCTATCTGGGTTTGTAACTCTCTATAGCTATATCTGCATTCTAGTTTCGTTCTCTGAAGCTTCCTCTCTAGTTCTCGGCATTTTGACTTATTTCATTTAGAGAAACTGCGCCCGTTTGCACGCGTTGGCCATCCTGCACTGTCGTCGCTGGAAGGTCGTGACTGCGTGGATTCCAAGTCGATGGTTTCGTTTTCCCTTAAAGACTTCATAATTTCTTACATCTTCGCGTCTGTTTTTGCTCTACGTTCTCTGTCATTTCTGATCACGAGGTCGATATTGTTTGGCGAATAAAATAGCTTAGACTTGTTCGTTATAGCTAAAAAAAAAATCGGCGCACCGAAATATGTCGCTTAGAAATAATATGTGACGTAGCTGGCTTGCTGCCTAACGATAGAAAAAATATCCACGGAAAATTATTTCCGTAAATCTCATTCATTTCTAATATATGAACTAATATTAACAAGGAATCATTCTTTGAATGTTATGAGGTGATAATTTCGGTCGGGGTGTGATCAAATCTATTCTAAAGCACTTCGGGCTTTATTGCATTTGACCACGCCTCGACCAAAATTATCACCTTATACTATTCAAAGAATGATTTCTGATTCCTTAAATTGTAATTTGATACTCTGTTTGTTGAACTTTGAAACCCTATTGAGTAGTGGTATTAAGGGACAAAGAGTTTTTTTCATATAAGAATCTACAATGTACATGTCAATAACTTCGTTGAAAGTATAGTTAATTTCGGTGCAGAAGTTCTTGAAAGTTTTAAGGACGCATCCTTGTTCATAGTTTCGTAATCATGTTATTCTTTAGATAGATACACGCATTTCTGTTCACAAAAACATTCTTCTTCAAAGGGTTGGTTTCTTAATTAACACGTGAACACAAACCAATATATGGACAGAGTGACGGACAGGAAAAATATTAAAATACAGATATAGATTAATCATTCAGTGAGCTGAAAAGAAGTGCAGATGTCTTTTTTAGAGTTGTTTTCAGATTCAAAAGTATGGATGTTAAAATCTGATAATTTCGGGTTCGTCATAATTTTTTCTTTTCTATACTGACCTGATTGCTACAAGTAGATGTTTATTCATGGGTTTTTTTCACCTTGACGCTTTTGATACAGATAATTTTTCCTTAAATTGGACAAATTTTTAGCCATATATCTCCCCTTTAGGCTACTTAGGATAAATATAAATAAAATCAGAGCCGGTTTCCATTACAATTTTATCCCTTACTAAAGTACATGTATATCTATTCATGCCAGGATGCCAAAACAAAAAATTTGCTGACCATACCGCAAGGCGATATATCATAGAATGGTCCCTCATCTAAATATACCTTTAGAGATATGCCATCGTCGGAAATCAACAGTTTATCACGTGTCGTTCCCCTCTCCATCACCCGTGGGTCAGTTTAAACTTCAACACTCGTTTTTGTGAGCAAATAGTTATAATTTTAGAGAACACTACCTTATATGGATAGCATTATATAACATATGACGATATTTGCGTCAAACAGATTCTCCAATCCAGTGAATGAGTCGCAAATCATGACGGTCTACAACGTCTTACCAATTAAGTATAAGCTTGAAGGTTTCATCGTTAAATTGTGGTTAAAGCTGACATGAACTCATAAAAGCGTTTGGTCGCCATATTAGTTTTGATCGCTCCTCTACTACCACTGGGGTATATAAACCGGTCGAGAAAGTTACGGTCGGTTGCTTCACATGCACATCGAACACGTGTCTCGTTCATACAGAGTGCATATCGTCTGTATCTTTTTGAAAACCCCGGCGGCACTGCATCCAACACAGTAGATGAATGATAGTAAATCCAAGAAAATAACAACGTAACATCGTTTCCATCGGCTTCTACAAAAAAATAATCCATGCGATCATTGACAATGCTCGATCTGCCACAGTGTGTGATTGCGCATGTGCAATGTTATAAAATATACAGGAAAACGGTCTACAATTATCGAGGATTTTTGAAGTATCTGTGCCTGGATTTTAGTTTGTCTTGTTTCGTCGTTCATTGGATATTCCTTGCCAGTGCAGTGGTTGTCATATTATTTTTGTTCAAAACGCGTTTCAACACGTCTTTTCGTCCAAAGTAACGTGTTCGGGCGAATACCTGAATGTGGTGAAGCATGAATAGTGCTTTCGGCCTTATACATGTAAAGGGGTGTGTGTAGCGATGAGCAGAACAATAGAAATCGACAACTAATATGGCGGTAGTCGGAGATAAAAGGGAAATAATGCGTATTTATGAATTCATGTCAGCTTAATCCGGTAGTATGCATATCGACTTTCTACTAAATACTACCCAACATCCTTGATCGTATTGTATCGTATCGTATTCTTGATTTTTATTGTTAATTGAAATGTAAATGTGGTATATTCAGGGGGAAAGCACAATTTTATTATATATGCTCAAGTAAAAGCTTAATAAAAATTCTGAAACGAATGGAAAAAATCAACAAAAACGGTACATGGTATTTTTATGTAAATCTAGTCTCGGAGTTCCAAAAAAAACCCCCAACAACTTGAGAACATGTGGAAGTTCCAGCACGGACAGTCCGATGAAGTTTTGTTTACAAAATCGATATCAAAGTGCAGAAATCCAACACAGTTTAACCCACATCACACACTTCATTAATATGCGGGGTTCCTGCACAATTAGCCCAACCGTATTCTTTCTGGTCTTAAACTTCCCGTCATTTTTGGACAAGCGTGGCATTTTTCGATAACACAAAGACGACACATACTGATATGTCAGAAAAATAAACATTCACATCCACATATAGCTGTTAGATAAGTTCAAACATCTATTGTCCAGTAAGTATTTCATTTGCCGGGAGTTAAGTTAAGAAGATATCTGATTCATAGACTAGGCTCGGAAGGGTTAACATTTTGCCTCATGAGAGCCTCGTGAATTTTTTTTGAAACTATCACAAACGTTTCTTTAATTTCAAATGTTCTCATAGTAGCTGGTGTATTTTAAATCTAAACTCTAAATATGTTTAGAAATACCCTTAATGTAACACAAGCTCAGAAAAAAAAACATTTTTGTGTAAGACAAGTCAATATCCCCACTTTCTTGGAATACTAATGCATTATGTATATCTGGATGAGCTTAACAACTTGTTAACTGATATTTAATATGTGGAACCTCCCGTTTAACAAAATTTCGTAAATATCTTAATATTTAATATATATCCATTGTCATAATCAAAAAGTAAAACGTATGTTTTGAGTCACCGTGTCTCTTTAAATTATTTCCCTTAAGTAATTTGAAATAATAACAAAACATGAATTTTTTTTTTCATGTCTATTTATTGTTAAGATATAATAGGAATATATATATGAAATCAATCAAATCAACTTCTCTGTCGGTTTACATAAGATATAGTGGGAATCCAATCACCTCGCAAGTAAAAAAAAGTTCGTTATGCTTAATAGAATAAGTCGTGTGTAAATACACATCATTAATTGCCTAAAACTTTTTTTATATAAAAATGTATGAAAGTAACGGTAGTGTCTACAGTTAGTAACCACACATTTGTTTAGTTAGTGTCTACAGTTAGTAACCACACATTTGTTTAGTTAGTGTCTACAGTTAGTAACCACACATTTGTTTAGTTAGTGTCTACAGTTAGTAACCACACATTTGTTTAGTTAGTGTCTACAGTTAGTAACCACACATTTGTTTAGTTAGTGTCTACAGTTAGTAACCACACATTTGTTTAGTTAGTGTCTACAGTTAGTAACCACACATTTGTTTAGTTACTGTCTTCAGTTAGTAACCACACATTTGTTTAGTTAAAAAGTTATATTTAGGAGTAGTTTTACAATAAGACTTAGCATGCATAATCGGGTATGCATATTTTATACACATAATCACCGATATCTCATAATGAATCTAATGTTTAATGCAAAGATAACCATAAGACGATTTTATTTTATTACTTAATGTACCAAAATATTCCTTTTGTGGATTTTTTTTTCTATCAAAAGTACATGTCCAGTAAATAGGTTAATTGTTATCATTTAATTTGTCGTTTCTTGTCTCAACTCAAAAATCAGGAAAACGCTTGCTTCCGATTTAAGCGTAAAGAAATAATTTTCTCATCTTGCTATTGCCGCATTTTAATTCCTTTTTTAATATATTCATATTAGTATTAGATCTTTTTTTATATTTTTTTCTATTCTGGAATATTTCAATGAGCTCTATTCCTAATAACGTTTGAACAATCTTTTGTTTATTTGTCCTTCAGAATGGGTTGACGTTGCAGTCTTAAAAATTATTGAGTTTCGAATTGGAAAATCTTCTAAGCTTTTGAGAAATTCAGCAACTCTTTGTTGTCTGATCCAAATCCTTATATCTTTATCATATCAATGCTGACAGTCTTTTTTTGAGAGCACTGGATGAAAAAACTCTTTCATTAAATCCACTGAAAGATAACTAAAGGGTATTATAACTGAATGGCATCGCTCTCCCGTTCAGCCACCTTCCAAAAGCTTTCATTTTACATTTAGCGGAAGGAAAGCCAGAGTTTGGTTATATATTAAGGATATGTGACAATAGAAAACGTTCTTTTAATCTAAAAAAAAAAGGAAATTTCATTTGCTCATACATCTGTGGAGACTTGTGATAAAAGTGCTACAATCCATGAGAATAATCACAGACAGAACCAGTCCAATGACAAAAGCTCCTACGTAACCCGCGACTGCCGCTGAGTAACGTTGATCGGGGGCACATATCCGTAGACTCTTGCTTGCCGACAAATTCTTCGTCTCTAGCATCAATTCATCCTTTATTTCAATGAGACTATTAGGCAGGTTTTCTTTGTGAAGGCGCTGATTGGTTTCGTTTAACCAGTATTGTACTTTTGCTTCATAATCTGAGGAACAGCAACAATTCTGACCTGTATAATATCAAAATTCTTTTTAACCAAACAGGATGGTATCATTATCTTAATTACTTTTATTGTAAAATTTGTATTTTGGATTTGGATTTTTTCTGTAATACTCGGAGTTTATTACTGTTTCATAAGTTTTAGAACGCAACTCGAAGATTTACATCATCAAATAACATTTGAATTAAAATTATAGTTATGTTTTTATACATTCTATATAATGAACATTCAAAAGTCTACGTTTCCGACAAGCTCTAATGCTACCTTAAATCTACTCAGAAATGCATGCTAGACCCAATGGATTTTATGGAATAGTCGATATCATAATCATTCCATAGGTTTGTATATTGTCTCGTGTGACTATTACTTGTATAAATCACCAGGATCGATTTATATTACTAAAGTATTTTTTTCTAATTGCTAAAAAATGGACATGTATAGCGAGTATGGTAACCGTTTTAAATCTCTCCCCCCTCTATTTTGTACAGAGTAATTACTGACTGAAGAACAACACATTATCTGTCCAGTGTGATATCATAAATGAATTAAGGAGGCTAGGTGGTCAACAAATTAGCAATCAGATCTACCTATATTTAGGCATTTTCCTATATTCTTATATAAAGCTCTCGTTTCAAAGGAGGTCAATACAGTCTATAAATGGCCATGACCATCAAGCCCTCTTAAATGATTTGTTAAAACGTGTTTAATGCTAAAATATTTGCACATAAAATAAAATGAAAACTTGTCATTTTTATGGTTGATTTTATACTAAATTACACTGAAATAGTGCAGTTTACGCGAAAATTATACTAGAGTACTCCATAGGAGTTAATTTGTTAGCGTTTTATTTCTCTTTACAAATAGGATTTTATAAATAAAAAAATAATCAAGACAAGTATGCTAGCAAAAACTAAGTACTTTACTGAATCTAAGAAAAGTCGTGATGAAATGCAAGCCATTAAGCCATATTTTCGTAAATGAAGAATTTACAAAATAATGTTCGTTTTTTCTAATGGCATTGTTACATCTACTTAACGTTACAAACATTAAATAACATCAGAATATTTAAAGTTTGAAAATTGTTCTTGGAGGAACATACTACCTCCATTTCCAATTGTTGTTTGTTCCAGGTATAGGTGATTCTTTGTTGTCGATGATGATGTTGTTAATAATTCAGTTGTTGTTAATAATTCAGTTGTTGTTAATGATTCAGTTGTTGTACTATGAAGAGATCCTGTTGTACTTGTGTCATTAATGGTAGTATCTGCATAAACAAATCATATTATTTTATGAATTCCCAAATCCTTTATTACAACTCATCGTTTTCTGACATCTACATTATATACGCTCTTACTTTATTTTCTACATAGTAACGTAGAGTTTACATCGCAAGCAAGTTAGAAAATGATATATACTGTTGAAACATGTACGTGTTTTAGAGAATCTGACCAAATCCTACGCTTTTTGTAGTACCAACATATGATTTATACTCGTCTGTATTCATCAAAGTATAGAAACTTAAAGGGATTTTATTTTTGTGAACATTTTTAATTTAGTTTCAGCTTATTTGAAGCGAAAGTTTCTCGGACAGTTTCGTAATTTTGACCCGATTTTGATCATGACGCAAACGTTGATTGTGTTGGCATTCTATAGATATTAGCAAAAATTCAAGAAAATCCAGGCATGTATTTGTAAAAAAATAATTAACTATTGGATAAAGCTTAAGGATTTGGCGGGAAAAAAAATTAAATTGTCATTCACAAAGAAAACGTGGCCCTCGTTAGGCATCCCCTCTAATGGTGAATACAATTACATACAGTACACTTAACTTCTCATATTTACATGTATCATAGGTAAATTGAGTATCTGTCTGATACATGTCACTGTATCATTACTCCTAATGTGTTGTGATATTACGTTTGTTTTAAAAATTGTTCAAGTTCTTGTGAATAAAAAAGTTGGATTCATTTAAGGCAATGTTTTCTTTCTTTCACAATCCGATTACATATTACTATACTTGGTTAATAGATAGCATCTTCTCTGCTGTTGCAGATGCATTAATCTAACTTATACACATGTCCACTACAATAAAGGTACAACCGATTTCATAGAGATTTAAAACTCTGCTCCAAAAGCAACAATCAACAATTGTTGATTTGAATTTTTGATCAGGTTTCCTTAGAGCATTTATAAATTACATTAAAGTCTTCTTACGAGTGTCTATGACATGATGGTAGGATATTCTTACTTGTATTTTATGCACAAATAAATCACACTTCAGATGAATACTTACTTTTGACTATGACTGCACAGTTTTCATCTACAGTGAGTAATAATAAAAACACAATATTAATATAATGAACATGTTAAAAAGTGAGTAATTAACAACAAAATCAATCAGTTGAACTAAATGATCATTTGACTTGATTTGATTTTTTCTTCAAATGAATGAAGTGATAACGTTTTGGTTAAATGTAATTAGTTTTTACTTTAACTAAACTGTTGTTTTATCTGATTTATTATCACCTCACTATTAAGTTAAAACTTGTTATCCAACCTTACCATACAAATGAAAACTGATTGATAATTAAATCAGGAACACAGCTTATTGTGTATTTATACAGAGTTACTGTTTACCTTTACATGTTCTTATCTACAGCAGTTGACGATGGTACAAAATATCAATATGTAAATGCCTACCTGATAAATTGATTTCATTTTGGTTCAAATTTTGAAATTCTTGAAAAAAAAAATCACAAATAATTAGAAAACACAATAAATACAGATTGTTGTCGTCTTACAGAGCAAGCACGTACACACACAAATGATTATAATTTTAATAACTTAAGCAAAAGGTGGTGTATCTTGTTTACTCTTTTCCTTCAAAATTGAAGATTACGAAGTAAGTAATGTTATTAACATAAGACTAAAATATAATGACCTTTTATTTGTACTTAATTACACAGCGTAGGTGTAGGGGCACACACCCACATCGCTATTAAACCATTGTATATACATGTTATACTATACATACACACAAACACCAACCTAAAGGAATACAACTAAGTACATACCATCGACATACCAGGGATTTGAACATGTTTCAAGTGATGCACCTACAATTGAAAGACGTGTAAGACTTAGTCACGGAGAGAGAGAGAGAGAGAGAGAGAGAGAGAGAGAGAGAGAGAGAGAGAGAGAGTTTTGTATTTTTAACAACACACATCTAAAATATTTATTGTTATATTGGCTTTAAAGTTTAAGATAAGTTACTGTACCGCTACACGTGCATAGACCGTTGAACGTTAGTATACTTGGATGTTGTGTCTGTACCGCTGTCAATGAGGTCATCATCCATTCTCCGGCCGTACAGAAACAGAAATGTGTTTCGTTACATCTTCCTTTAATCGTACCTTGGACACAGCCAGAAACTGGAATCATAAATCATTACAAACATTTGTTTAATTTCATTTAAGATTTAATATTAAAACATTAGAGACGTGGGAGTCATCATAACTTGGACGAAGACTATCGTCATAAAATATATATATATATTTTTGGTGGATAGATATGTCAGTGTTAATGTGTCACGTGATAGACTATTGCTTTAAGAGATAACATTTTGGCTTTTGATGTAAAGTGAGATATCAAGATCTACCATTAAAAAATTCCTTTGTAAAAACATTTTCCATGGGAAGTTTAGATTATAACCACTTATGTGGTTGCTGTCTCTCACCTGTCAGGTGAGATTTTTGCCATTAAATATATCTTTTTGGAAGATAACGTCGACTTTCTCATATGTTACATAAGTATGGAATCGTCCAGAATTGTACTATTAGCTAGCGATGTATTGTAAACACTTCAAAGACTTAATGATATATATTTAAAACTGGAATGACTCTACCTATGGTTTGGTTGCATAACATAAAGAGGCAAAGATTGATTGAGTTATTCGTGCACATTTAGCCTCTTCAAGATACTAGGTCAATAATGACAATAACCTGTTTTACAAAAATACTCCTTTTATTACTAAGTATACCATAAAGTATAATGTCGTTCAACTTCGTTGTTTATGTTAACATTTATAACACATTGGGAGTTTGCTAATACGATTCAGTTTCGATCATCCATGTCAAAATTTCAAAATCAGACCGAAAAACAATAAATTCTTGATGAGCTGAGTATAGTGGTTTTAATTATTATTTCTGCTTTATTGTCCTTATACAGACAGTGTGACCTATAAACGTGTACACAGAGTATTATTCATTCCCTCTCCCAAACGTCATACTTTAAAGCAATATTTCAATTTGTGAACATGTGCAGAAGATGGATTTTTTTTTTACTTTTATAATACAACTAAGCAATAGCAAGTGAATTTCCACACAAGGGGGGGGGGGGGGGGCAAAATATATATAGCCGACAAAATTGTCAAAAGTAGGCCTAGGGGGAATATGGGTTTATTGTTCTACGTATTCTCAACATGTAATTCAAAGTATGAAGCAACTGATATTATTAACCAGTTATTGGAACCACCGAGATTCCCAGGCACAGCATCGTACAATACAAACGATTTCTAATATAAAATTACGTAAATGCTTTGTTTTACTCTTGAGCAAGGATTCGGATTCTACGATTGATATTTGTACTACCAATCGATTTTCAATAGGTGAAATGAATAATTGCGCAACCTACACTTTGCACGAAGCCAAAGACAAATGTCAGGAATTTTTGACTGAAATGAAGGAGATAGGGACAGAACGCAAAACTTCCGATTATTTGAAATTCGCGGACCAAAGACTTCCATTTCGAACTTTTATTGACAAATATACAATCTAAGGTATCATATTATTTGTAAACTAGTGTGATTAAATCAATATCTGGATCATAAACATTAATATTTAGCTTTTTTCATTAATATTTTTGGAACAATACTTGTACATGGAATTCTATAAACCTTTAATCTATAATCTTTAAAATTCAATGTTTTACTACAGATGATTAGTTTTCCAAAAACTTCCCAATAATTCCAAATTAAGGAAGATACACTCTCGATTTATTCAAGGTGGTTTTTTTTAATTAAGCCCCTTTTCCGCTGTTCACTTTCAAAATGTTATTGTTGTTAACAATACTTCATTAATGTATTTCTAATTGTCGAGCAAAATTCCATTGTCACTTTTCGTGTTAAAAAGAAATATCGGACCATGTTTTTGTTTCTATGATAAGTATTGAATAGGAAATTCAACCAAAGGTTTAAAACAAAAATAAATGTGACAAACACTAAAAGCTGTTTATCTACTGACAAATGAAAAACATCTGATTAAACAAAATTTTACCAGATAATTAAGTTAATGTATATTAAAACATACCACAAGCCTCTTTTAGAAACAAATCCAAAGGGCAGAGTCTTGACTGTCATAAATTCTGTAGTTTTTTGTAGACACTTAAATATTCACCGTCTACTTCACATATCAAACGGCATATGTCACGTAAATTTGGGGGTATGGTTAGGGGGTAGGGTTTTGATGGGAGAATGATAAAAACTGGCAGTATATATACATGTAAGTAATTTGTCATCGCCAGGCAAAACATAGGAATGGTTAATCAGAAGTCAATATTGTATTGACAATCTAACATTAAAAAATGCAATCAGAAATTACAGAGCTAGACTAAGTTCTTCATCTACGTCTACGTCTAATGAAAGATAAATGGTATCTACAAAGATCAATGCAAAATAAGATTTTGATCATCTTGAAAATTAAAGACAGGAGCTCTTTGGCATAGTAATATGTCCTCGCCAGACAAAACGTATGAATGATTAATCAGAAGTCAATATTGTATTGACAATCTAACATTAAAATATGCAATCAGAAATTACAGAGCTAGACTAAGTTCTTCACCTACGTCTAATGAAAGATAAATGGTATCTACAAAGATCAATGCAAAATAAGATTTTGATCATCTTGATAATTAAAGACAAGGGCTCTTTGGCATAGTGAAAACCCTCTATTAAGCCCTTTCTTGTATGAGAATTATTTTTTACTCAAGATTTTTTTGAGATATTAAATTCTTTCAAGCTCAACGAAATGCATTTTTAATTAGCGATAAAGAGTAATGAAACAGACCAAATGAATACAAATGCATGTTGTAAGTAATCGGCGGTCGATGATGTTCTGCATTTTTATAATCTACTTTTCACTAAATTCTATCATTTTGAGAAACACGCTTTATCATCACGTAAAACATCGTTTGCTATTTAATTAACAATGAACTGTACATCTGACATTGCTAGAATTGGTTAGAACAATATTAACAAACTATCAAATTAGATAAAAAATATTATTCTTCTTTTGTTCTTCTGATGGCTATTATGTTTGAACTAAGAAATCATAACTATGTTCTTGCACAAATATACACATATACTTATATACTTACATTATAAACAAGAAAATAAAACCCAGAACATTCAAATAGAACAAGGAAAGAAAAACAAACATTATTATAGCCATTACTTAAAAGTTTTCTCTTTAATTTTGGTTTCACTATTAGCATTACAGTTTTGGTTACTCAATGCACAATAATTTCCCCTAAAAAATATCCCTGCATGATATATTAAAATATCAATATACAACTTCCCGATCTAGTAATGAATCAACAGTTCGTTGCCGTATATTGAAAGGACTGAAATATAAAAGAAAGATCATAGACGATGAAGATAGTTGTGCGCCGTTTCTACAGGTAAATATGTAAAACAAAAAGCTATTGATTACCGGGGGTATTCTTATCAAAATATCCTTGAAACTTTTTTTTTTTTCATCTTTAGTTAGTATCGTTTTGCTTATAATTCAAACCTAAAAGCATTAAGTTTAACCTACCGATAACAATGTTCATAAATCCGGAGAAGCAAAACAGCACTAGCAGGTAAAACTCCATGTTTCACGTACTGCGGTAGTTGTGTATCTGATATTTTCAGCCGCCCGTTAAATAACTAGTCGTCAATAATCGATACTTTCAGCTTTGAATCTGTTTCGTTCTTCCAGTGCTTTGTATCCATATCAACTGTTTTTCTTCTTTTCATATTCATTTCATTCCTATGAGACAATGAACATATTTAAGCGATAGAAAAAAATTGTAGTAAAAGCAGGACTCACACGATGCTAAATGTAGATTAAATGTTAAACTAAATGATGACCCATGCCGTGAGGTTGGAAACACTGATCATTATTTTGGTCTCTTACCTTCTATATATCCTCTTTAGCCAATTTACTCCAACACTACACGTATAAGGGTCCTACACTGTATTAACAACACTCTAACTCACAATGTAGGATAAGACGATTAGTACTGTAGAAACAAATACAAGTTCCATCTAGTTCGAGATAATAGACTTTGACTGTAGTAACATTTTTCATTTGTCACTTTATCCAAAATTTTGTGTACCAGTAGTTATCAAATGGCTGTTGTTAACAGTGTTTGTCTATCAGGGACCAGTGCACACAATATACATGCATGAACTGCTGGTTTCCAATACTGAATTACCTTTTGCATTGCACAATTAGTAGTATAAATTGCTGACTCAATTAAAGAAAGAATACCAAATGAGCATTTTCTGCCAAAAAATTAATATAAAGAAATACAATGAAAAAGGAATGGATTAATCAATTTCTGTCGGTAAATTATCTCATTCATTATCCATTCAATATAGGCTTCAGAGACGATCAGTTTTTCGGAATTTTACAGATAATTCTTTAATTATCTGTTTTCACTATGGGTTTACTGTAAACCAACTTTTATTTGCGGCGCTTTCTTCAGCAATTTACCAATTATAAACCAGTTTCAGGCGACTAATTCTTGCAATCAAGACCGATGATTATCTAGAAAATAATGTGCTAGAGACATTTGAGAACTGGTACGCGGCGAGAGACATTCACAATGTCGCAAGCTCTCGCGAAAATTTATGAATGAAAGTTCGTTTACAGTATTAGACTGCAAAGCCTGGTGTGTTACAGGACCGACGGTATCTAAAATAAGCATTCCAGATCAGATTAAATTTCTGGCAAAATGCATCTGTATCGAAAAAATAAAAGTTGGAATTTCCTAAGAATTATAAAGAATGTACACCAATGTCATTCTCCCTTCTAATGTAATTAATATGTCAAAGTTGCTTTTAAAATCAAAATTCTTCTTTTTTCTGTCAAGCACACAACACAATAAATTTGGATGTACTTGTATCCTGCACGTTTAGGAACTAATTAGTTTGCACGCACTACTTTAATTTGAAGTTGTCCTTAGGCTACCGATTCTAAAAATAATAAGAGGTACATACCTATTTCTTTTTTTTTTTTTATGCCATATAAGATGCTTTTACAAAAATGCAGATATCTCAATATCATGGACAAAACAAACGATTCTTATAAAATAAAACCCTATATGATTGGTTTTGTAAATAAAGATGATAAATTTCACTTGGACACGTAGCTTTCAGAGAGGCATTAAGAAATCCTATCGTTTGCCACTCTATAGTTTCTTTCAAAGTGCCTTAAGATTCAATCATGGGATGGTTTGGGGATTTTGGTGTTTTAATAGTGGTATAAATAAGAAATTGACTATAAAAGTAACATATTTCAAACCCACAAGACCATTCTCATTGTTAAATTAATATTGAAACTATGATTAAATTGATGCTGGATCGAATTCTTTTAATTTCAATTTGTGGGTATTGCTATTGATTTTTAGTTTGCTGTTACAAGTTCTTTTAATAGCATAATTCGAACCGTGCATCATTTCTTAAGAGAAACAATCAATGTAATGGTAACACGTACACGACAGAATGATCCTGTTTAATATCCCGGTGTGTTTTTTTGGTCATAACTAAGTTATCACCCGTCATATCCCATGTGATTCATTGCTGATGAGACAAGTTATCTTAAATTCCATTTCAATTTTCTAATATATCGCAAGTTAATGCCTTTAAAATGACTT
Organism: Magallana gigas; assembly: GCF_963853765.1. Classification (NCBI taxonomy): domain Eukaryota; kingdom Metazoa; phylum Mollusca; class Bivalvia; order Ostreida; family Ostreidae; genus Magallana; species Magallana gigas. The sequence continues at coordinate 30,029,511 of NC_088860.1, forward strand.
CAATACATGGACCAAAAAATTAAGTTAAAACATGCAGAAAACCATTCAATGCGTTTGAGGAATAATATGAAAATTGCTGAACAGCTTCAAAATGTCATTAATAATTCAATCAATTTAAGAAAATATCCTGAAAAAGAATAAATGTTTAAATTAACATTTTAAATTACAAAATATTGCAGTTCTGTTGCATTAACTTATAAATAATATCATTAACGCTAGAATGATTAGAACTACACATACGTACCTTGAAAGAAAACAAGTTGTGTAGTCTTATAATCTTAATGAGAAGAAACCGCAACTGAGGTTGTCAGGGCGTGCATGCCCATTTTATACGCCAGAACTTGTTTCCATGATGTTTCCACAACTTGTCAACTTTCTTAACTTACCCAGTGATCAGTGTTTCATAATCTTCATTTAAACTAACCCATTGCCAAATTTCCAATTTTTCTTTTCATAACCACAATATTAGAATAAGCAGAAGATAATAAACTTGATCAAAATTCAATATTCTTATCTTCCTTTAAACAGTGATCACGAATCATGAAATATTTGATGTATTAATTACATGTAATTACCCAAGTGTTTGGTCCTAATACGAATATTGATTAGGTAATATGTTGATCGTCTTTCAATAGTGACCACCTAGACTAAACAATTGGTAATCTTAAGATCAACAATATCTCAACAGTGACCCATAAGTTATGTAACATTTGATCTTGCAGTATATAAATATGAAATAAAACCTTTAAAATCATTGAATACTGTGAATATACAATCGAATAAGAAAATAATATAAAAGCATTCATTATAAACATTAGACAAAACAACCCTTCACGCTTGTCTCTTACTAATGTACAACATGCTGGTAGATACCATATATGTTTCATGGTATAGGGGGGGGGGGTCCATTTTATCTATAGCTATTTGTCGCTTAAAACCTCTGTTTTATCAAGTTATTATATTGAGACTCAGTTTGCTGATTTTCTTGAGATATTTTGTTGGAAATTGATGACAAAATATAAGCTTTAGAAATTACTAGCATTCAATATATTTTGATGAAGAATATGTATCAACAGGACATGCCACTTCCATATTTTGAAGGTTTGTTTTTAAATGGTCTGATCAATATTGGATGTATATGCACTTTTGTTCTAAATGACCTAATTTTATGTCTTTGTACATGTAATGTGAACTGGAATTTTGTTTTCGAGCAAAAAGCAAATTCAATGTTTTTGTAATGACGAATTTTCTATCAGGTTGAGAACATATAAGGAGGGGATTTCCGTGTGTAGGGTAAGGAAACGGAAATGGTCAACATCGAGGAGTTCGACATATTCCATATAATAAGTGATAGAATACTGCACAGTTAGTAGCCTAAGAGATTTCCAAGCATTGCAATGACACAATTACATTAACGATTTCAAATACTGAAAATAACATGTATACTTTGTTTCTCTTGGGCACCAAGTTTGATTGTATCATTGATATAACAAATTGATTTCCTGTTTTTCATGTGTTAAAGCTAGTTTTCTCTTTGATTAATTAAGATGAAACCTTCCAGATAATCATGGAAGTGAATGTGTTCTAATGTTCTGAAAATGGGGTTATACAAACCAATAAAGCAATATTATGTATTACACAGATATTTCTGTGTCTCGGACACTCACCAAAAACTAACTGGATCAGTAGCGCCACATCGCATGATTTCATGAATTTTATGCTTACAGTTTAACTAATTAAAAATACCTTTACATTCAGCTTCAGCACGATTCTCTTCCTATGACATTTTCTTATTTATTTTTTTCTCTCTCTCTCTCTCTCCCTAGACCATGTCTCAAACTCCGCATGAGTTAAAACTAAAATCTAAGCAATATCTCTAATGAATTACAGAGTTTGGAAAATGGTTAATTCTAGTCGTGCAAACAATCACTATGTTGTCTGACATCAAACACAAACTGATGTGCATTACAAGTAAATTACAAATTAAACAGTCTAATGGTATTAGTAATCCAACAATTGAAAAATCTCATTAAACAGTAACCTTTACATTCTACAAAATAGATTAAACAGATGTCTTCAAACGATACCTGTAAAAGATTACATTTTTTTTCGATATTAGCCATGAAAGGATATCTTGATTTCAGATATGGTATTTACAGCGAAACTATCCCACTGCTAATTCTCAGTGCATTCCTATCTTACAGTTTACGAATGGAAAGGCTATATAGTTGGGTTTTTTTACATTCTATGAAAGATTCATGAAATCTACACTTTTTTGTGCATAATTAATTATTTCATCGTCAAAAAAGATAAAAGAGCTTGTCGTCAAGATTGTCATAAAAGACGATTTTATGCATTTTAACATTTTTTTACCAAAACAGCTAACGCCGATTTTACCTCTATAATATTTAAAGAGTTTAAGTCAGTTTTGACAAAAATGTAGATGAATTTAATTTTCTTTTACTCTGATATTTGTTCTACTAAGAAATAACACAATATTACTATAAATATATATTTTCAATTTATCTAAAGAGGCTTCAATTGCAATACGGATACTAAAAGAAGAAAATAAAAGGGTTACTAAAATATTCTTTTTGATGTCATTTTTATTTTTTATATTACTTTTTATTGTCTGTAAATGTGACAAAGTAATGTACCTTTGCTTGAAATATTGATTCAAATGTTTAGAGCATAAAAACTGGGCTTTCCTATCAGCTTTCTCTGTAATAAAAGGAGAACGGAGATAAAAATGATAAACATTTGTAAAGTCTTGTGTAGTTTGTTATACATGTTAAAATACCAAAATAACAATCGAAATTAAATTCGAAAAGAAAAATTGAAAAATTAAATTTTCAGCCTTGAAATTTTATTTCTATCTTTCATTGCGTTTAAAATAGCATCAATCAATTCTCCTTACCTTTATTTAAACTTCAGTGTAATTCTAATAAATGTGACAGTATCGACTAAAATTTTTGTTATACTTCTTTTAACTAATCTACCTGTACATCATACATAAATAGATTGTTTTGCATAAAAGAATTTTAAAGAGCATTCGTATATTTTATTTTTGATATGATTTGACGTGTAATCAACACATTTTAAAGTTTATGATCGATTAATAGTGGGTATTTTCTACATTGATTAACATTTATCAAAACAACAGCTACACTATCATATTAAAAAACTTAGCTTCCAGTGAGCTTATTGTGCAATTTTGCAATAACCTTTAACGTGCCCTGAGCGGGTTAAATAGAGGTATTACAACTATTAAGAGTACAAATTTAGCTTCATATTTAATCAATAGAGAGAACAAAGAACTTCTTTCATGAAAAGTGAATCAAAGCCCTAAAGCTTTATTCCAGCTATGTACAAAGATAATTGCAGACACCATGCATGGTAATTTTGATCTAGTACATCATTTGCGAATTACATCGATTAACGATGGAAATGATAATTAAAGACATGGAAATGTTTTATTATTCATTTGAAAAGATGTATTATCATTAAATCTCTTAATCTCTTTCTTTCAGATGTTCCTTGATTTGTGCATTGTCCTTCCTTTAGAGTCACAACATTTTTTCTGAATTTTGCATGTAAAACATATTTAAAACAAATGAAAAAGAACGCCCACAGACCACACGTTTTGATATTGATCATATGCATATTTGTCACAACCTATATTAACGATACAATGATAATTAAAGAAATGGAAATGCTTTATTATTCATCTTAAAAGATGTATTATCATTAAATCTCTTAATCTCTTTCTTTCAGATGTTCCTTGATTTGTGCATTGTCCTTCCTTTAGAATCACAACATTTTTTTTCTGAATTTTGCATGTAAAACATATTTAAAACAAATGAAAAAGAACGCCCACAGACCACACGTTTTGATATTGATCATATGCATATTTGTCACAACCTGTATAATTATACTGTCTAAACAACATCTACATATATCTGAATATTGATACAAAATATACACTACTCCTTAAGATGTCGGAGTTCTTACTTTTTAGTCTTAGTTGTAGTGCTCTTGTTCGTTTGTTGTCGTTTTTTATCATTATCATTGTTAAGTATATTCGTCATTTTGCTAAGATTTATTTTCATATCTATGGTGCTGACCATATAAACCTAGCATTTGATATCATTTTCAATATCCTTTTTTTTTTGCTTGTTCCACACTTCACAACGTTCTGTTTTTTCATTAAACGAATCAATACCCAGTACCCTGGCGTAGCATTGACCATTAAAGCAGCTAGATTTTCCCTTTGACATATCCCGTATCATTTTGAACCTCAGCTTTAGTGATTAAAAACAATAACTTTAAGTTATTTTATACTAGATGGGTTTTTTTTTCAATTCATGTATTCATGCTAATTTAGTACGATTTATCAGGTATATTGATTCTTGAATATTTTCTTTACAATTTCAACTTTTAAGTTGGAACTTCTAACTATAATCTTGGAATTTCCAGTTTTTATGTTGACTTTTTAAGATGGATTTTCCTTCTTTAAAGTTGGAATTTCCAACTTGAATAATGATTACAGAAATTATCTAAAAAAAAATGTCTGACTTCCAAATACGTTACAAATTCTTCTATCTGTTTTACTTATAAATGGTTTTATTTTGCATTCATAATTAATGCATCTGACTGCATAAAATTAGCTTACATCCAGAATAGGGGAGTCGTGGTAAAGTTAAAAGGGACAAAAGGTACATAGTCCAGGCTGGCAAAGGGTTTTATAAATCTGCTTTTTAAGGTGAGAACCTAGTAAGTTGATGGAACTTGTATTCAAACCCACTGTTTATGAAATATACAGTAAAATATATTAGAACTAAGGCGTATTATACCCCCGCTAAGAAGAGGGAGTATACTGTTTTACCCTTGTGTGTTTATCAGTCTTTCCGTCCGTTAATATGTCGTCCGTTCGTTTGTCTGTCCCTTACCACAATTGGACGTCAACTTTCTGTTAAATGATGACTTTTGTTAATCTTTAGACTAAATTTTCAAAAAGATTTCTTTAAAGATTTCTTAACAACCAATCATTGCAGATGCTAAAAATTTTAAGTCCCTCTATGGTCAGGAATGCAGTATTGTGGGATCTATTTTGTAGCAATCACACGTCAACTTGCTGTTAAATGACGACTGTTTATTTTAAGCCTAAATTTTCAAACAATTTTTTGTAAAATGATTTCTCAGCAACTATTATTTACATATGTTTAAAACTCTTTTGCACTTTTTGTTTAGGCATGCCATATGGTGGAATCCATTTTTCTACCAATCGGGTCTCAACTTCCTCTTAAATGTCGACTTTGCTTATTCAGAGCGTGTGTATCACTAGTGAGCCTTGGCTCAAATTGTTTACAAATGGGTTATATCTTAATTATTTTTTTTTCTCAAATCAAAACATACAGAAGACCTAATTATTCGATCGTTCATATATCTATACCCTAGCAAGAGGAAAGTTCCTATTAAGACGTTAATACTCAAAGACAATTTATTAATGTTAATTTATAAAAATGATAAGGACTTCGAAACGTATACACGAAATTGATTTTTTTTTTTGGCCATTGAAATTGTTTTTGTATTCAGTATTATTACATAACAATTTTTGGTCTACTCGTCACTTCACGCTTAAAGAGCTGGCCAAATAGAATGAAATACCGGCTGCTGTGCAGCAATCACTTATTCAAAATTCTGATTGCCAAACTTCGACCGAGATACCACCGGCATTGTACGGAACCCGAAGCTATCGAACAGATATGGAATTTGCTGCGCGTTAAATATTTACATTGAAATGTTAAAGAAGATATCATTTGCATTAGTAATGCTATGGTGTTCCTGATACTGCCAGATATTGATTACATGTAAGATCAAAAGAATTCTCTAAAAAGATACAAACGTTTATCAAAAAGGACTGAGTAAAAAATCAGAATAAAGTTAGAAAAAACCTCCATTTTCGTCAATATAGCTCAGGTTAACTCCTGTGTGCCCTTCATGAATCGTGACTAAAAATAACTATATCAACCATTTAAAGTCATTTTAAACGCACATGTGAATACAGTGATAGTGTTGAAATGTATTTCTATCAACCGATCTTTTTGAGTTATAGGCCTTAGCCCACACAAATATTTGCTATTACATGCTTATGCAACATATGAGTACAAACTGCTAACAATAGTCTCATTCATTTTTTTATGAGGTCAGACTGAATTCTAATCCAATTTTAAATCTGTTATAAAAAATCAACCACGAAAGTATGCATTAGAATTACATTGTGCACCGCAACTGTTAATGAATCAATGAATATTATTGTGTATGGCTTAGATTTATCTTTACACCTATTTTTAATGTAACAACAATACTGAGTCGAGAGTTTTTAAATTACTTGAACCACTTATACTCAGATATGAATATAGAATTTAATCAAAATTAGATATTGTTGTGTGTTGATTCTTCTCTTAAAACTGACTAATGGATGAATCTAAGTAAGCTGTTGGGGCACTGGTTCAAATTCTGCTTTTTTAAGGTGGCTTGGGTGATAATAAAAAAATTAATGAATCTTAGGGGTATCTTTATTAAAGTGTCAATTAGCAATTAAAAAATTAGGAAGCAACTCTAAATAATTCTATAAGATTTATGGTGTTATTTTTTAAAAGAAATATGAAACATTTAAAAAGCAAAACAAAATATATTCTAGGAGCCTTCTAAAGTACTGCATGATATAATCAAGTGGGCGTTTTATTATAATAAAGTTTGGGCAAATATGCAAGTATATCTCGATCTTAACCTTTGTAAGCATACAGGAGATGACAGTAATGTGCATTTGCTGCTTTACCAATGAAAAATAACCATGAAAAATAGATCTTCTGTCCTGCATTCATTTTAAGATATTTTCTCACACATAAGATTTCATATTGTGTGGTGTCAACGCGTTTAGATTTGTGGATATTGTAAAAGAATTATTTCATTTGAATCCTGCCAACAATCAACACTATTTATTTCTTAGCAATTTGTTATAAATTCGTACCAATATATAAATACGTGCTTTATATATCATGTTTAGCATAAATATTAAAAAAAAAATGTAACAAATTAAAGTATAAGCGATAATTAAATAAGTTTAAGAAATGTGATAGAGGTCAAGGCTTGTCTTGTCCTTTTCATGATTCGTAATTTTTTTTAAAACAATCCAGTTTGTCACATGTAGATGTCCATTAATAAAATCAATGGCAAAAACCTGTCTTCAAAAAAAACATAATTGGTACTAATTGTCACCTTAATGGGCAGTGCTGGATAAAATCATTAACTTGATGACCCGCTACAGGTAAGATGAAAACTAGAATGAGACAGTTGTTGGTACAGTAGAGAACTACTAATATAATGAATCCCATTATAGCTCTTTACTTCAGCCTCATAGAATGCAAATCACAGTTAGAGATTCCTTTGTTATCTTTACTTGTTTTACCGTATCCCACCAAGACTAAGAATGGACCGAGACACATTTCCCTGCTATAAATATCAATCACTTATTTGAAAATGATCCCCAGACATCCCACTGTTTTTGTTACATAATAAAGTTGCCCAAAATGACCCTTGAGGGAAATTCAGGATCATTCTTCTTCGACTTGGTTTGCGTTGATTATTTTTTTTTTTTACATAATTCCTCGTTATTTATATCAAATATTGACGTCATAGCATTACACCTACTTTTAAAGAACGTCGCCATCAAAAAAGATGAAAAAACCCCACGATAATCTTGTTAAAAAATAGGCCAAAGATCCAGAGTTGCATCACAACTTTTTTTTTTTAAATAACTTGGCATTTTTGGCATTTTGAAACACCCTGCATTTCGTGTTTTTAGAAGTTAGAGCTATCGCTTTGCAAGCACCAAAATAACAGCAAATGAAAATACTCAATAGTGATCATCAGTACTCCATAAGTTATGTATAAACAAAATGTTAAAAGGAAATAGTGTACATTGATAAAATAAATTACGATATACTTAATGTACTAGCTATCCTCTATGGAGGAAATTTGCATTGTGAAAACGCTGTCAAAAATTCTCATTTATGCTGCAGTCTTGTTAATCAAAGAAAATTAACAAACTGTATAGTAATATATCAGCAATTTCAAAAGATTTCGGACACTGTATTTTTTTTCAAAACCTTCAAATATAGACTCAGTTGCTGCATTTACAATCCCCTGTATTTTTGAATAAGTCGAATCACGTGTGTTCACAAACAATAACCGAACTCGAATAAATAAGAGCTCTCCCTTCTCGTATGGCTATTATGTTTCGTTATATACTGTTTTTGTTTTATGATATTACAATGCCAGGGCCATTTAAGTAAAAATATGTATATGGTGAGAGATATCTGCAAGTTTCTTCTGTGTTTCTACATATAACGTGGACAGATGACGCATGCTAGATTTCAAATATATTTGTACATATCTATATTTTTTACTTCCATAAATTCAAAAAACATTTTATTAGCACTGTGAATTGGTGTTTTATTTGAAATAAAAGGATTAAATGATAACTTTTGAAAATTTCAAAATCAAATCTGTATCAGTTCGTTCCCCTCTTAACACCGACTAGAAAAGGCGAAGCGGTGTTCGGAATGAGGCCTGTATAAAGCAGTGGTGCAGCACGTTAAATCTCCAGTACCATTCTAAGTCTTCAATGAACTCAAAAAGTTCATCCTCCTTGGGTCCAGCCATAAGAAAATGCAAGATTTTGATGCTCTGTCAGGAATCTTCTGGCGCTGCGTAATGACTCTGTGATCCCTTTATCCGGTACTTCAGGGGAAACTGATTGCCAAATGAACTGCAATTAGAAGTGGTGTTATGCGGGTTGTTTATCAACTGTAACTATAATATTAACTAACATTAATTTTGTTGCATTACCTACATGTACATCATGACATCTCTTGATGACTCTAAAGATGATGACATTAATTTCAATTACTTTCGTGTCGCAATCGCTCCAAAACTAGACAGACAAAGTTGTTTGTTCGAATCTGATCAATGATCAATATGTCTTAGTTAACTTACAGATCTGTTAACGAACTTTGTACGCAAGCAAGAGTTTTCAGCAAGTTCTCTCCGTAATAAAACATAATTGCGAGGTTATACGCCGATTTAAGTGAGAAAGTCATCGATTATGAGACAATTTTCTACCAAAATCAACACTTTTTTTCTTTTACAAACACTTGCAAAACTTTATTGCAATAGCCTTACAGTTATATTACGTGAGTTCTCTTTCAATAAGCCGGCCTAAGAAACAGCTAATGGAACGCGCAAATAACTGGGGATGAATAAAGTAGATCACCTATAAATGTGAACGTTTTTATACGGAAATAATATAATCAAACAATCATTGTGAGTTCTATGAAACTATTAGCACATGCACCAACCTACTTGTACCTATGTAAAAGAACAAAAAAAGACTAATGCCAAATATCATTAGAAACAGTGTTTAGGTGATTAAATTATGGTTTGCAGTGACCTCTACTGATACATTATCCTCTAATGATTTAAAAGTTGCATTAAAGATCAGAATACTAATCATTAAAGATATGATTTTGATCATAAACGTACAACATAGCCATTCATTATTTATGCTATTTCCAAATGTATCAAAATTGGTCGAGATTCAAACCCATAAATGAAATGAATTAAAAAATTAAAACATACATGTGTACATTGTTGACCATAATTTGGTATATTTTTACTGCATAAGTGGATAAACATCAACCATTAATAATGATACATTTGTTGTGAAATAGTACTGTTTAGAACATGTTTTGAACAATTCATGCTTTTTCATGCCCCTCTGACAATTTCTCTGCTTATCATAAAGAGCATTAGATCCATTATTTAAAAAAAAGACAATTTAAATTAGGTCATCATTGCAGTAGGCTAAGTGGATGGTCTTACCCAGTGGATAGATAAGCCATGCATTTTTGCGTGCAACTTAGTCCTGGATGGCCAGGCCAAGTGGATATACTCAAACCATTACTGATACTATTACGTATAAAGAGGTAAATGCAAACTGTAAAATTAAAAGAACTATCTGATATTAAGTTACCTCATTAATGGTTAAATTTAATTCACTAATGCAGTAAAACTCATGAAAGGTTTACGATGTACTTTTTTTGGCGTATTTTGCTTACATCATTAATGGATGTCATGTGAATTTCATCATTAATGATTTGATTTTGAAAGTGTGTCAGTAATGGCCGGCAATGTGGGTCTTTAAAGATAAAATTATATCATTAGAGGTCAAACTCGGATCACTAATACAACTTTATATCATTAGCGGATGATGTATCATTAGATGTTATTACAATGGTGAAACGCAGTCCGTGAATTTTTGTGACGATACTAAAGCTCGAGCCTATATACGAGGGTTTTTCGGAAATTATTGAGACAACACGGATATTTCCTTTCTAAGTGACGAATTAGGGTAAAAATTGGCATGAACATTGAAGAAACCATAACAAATAATTAAAGTAATATTTTAAAAATGTTTAATATTGCTTTACAACGGTAGATAAAAAAATCGGTGGTCGGGGTACCCGGTGCAAGCTAAGAAAGAAGAAAGAAAACTAAAACATCGTCTATTTAAGTGTCCGCAAACTTACAGTTTATAATAAAAGAAATCAGATTATATATGTTCATTTTGCTATTTTTAGTGACTAACTTTTGATCACGTTTCACTATTGTTCGAGTTGAAATACGGATATGGAACATATAAATTTACCAAGCAATAGAAATTTGACAATGAAGGTGTTTAGAAATTTGACGTCAAGGCGGCGCAGCGAGTATACATCAAATTGATGGAAATTTCGGAAAAAAGACATTTTAGGGCCACCCAATTGCTTTAACAAAAAATAAACGATATCAAGGGATAAAAAACTTCAGTTTATCGTCTTTTTTCACCAATTGTTTAACCAGAATTCAGACCAAGAGACTAAATATCAAATACTTTTTACACACTAACTGATGTCAAGAGTTCTAAAATATGTACACAGAATCACTGTAGGAGACATTTAACAGTGATTTGACTTTCGGTCGGAAATGACCCGATTTTTTCACAAAAATCAGGAATGGAGAGAATATGTCAATGTTGACATGACGAAATGTAAACAAAAGATGAGAAATGAAGAACTAATTCTATATAATTTCCCTTTGTTTGTTAGGTGTTAAAAACATAGAACCAATGAGAAGAGGTAAAATGACGTTGCGGTAAGTTTTTGTTGCGCCGAGTCACTGGGGGATGGCAAGTTGGTCAGTTTACCAGAAATTGTCTCCTCATACTATTGTCACCATGTGAGAAACACTTATTCAGAGTGACATATTGTTTCTTTAATTTAGTGCTAATTATTTCTAATTAAACCTTCACCGCCGGACATTAAGATGTCACCTGTTATTGAACTTATTATATATCTTGAGTAATCCTTTAAATTAATTATTGTATGTGTCAAGAGTAACTCTATTTATTTACACCTGTATGTACATGTATGTTTTACCTATAAATTAGTCGTTATCCACAATGATCGTCAGTTGGAGACTGGACCTTGTATTGTCCATGCCGACTGCACAGATCGTGTAGAAACGAAAAGTTTGGATCGTTAATAAATTGTTATTCGACATATCGACTTGTGAATTTCTACCGGTCATACTATGGACAAGAAACTTTTTACATTGATAAACTCTATCCTAGTGTAAGTTTTGGTGAAATTTCAAGGATTTATCTTTTCCTCCAAGGAAATAAGAGTAAATGTCTAAATAAATTCCGAATAACCCTCGTATATGGTGTTCGAATAGGGCCATTTGTATGTGTCAGCGCGGCATCAGATAAACGCACCGTCGCGCTAAAACACAACGCGCTGTCGCGCTTACGCAACTTTGCACAACACACCGTCACGTTCAACAACCCTTTAAAAGAAGATTTGCTGGGTTTTTTTTATCTAACGTACAGATAAATAATAACAATAAATTTGTAACTTTTTCTTACTTTTCCTTTAGAATCTTTTTAAATAAATTATAAAAAGAAAAATTTAAATAAAAACAATAACGTTTCCTTTGATGATTCATGCGGGTTATGAGCGTAGAGATCATTGCAAAAAAAAATTCACATAACCCGCTAACGCAGGTTATGTATTTTTCTGCAGTGTTGCCGCCTTCATATCCCGCAATAATCGCATAATCGCAAAAGTTTAACTAAACCCACTTCTTTCTGGCTGAAAAATAGTTAAGTATTCGTAGAAATTATTGACATATATATACAATACAATACAATACGTTGCATTTTAACTAACGATTAACACAGAACATGCTTTACGTTACATTAGAGTGTGTACAAAAAAATGCCACAATGGATCGATAGAGAATCTTTTTGGAATATGATTCCACAAAAACAGAGATCGATATTGGCTTTCAGTTATTTTATAAGAACTTTTTTTGCATTTTTTTAGTGAAATATGAAAAACTGAACTTTTTTGTATTTTTTCAGTGAAATAGGAAAAACTGTTTTGAGGACACACACAGTATTTTAGAACTTAAAACTTACTGTCAGTTAATGTGTAATATGATTATGAATAAATACATGCCAAAGATTATTTGGTCAAGCATTTAATTTTTTAATTAAAGGAATGTTTCTGAAAATCGAAATTGTAATTCTTTAACTGTCAACTGCCAATTGCTTACTGCTTACTGCCAAGTGCCTACTGCTTACTGCCAAGCAAGCATAGTACTGCATTCTTTCATATCTTTTTAATCTATGGATACAATTTAAGGAATAGCATATAGTCACATTGGGTAATTACTAAACAATAATATTTAACAAAGAAATTGAAATTTTAGGAAAATCGCTAGTTATCATATTTGAACCGATCCCGATTGAAAAAAAAACTAACCCCAATCAGAATTATTTTAAAATTGAAATTTTACAAAAATTCTGCAGTTTATTCTGAGTAATTGATATGAATTATAAAGTAAGTAAATGAGCAAACACCCTGATGAATTTGCAAAATATTGATACATTCTAACTTATTAGGATTTCGTTCGGGATTAGTTTAATACCAATCGGGATCGGTTCGATTTTAAGATTTTCCCTTCTTTTTTTTTAAATTTCACTATTTTGTTTCAATTTCTTGCTGAAAGATGATTGTAATGTTTAATGCAAGTAACAGTTGTGTTTATCCATAGATTTAAAAAAAATATCTACAATTCTTGTTTTTCATTTTCATAAATATTTAAAAAAAAATACTTTAAAGTTTATATTATAAAATAATTGTATTGTGTTTTAATTGATACCAAAGTTTTAGCTCTTAAGTAACCTGTTCGCAACAAAAACGATGTTTCTGGTTTCTATAAAAAAAAATACAAAAAGTTCATATAAAATTATTGGAAGCCGATATAGGTGTCATTTCTATATAATTATTTCTCAAAAGTGAGTCTTCATCGATCCATCATATAATGCATTTGTGTGTCGAGCCATCTTAAATAGCCTTACTTATTTTTGAATTAGATACCGCTATATAGCTTCTTAAACAAACTACTCGCCCGCTGCAATTGATACTCGTCTTTATAATAGGAAAGCTTTTCAATTATTTCCTCAAGTAAAAATCCTGAAAGGGATTTTGCAATTATCATAATGCTCCAAAGATGATCTCATGATATGCGTACTCAAGGGAGTAACTTTTGTCTGGACTGTATGATACGTACATGTATTACGTACAAATATTAAAAGGAAGGAAAAAAAAGGTATTGTCAATGTCACTAGGACTAGTCTTGCAAGCATGTAGTTCAGATTAATTAAATGAAAGTCATCATATCCAGTAAAATAAGAGACGTTCACATTCATAAAGCATGTAAACAATCACAATCTATGCTTTTTATGTTTTCGAGAATGTTTAAGAATGATTCAAGATTTTATAAAATCCCAAATTTAAAAATATAGCATTTACTGTAACACATTTTCAGATATATATCCTTCTGATAATTCTATAGATTATGAGTTTTAATTTATCAATTGTGGACTTGGACGAAGTAATCCGTTCGATGGCAGATGATACAAATGCTTTTGCCTTGAATCAACCTTCATTCTTATGAATTATGACAATTAATAATTATTTAAAGCCTCTTAGATCGAAGATGTATTGGTTTTCATATTTCCTTATTCGTTTCAAACTTATGTATCTGTCTCAAACATAAATGGCCCTTCCTTCTGATGTATGACATCAGTAGGATTATGACATTTCACTTCCTTTTAGAAGAACTGACATGTAAATGTTAATGACTTTTAGATTAGATCAAAGGACTGAAAGGTCTAAAGTCTAGTTGATGATCCGGTTAGACGATTTCCATTCAACACTTAATGCTACATACTTGCAACTAGTTGACGACAAAATGTAGAATCGGATATATTTCTTTGTTATAACAAGCGTTAATAGGTATAAATGACATATACAGTGAGTGACTTATGTTTTAAAGCTACTAATGCAGCAAGGTGGCGGTAAAATAAAGTAAAGTATATCAAGCAAACATGCAATGGATATTTATACACATTTAATTTAAGCAGTCTATACTTTGCATAAGGCAATTCTATGCATGAAATAGATTTAGTTAAAACTCTTGGTTTTTAAATATTAAAATTTAAATCATTCCAATGTTTTAAAATATGGTAAAATGCTCTTCTATTAAAGAATTCACTGTCCTTGAATGCACATTTTCTTCGCTCATGGTTTTGAATCACGTGAATATTAAATCGATGAAAAGACTTAGTGACCAGCGAGCAACATGCTATCTGGACCTCGAGCTTAGAGAGAATTATCGTCCACAAAAGCTTTCTCCTTCCATGGGAGATTAGAAAACGAAGTCTTACCAAGCCTTCCAGAAGAACATACTTTATGCATTGTGAACGTTATTTGTTGAGAGAGAGAGAGAGAGAGAGAGAGAGAGAGAGAGAGAGAGAGAGAGAGAGAGAGAGAGATGTATTGTACTTTTGAGCACGATATAAAGTGCATGTATGTTGGTTGGTTGTTTATTCGGGGTGTTGATCCGACCACCAGGACTGTCTGTTGTTTTCAGTGAGCGAGAACGTAATACTGTCATTTGTATAGGCATTCCGGTTATTCTTTTCATAAAAAAATAAAAATCTGGTACGGATCCCTATTGTTTACATTATAAAGATTAACAGCTTAAGCTGCACTTATTTCTCTTTCATTTTTTTATGGAACTTTTAAAATAATTAGAATAATTAATGTTTTTAATATATTCAATTTTATTTTAAAATGAAAACGAATTTGCCCACAAATTCCAAAACTTTCATTGGTTATTCCATAGAATAGGTAACTAAAATGTTTATATAATGCATGACTGATTAATCAAAATAGGTTCGATATATAATTACAAACAATAGTGAAATTTACTAATAGCACATATGGATATATTTGAAAACACATATTCATGTTTCTTGATTTTACTATTGAAAGGCCAGCCATTGGGAAAAGAATTGCTCATGCATGTTCGTTACTTGTCATCAAGTGTGTCATCATCCCAGAGCAAAACCTATGCTAATTGCATTTAAATTACTGATGCTTAAATGATGAAAATATCATCCCTGTACTTGGAAAAGAAGAATAAATGATGTTTCTTTAAATTTGCCACATGTTCACAATGTAATATCAGCATAATTATTCTTGACATCAAGTTATGTACAGAGTAGCTAAAAGTAAAATGCATTGTTAACTATATCATTAAAGAGGTAGGTAGTAGAGGTCTATTACAACAGTACCAACACAAAATACTGTTATTTGTTTGATTAAAAATGCAGTATGTCTTTAATAGCAACTTGAAATTTTAAGCGCATTTTTTGTAATATTTTATAGCTTCTACTATTCCTATTCTTTTATTTTTTTGTCAGTGCTTGAATTATGAAATCTTTTATGGAATTTTAAGTCATTGTGAAACGTCGTTTCTTCAACAAAAAGATTTAATGAAATTCCTCAAAGCATTTTTTCTGTTCATGTTACATTATTAATCTGCGAGGAATCTTTTGAATTATATTGATTTTAGATAGTTTTCACGCGATTTTTTAGCACACAGAACCCAAAATGACAATAACACAACTGTATGTGGCAGAAGCTAACAAGATGGTCCATAATTTCAACAAGCCATTTCATACGAGCATTAGTGGCATGCTGTTTTGGCAGAATTAACTCTCGCAGAGTCCGCCAACGTATAACGACAGAAGAGCATTAAGTTATTAAAATCTTTTAATAATATTTTGACAATTGTTTCTAGAAATAGTAAACAGAGTCCAAAATACGAGGAAAAACACAACAGCTTTCACTTAAATATAATTTAAAGCAATATACCAATACAAAAAATGAATTTGGTTACTTTATCTTACTTTTAAAATCATATACTATATGCACTGTGTGGATTCTAAATGCCTTGATAATTACTCATAGACCTATAATTAGAATAAATATACCATCATTTTGTGAGAATCTTTAAAATCCAAAATGTTACAAGGTCACAATATGTATATATTTTCAATCGATATGGTGTATTTCTTTGTTAGAATCCTTGTAAAGCGTAAATTATTTAGCTCGTTATCTATGCTCAAATCAATATGAAGCCAAAAGAATGTTGCAAATTTCTAAATAAGAATAATTGTTAACATCTTTACAAAACCTTCTTTAAAAAACTTTCAATTTGATGTCATATTACTTTGAAAGCAATCTTAAGATGCCATGGAGCACCTGTCGATACTAATGTGGATAAAAGTACATGTACATCATAATTAAAATACTCTCAATGTTTTAGATTATGTTTACAAGTTTTTGGGAAAGGTTAAAATTATGAAACCCCCAGCGAGATTTAATAAAGTCATGACTCACAAATTCATTGCTAATGTTCCAACCCATTATTCTCCATTGTTAGGTATTAATTTGAAGAGGAAAAAAATTGTAAAATTATACTGTATTTTATTGTTTATTTCGAAAGGAAGAACGTCCGGAGAAGGCAGCAAATGAAGTATTGAAAAATACAAAAAAGATCTTTTGAAAACAAATTAAGGAAGTACATATATTGGTAAAACAGGTAACTATTTAGAGCTTCCCGATGTAGTGATTTTTTTATGTTTATTCGACCGTGACCCTAAGAAAAATATTGGAGCAACAGAAAAGATGCTTAGTGTTTCTTGAAATGCACCGCGAACAAATGAAAATTTTTCAACCTATGCACGCATAACTAAAATCATAGGATACAACCAAAACAAAACATAGAAATGAAATACTTTTAATTTGACATAAATCAAATATTTGTTCGTTTGTAAAAACCATAAACTCTTGAAAAAAGGGCATATCTGTCATGGGAGTTTCAAATTTTCATCAGAAAACTTAGAGAGGGGAAGAAGAGTAAAATTGACAAATTATTCTCGAAAGAATGTTGCACATGAGCCTCAGATGTCCTCGTTTGCAATCGGGTTTTCTTGAAATTAAACTCCAATACAAGACAAAGTACATGTACAATTTCTCTGGATAGTTTTATTGACTGAGATTAAATCTCTAAGGGTTTTTTCTGGTGGAGGGGGGGGGGTTAAAAAGGACAACATTTGAGTTGATATTTTGTTCTACAATTATGAGCGCACTGACTTTGCTGTTATATTACATTATAATATTTTAAAAAAAAAACAATCTATTCTGACAATGTTTTCAAAGAGATCACAAAGAAACTTTGGAATCAATCTGCGTTTTGTGGGTCGCTATATTACTGATAGAATGTGCAGTGGTTGAATGTCCATCTCGTCCGTGTCCACCTGTAGACATGACGACCACTACACCATTTTCACGATGACTCTGACATAAATGAAACATTTTGATGCAACAACCTTTGCAAAAGATTTTCATAAACTCGTTTTTAAAGTTTTCGTTCAACCATCCGTACAGCACTGGGTTCGTACATGCCGAGCTCAACACTAGCATATGACAAATCACATAAACCAAATTGATATTGATGGATTCAAGAAACAATGCCAACCGAAAGTCACTGAGAATATTGAAAATATTCAGAGGTAGCCAACTTAGTGCAAAGATTATCCCAATAGACGCAAGCAGGATGTTTGTTCGCCGCTTTCTTTGTGAATTTCTCCGTTGTTTTTGTCTTTGAACATTAGATCTGGCATTTAATGCATTCTGCTGACTTGCCATTCGGTATTTTAGTTTATTGCAAATACGTAGATGTGCCACAGTCACGATTACAATTGGCAAAATATATTGAACAACCATTGATGCAACAGAGTATGCACCTTTTTCTTCTTGTAAAGAAGTGTCTTCAAAACACAGACGATATTTTATGTATATATTCATGTCATTAAACGGCATATACTCCTTGTGAATGGAAAATATCAGCAAAGGGCTTGCAATGAAAAAAGATATGATCCATATCGACAGCAATGCAGCCACAGCACCAAGCTTTTTCATACTATCCTTTGTGGGGTAAACAATGACTTGAAACCGATCGAGTGCTATCGCTGTAATGCTGATTGTAGAAACAAAAACATTTGTTCCTTGGAACATGGGAACGAATTTGCACATAAACTCACCAAGTGCCCATTGTGTTCGTAATAGTTTGTATAAATTTATTGGTTGAGTAAAAAGACAAAGCGTCAAGTCCGATATTGCCAG
This sequence comes from Magallana gigas, assembly GCF_963853765.1. Taxonomy (NCBI): domain Eukaryota; kingdom Metazoa; phylum Mollusca; class Bivalvia; order Ostreida; family Ostreidae; genus Magallana; species Magallana gigas. Next base: position 30,048,221 of record NC_088860.1, read on the forward strand.
ATTAATGATGAAGATATTTCTAGGCGTTCGCATGTGAGGGTTTTTGGCCACAGCGTAGCAAACCAATCCATTTCCAAGGGCTCCGAACACAATCAACACAGAGAAACAACTAATTAGTATATATTCGGTACTTTTACTAAATTTCCCTTTGTCCATGTCTTGGTACAGTATTGAAAGTAGTTGAGAATCCTCCATTGTGTCATTAAGATTCCAATTCGTATAATTGAAATCAGGACCAGCTCTGTCGTCCATCTTGCTTTCTAAAAAAACGGACAACAAAAACAGAACACTTAAGTGGGTATTTAATTTTACAATATTAAAAGATAAACTTATAAAATAAGAATTGTTCATTTACGTTTACACAGTCTCTAGTACTGATTTGAGCTATGTTGAAAATTGTTTTAATTGCAATTTTCCTCTTAACAATAGAATTAACACTGTCATTGAAATTGTATTGTAAAGAATTGTATGACGTTTAACGAATTCCTAATTTAAATGACAACGCTTTCATCAAGATTAGGCTCTTTGTAAACAAAATGTAGAACTTTTCAGATAAGATATCTATTCCAAGAATGAAAATACAATTGAATCACTTAATGTCTATCACAAGTTAGCGAGCTTCGCAGCACATTTTCACCCGATACCTGTTTTCAATCGGCTATAGTGTAATCTCAGCAAGGAAAGCACTGTGGTTTATAACTGCTATCGATATGTTTTATAATAAGTCAACAGTCTATCGTTCACTAGAACTTTTGTCTGTTTGCAACAGACAGTATAGAAATATCTTATAACATGACAAACTGCAATGTTTTCAGTGAAATTATACTTTATATTATGATTTGTAGAGAGGGATTGAGAAAAAAAATCTAATAAGCCATGGATCATAATTATTTCTCTTTGTTCGATTCGTATAACACTAATAAAATTTAGGCCATTCGAAAAAAATCAAGAATGGCGTATATGATTTTGCATACAGAGTCCTTTTATATCCGAAGTAAGTGCTAAAGAATTATTTCTAATAATGTATAATATTATTAAGTTTATAACATTATCGGGACATGAACATGTTAAAACACTCAAGATTCAAATATGCAATGAATGTGCTACACGATACAAGAAATTTTTATAAGACATGTTCAAAGTCTAATTGTCACATTTTGCTCAGGAGCGGATGTTATAATCGCAGATAAAACGGTTTAAACAATAATTTTATGCATAAAATTTTTTTCATGTATCATTACATATATTTCAAAATCAAATTAAAACAGTTCATCTAAATTCAGATGTTAAAATGTTATTTGACGATGGTTTATTGACTTACCAGAAATGCTTAAACTTAATGCTTAAAGCCTCTGTAGAAAAAGCTCAACAGCATACATCCGTTTTCTGAGTATAAAGTAAGACCAACTTCGCGAGAAACCCACGGTGTCTCTAATAATGTTGCCTTGCTCAGACTGTTGTTAATTGCTGGGGAAAGATGGGGCTTCAACCTGTCACTTATAAACGAACAAAAATCAATTTCTCTCTCAGCTCATTTCACAGGTCCTTCACCAATACTGCGGACGTCCTGATATCTGTCTTTGAATTCTGAAAATTAATATTGGCAGTTGAGACAGAAAATATGCACAGAAGTTCACTCTTATGTAATCTTATTCAGCTATTGGCTATGTCGTAAATTTGAGATGACATCGGAACAACATTTTTGCTTTTTAGTATGCACTGTTATGTTTAATGTATTTTGTTTTTAGTTTGTCTATCGTCGTTTTGTATCTCGGTTTTATGACGAATGTTGTTGATTCAATGTATTACCTAATTATGTAACTAGAAATACTGTTGTTTGACACGGATGTGTAGATTTGGCACAAAATTATATAACCCTATTCAGTTTGTATTATATTTGTTTAATAATGTTGAAACAATGTTATTATCAGCTGTAACTGCTTTGTGAGTTTGTAGACATCACTGTAAGTATACATGCACAGCAATTTAAGCATACTTTTATGGAACGCGTACTGAAAATAATCATAAAGGTGCTTCAAAAGATATACTTTTCAGAATATTCTTGAAATATGAAATGTACTTCGAACGTTCAACAAACCAAAAATCAACTGGAAAGATGGACAGACATACAACCCAATAACAGGTTAGGCATTATTTGTTTAACCAAAATAGCCAAAGAATTTCATTATATTATAAAGATTGAATCAATCATACTATCTTATTGACCTATTCATCTAAAGATTTCTAATTAAAAACATTATAGTTAAACACTGAGAAAAATGCGTGTTTAAATATTTATTTTCCTTTTTACTTAATGACTTTTTTAATTATTAAATTCTATCAAGTACATTATAAACATAATACTATGCTTTGATATATTTTTTTTAAATGATGAGTTTTATTGTTAATTTTAATACTACATGTAATAACTTTGTTAAACCAATAGAAGTAAAGATTATGTTAATTATGATTTAGCCTTTACGTTCTACCTGAAAATCAGTTAAAATGTATCATCATAAAATGGGCAATATCCGTTAGGATAGAATCCGATTTTTAGATACTGCTGTGTATGTGGTGTTTAATATCTGGTCCTTGAAAGAAGTGCATTAGAGTGTAAACGATATCATTTTGATTAATAAAAACATTTTTACTACAAAGAAAAAACAAAAACAAAACAACCATTAAAAAAAAACACATTTAATCAAACTCTCACCTTAAACTGTACAGTAAATAACCAAAGTTGTTTGCATTTATGGTTAATTATAATTTTGTCGTAATTACCTTAAATTCTAAGAGTATTCAAAGCCATTCTCTCATACCAAAAGGTCTAGCATTATGTTACTTCTACTGGCAAAGATAAGAAATTACATTTTGTCTGATTTTGGGAATCTGAAATGTCATATAATCTGCTATAGAACACATTCTGTGAGATGAAGATGTAAATGTAAATGACGATGTCACTTATTTCGGAATTGTAAGAGGACAATTCTAAAATGACATTGACATTGTTTTTTAGGATGTAAGGATCTTGCCTCAGCTAGGCTTAAAATGCAAATGAATCACATGTTCTATGTTTGTCTATAAAGCTTTCAAAATGTCAATGAATTCACAAATTTAATGCATTTGTTGTAAACAGCACGGACACGCTATTAAATATCTAATATAAAAATGGTTTTGTTTTCCATCTAGAAAAATAAACTGACAATATTATAATTACAATTCACTCCGGGAGAAATTGAAAATTCAAAACTGCTTCTTTTTCTCAATTTGAAACAATTTGGGTACGTTATTAATTTACCAATGAAATTAAATGCATTCAATTTATATTTGATGCATGTAAAAATGGTATATTGTAAACACGATATAACAAACGAGAAATGTGTACATTTTAGAAGATCCTTTCTTATCTTTGGCCCAGTTTCTTGATTGTGTATGATAACATTGGATTCATTGATAACACAAAATGTACTGATAATTTATACATATCTATAATGGCAGCCACTTTGACACTCATTGCTGCTTGTATACAATACGTTGTTGTGGTAGTGTATTTTTCGATATTTTTATAATTTATTTTTTAGAAATTATGATCAACATTAACATAAATTTGTGAACATTTTGGAAAACATTTGCTTTCAGACACGTTGTAGCACACAAGGGATTTATGTTCGCAGAGGTAAGGTATGCATCATTATCTTACGGTCAATGATCTTGCCTTTGGTTCCGCGCTGTTGTACATACTAAACAACAATTTCCTGACAAAAACTGAAAACTCTGGTGGATAACTCATTTTTCTGATTTTTTAAATTATGCATAAGCTTTATGTTAAGACAAATGTGAATATATATGTACAGTATACACTCCATGTTAATCTGTTTCCATTTTATTGACATTTAAATTGTCAATCTGCAAGAAGAACACAAAACAATAGTAAATCATCGATAAAAGTTCGAAACATAACAAAAAGGTGATTCATTTGCAACAGGTATTTTTGAATCTAAATGTCTATCAGAATTAATCTACACAATTCGCATTTTCTGCATTATTTTTTTTCTTAATTTGGTCAAGGTGGGGATAACGTTTTATGGACCGGACAGAAAAAAGACATGGCTACATAAAAACAACATCGAATATTCCTCTAACAAATAAGAGTATCATTGACAAACAGTTCTATATCAGCATGCAATATTTTCAAAGCTAATTATTCTCTTGCAATAGAGAAATTAAAACTGCAGACCAATGCAAGTGCACAGAAAGACAAGTATCCTAGACTCTTTTTTTCAAACATTGATTCTGAATAACTTTAAGCATTTTCTTGTAGCGGGATATTAAGAAAATTACAGTGAATGACATGTGAATTTTATGCAGACATTTGTTTCGAAAGTTGTCTTCAATCGTTGCAATTTTTAATTCTTTTTTCAATGCATGTGTCAGAAATCTCCCACCACGAGATAATAGATTTGACAATTACGGATGATGGTGCTAGGATACAATTTGTCGCTTTTCAAGAAGAAATCCAATTGTCTTTGCAAAAAGTATCCTCCACAGATTTCATGCCGAAAAATCTACCAATTTCAGTCATAGAGAACAACACTGTGCGCAGCTTTAACTTAAAGTTTAAAGAGGTATATATATGTGTACAATTTTTGGATTTTAATGGATTTTCATGGGAAGATAATAGATTTATTTATGTTCAGCTTCATGTATTTAACTGTTTTCCCTCATTTCTTCCTTTTTAAACACGGACGTAAGTTTGAAGCTTGTTATTTCACATGATTTCATAAAAGATATGAAAACTATTTATATAAATGTATTCAATTTTTTATATACCAAACATTTATATTGAGATGAACGCATTATGTTTCAGCACGGGATTGAGTTTTACCAAGAAGTGGGTGGTCTGGGAGTTTTCTCTATACAATGTTCGTCCTTCAATAACAATGCTTGCAGAATAGTGAGTAGTCATTGATATATGGGTAAGGACAATTCATAATGTACGAAACTTATGACGTATTTTCTGTTTTTCTGTACGAATTCTGTTTTCCACTATGGAATCATAAGTCATAAGTGTAATCGAAATGCCTCGAAACACGTCTTACTTGGTGATTCTCTTGAAAACATTTACATGTATCTTCATTTCACTATGTGATTTCAGAGAAAATTATTTCAGATAATATGCATGTTTACTGTGAAAGTTGGATTATTGATGATAACGTGGCATAAACAAAAGTTGTTGTGTTCCGGAAAGGAACAAAATTATTTAATATTAAGAAATGGTTTTATGATAATAACCAGTCGAGGTGGTAAATAGCTTGAATTATTTAGGCATGACCTTGAGTTTTAATGCTAGATCTGATCCAACACAAAAGGTACTGTCTCAGTAGTGTTTGATACATATAAAGTCAGTTCCTAAAAAAGTTGCCGAGGTGTGGGGTTTTCAAAAAGGAAAGGACGTTGAACGTATCCGTACTCGACTCTGTAAACTCATTAATGTACTAAGAGTGTTCAATTCGACGCCCTATTTCATGATATATACGGACCTAGGTCTTTTGCCTTCTATATAATTTTAGAAAGTCAAAAATTATGAAATACTGGGAAAAGATTTTAAATTCTCAAAATTTCATATAAAAAAATATATGAGGTCTTCCATCCAACGTGAAAGCTCTTGAATTGGTTTTGCTCTTTGGTTTAAGTAGTGTTTTGTATATACAAAATGTTCCAAACCCTTGAAAACTGTTTTCAGAAATTAAGCAAAGACTATCTGATGTTTTTTGTCCAGGAAAAAGACGCTTTCTCTGAATGTCTCTCATAATGTTACGTACATGAATATCTGTATGATTCTTTTGGTTTGCAGTACTTTTTAAGGAAATATATATCAAAAAATATTGTTTATCATGTGGAAAAATATAGATTGTCTGCACAAAAACTATCAATTGAACAAGGTCGTTATAACTAAACTGCACGTTCACGTTTGCATTTGTAGATTTTGTGTCTTAATAGGATTGAATATAAATATCAGTTCATCATATAAATGTCCAACATAAAATCATTAACGGTGTTTATAAATAAAAAAGTATTACTGGTCAAAGCTTATTTTTTCAAAGGTTTTTAAATTAACTATATATATTTTTCTTCAGAAAGACACAGGTTACAGAAATAATTTGTTTCAATTAATATGTATATCTTCGACATGATGTGATAAAATATAATATATAATACATATATGTTTATTTGATTATTACAATGTACATTTGTGGTAATATCTTATCATGACAGATGTGTCTGTGTACTGTCAACACGAATTATGCATTAACATGGATTTATACAATGTCTATAAACCATGTGTTTTTGAGCTAATAAACAATAGTATACTATATCTAAGTAACTCAATGCTTACTTAAAAATCTATTAAGGAAGGATATACAATTATCAACAACTACGAAGTAATAATTACACCTGTGGAAATGTCCGACCACTTTAGACGGGATTCGTCTTATAATGGGATATATAGAATATGGTGGCGTTCAATACCCATTGAAAGAGGTATCTTAGATTAATATTTCACATTAAAAGACTATCTTTAGACTGCATTGTGACTAAACAAGTATTGTATTTTACCTGCGAATGTCTTATACAAATAAAGCAAAAAGTGTGTAATGAATACTGGTAGGTTATGAAAGGAAACGCATTGATTCCTTTGATATGCGTTGTAGACCCATAGAGGCGCTAAAAGCTCATATGTGGCATTGTCTTATTTTATCTTTTCATGGTGATATTATAAAAGGGAGAATGGGTTGTGACAGTAACGCCCTATTCTTGCTGTATTCGTTATTGGCCTTTAATGTTTGATTTGCATTTTCATTTCCTGTTCTTTGCTTTTATCAAAGTCTATGAACTGCTTGTAAATCCGGGTCATTAACTTCAGGACTGTATATCCGTTGCTAAACTACATTCTAGCTCTAATACAGTTGTTAAAGCGTTTTTATTCCACTTTATCTTCCCGCTGAAAGATTCCAGCAGATAATTGACCAAATCATGGTCATTTTCTCAAGTTCGCCCGGAGTTTTAATCAAGGACGAATCAAACGGTTTTGCAACCGTCCTTCTTTTCATTATCTATTTCTTTTTTGTGCTCTTTTGATCAGATATGTGTTCATATCAAGGCAAAAAAAAAAAAAAAATTCATAAATTGAATGAAAGCGTTTTACGAATTTTATACATAATGTATGAACTTACACTACGTTTCTTATATGACGATAAACTTCAATGGAGTGATGCACTAAATCGATTAGTTTTAGGCTTATTTCATCATGTCAAGAATAAAAGAGAATGATTTGCAGAATTTCAACCCAAACGTGAAGCAGATGGTCGCATCTCAAAGTTAAAGAAGAAATTCCTCTTTGGATTGCAAGATGATGTTGCTCCAATCCCAGGGACAGTGGATGCAAACGTTGAGGTGTTGGTGTGGACTGACTTGTCGTACATTGACTCCTTTCACCAGCTAGTGCAGCATCCTCATGTCGAAACAGACGTGTTGAAGTACGTGGCTACGGTGGTGCATGCGGTATGTTTGATAGGACCTCGTGACAATTTCTCTTTTACCATCATCTTAAGTCTTTGTCGTAATATTTTGATAGATTTTATCGGAGGTTTTGATTTTTTTTAAATCACATGTATTTAAGAATTAGTGTACGAAAGAAAATATAGCTTTAAAAATCAGTTTTCAAAGAATTTCTTTTGTTGAAGTAAAACTTGTCAAGTAAAAAGTATAATCTTCTTTTCGAAGGGAAACCAGATGTTCCACAACGGAATAAAGGATCCGTCTTTGAACATATCGATATTTTTAACGGGTGTTGTAATCTGCAAGGTAAATAAAAAATGCTGTAACTCGACGTTTGTGATGTTTTGTATGTAACGTGTTACGCTAATATAAGGTCTACACTCCCTGATATCTATTATTTAGTCAGCAGACTGCAGTCGATTTACCTCCGACCTGCTGCACAATGGCACAGTGGACAATCACCGGGCATTGGATCTATTTGCAGAAACTCTGGCTTTGGCCTATGGTAATCACACACTGCGGTTCCACTACGATTATGCGGTGGCTTTCACTCGGTAAATACTAATTTAACAGTCGAAAACAAATAATGCAATTGTCAGTGACGCACATGGCTTTATTCAAACAGGCAAATATCAACCCTTTCCTCAAATGTTAACTGATTTTGAACTCATTACCGTACGGTTACTTTGTCTAAAAGAGCATTGATAGTATTGACTAGGAGTTTATTTCGCAAAAATACATAGACTGGGCCTTCTCGGACGTATTGACCTTTATTTGAAACGCAAACAGCCAACAGGATATCTCATCAATTGATAGCAACTTTTTTCATCAAGTATGACAAAGCAGAGTCCTTCCTCGTGACAGACGAACTAAGAGCAGCGGCGTTAATCTGATTCGTCTGACACTGATTGATGAAGACATAAAATTCCAATGGCGAACAAGCGGCCGCTGTCCACTCACAAACGGTTACACACATAGAAGTACCTTAATTGTAAGAAAATAGTCCTTACGAATCACAGAAAGCCATTTCAAGGCTTGTCTTTGTAATGACGTTTAGATTTGCCAAAGACCGACACCTAGAATAAATAAGCCAACCTTGAGCCAAGTCGTGACGAGAATACAATGTAATGCAATAACCTCTGGGATCCTATATATAAAGATATAAGGGACAACAGTTTTATTTCAAAAACTATCTTTATAAATGATCAGCATAAGCAGAGAGATTCCTGTCGCTAGTAATGCGATCAATCATAACCATGGGTGATGTCAAGCACCGTTTTCATTGTGGAATAAATATGGTAATAAATCCGATTTTCAAATGTTTGCTCAAAACAGCATATAGTGAGTACAACTTCAGGGGCCATGTAACACTATTAAAACCATAAAAACAAAGTCACGCTCAGCGCTTTTGGGCATACCATTATACTTTTTATCACACTGGTGATAGAATTCACAGTGGTGATAGAATACAAAGTCTTCTCGATCAATATAATATCAGTCAAATTTGACCTGTGAATAAGGGGTTCCTTTAATAAGTAAGCTTATGGGCTTGCTTAGAGTGTGTCTAAAGTGAAATTTCGTAGAAACTGTGTAAGATTTCTACTAAATAATGGATTGTTTAACTTACAATTTCGGTTTATATATTCTTTTCTTTGTCATTATATTACTACAACTGCAGCGCTACTTTTCGAATCTCTACAAAAATCTGTTAGTTTTGCAAACATGTGCATGGTACAGTAACCTCGGTTGACCAAACATTGTTGTTTTGTTATTGCTTCATTTGAAGAAAGCTAATGTTCGAACCCCATATGTTACCACTCAAAGACATTGAGTGTTCCTTTTCCCAATATTAGGCAACAGAAGATCTTTAGGGTGAAATAAGCACCGGCAAGATCCGCGGAAGAGCATCGAGTAATACAATATACATGCATAAACGATACCTTCTCACTTCCACAAAAGAACAGTAAAACCAATAAATTTAGATTAATAATGTTTTGATTGTTATTTTCAAAGAATTCACTTGAAGAATAAGTCTAATCTTCTTTTCGGCTTCTTTAGATATCAAAAATAGATCTGGCAAAATATATTTTATATTTTGAAGTTTTAGAAAATTAAAAAATCAGAATTTATTTATTTATTTATTTATTTTATTAATTTATTTTTTGGTGACTATTACTTAATATACCTGATAAGGAGTATATTTTTGGCTTATAATTTGTATAGGAAAATACCAATTTTTTTTTAATAAAATTACTTTTAATAACGAATGTAATTAACATTTATCAAATAATAATAATTATAGCTCCAGGGATTTTTTTACTCATCAGTAATATTAATTGCGAATTTTTGTTTATAATTTTGCTAAAAAAAATCTGATATTCCAAACAAATTTCAGCTTTGCAAGCTTTTGAACACATTCAGCCTGTAAACAAATTTGTGTAAAAATCTCTAAGATTTGTATTCCCGCTGTATTACTTACTTTGCTTTTGGGTTATTTATAGCCACCTACGGCTACAAGGTTTTCATAAAATGTAATAATGAGAAAATATTCCAAATAAGATAAGAATAAAAAAATTAGCAAAATATCTTAAAAATATTTTTTTTTAAAAAAGAGAAAATATGGGCTATGTTTTATTTTTCCAGTTATTTATATCAGTTTGTTAGTATTAAATATGTAAACATGTTGTGGCATTATCATTTTAATGAAGAAGAAAAGCTAAGCATTTCAAAAAAGATGAAGTGATATGCCTTCATCTGTTTTTATAATCATTTACGTGTGTGTGTGTGTGTGTGTGTGTGTGGAGGGGGGGGGGGGGGGGGTATTGGCTTTGACCTTATCTAGCTACTATAATAAGATTGTCAAATTTTAATGAAACTGTCACTTGAATGGTTCCTTGTGAGAAGATTTTACGAATTTCTGAATATTAAAAGTATGAGAAGACTCCCTCCTTAGTAAACATGTGGGCTCAAAATTATTGCATATATACGTTTGCATACCTCGTTTACTTTGTAATTGACGGTTTTTCTTCTCGGAAATAAAATTTCAAGAACAAGAAATTCATGAAAATGGCGAGCATACTGATGTTAACCCGATTACTATGGAAACATTACATAGGTCATCGACCATTCAATCAGTACCAGTTTGTTTTTTTGTTTTGTTTTTTTGAACATACATAAATCTGGAAAACAACCCAAAATGAGTGATTTGGAACGTTTTTATGTAATTGGCAAATTGGGCAGTAGAATTGGAAAATCAATTTCTTGGGAAATTCGATGTCCAGTTTCTTGACCTTTATGGAAGAGGCATTTCGTTAGAAGGAATAACATACTAGAATATTTTTCTTTTAAATATATCTTACAACTACATTAATAATGGCAAAAGACTTCTTTTTGGTTTTCCCAGATATGATTTAGTCGACCCAAATGGAACACCGATTGGTAAGTTTGCTTTATCTCTGGTTAAAAATATCTAAATGGGAATAAAAAGTTCTTTTTTTGGTGTTTGTTGATGGGTTTAACAGACCTAAGTAATGTTTATAACTTAAAATAAATAAAGTTTAAATATTTTGAATAGATAGTCACAGCTTTTATGATGTACAAAATCGCATGGTATGTGAGTAAAGCAAGCACGTACAATGTATAACCCAGTCAAGAGAGCATAAAAAAGAGGCCTATGGGCCATATCGCTCACCTGAGCAGTAATAGCCTTAGTAAAATCGGCTTTTAATGTGAAGTCATATGCATGATAGCTGGACAAAGTAGTGGAATAGATTCTGTATAAAAAGATTTTCATATTGTTGTCCAGACATTATCAAGTAAAAAATTAAGCATCTTTTGTAACAGGAATATTTTATGGTTATATTACCAACTGGGTATCGCAGTTCTCAAAAAGACATTAAACAACTGCTTTTATGAATGCATGTATACTTACACCCAACTTTGAACCTCTTGCTGGGTCAAAAAATGTTGAGGGACCTTAGTTTAAACAATAAAGAAATAGAAATATGTCAAAATGCTTGCATTAAAGTACAAAAACTTAGTGCATGGTGTGACCCAATCCTACCACCTGGGATCATGATTTGAGGAGGAACAGAGTGTATCATAATTCCTTGGCTAGCAAAGATGTACTTAGGGATGCTCTCACACAGTTTACAGCTATTTTGGTCTCTATTTCCTATTTTAGAAAATTGAATTTCCTTCACCTAAGAATGCTTTGTATCAAGTTGAAATCGGCCAAGTGGATTTGAGAAGGAGTCGAAAATGTGAAAAGTTTCTAGACAGACGGACAGACAGACGGAAAAAGATAGGAAAAGCTAACTTGAGCTTTCAGCGCAAGTGAGCTATTGATAAATACGTACACGATATGACCTTTTACTTTCGTCCAATATAAAGAAGAGCAATGACACTTCGTAGCCTTTTATTCAATTTATGAAATGAGTTGACGGTTTGCTGTGCGATATTTCATAGAGGGAGAATGTCAAATCCAAAGAGACTAGCATAAAGCTGAATAAGGGACAATGAAATGTAGGATGGTAGACTCAATATCATTTGCTGAACAAAAGACACAACATCAAAACAAAAGTTCAAAAGTTGACAGAGCTTGACTGTTGTAATATCCTCGTACAGATGGAATGAAAGTTTGGACACCTTGGGAATATCTATAAAGCAATACATTCTGATAATGCCATTCTGTCGTAGTAATAAGTTAAGCGTCCATAATAAGAATTAGTTGGTTTTTTTATCATTCCAAACATAGTTTTCTAATTATCGAAATAACGAAATCAAGTCAACGCTTGTTCCTCGGTTGACATCCTCTGTTACTTTTAATTAGTGAAATAAATTACAACAAATTACCAATCAGATATATATTAAAAGTTAACATATATGATATCTCTTAAAATGAGTTAATATTTTTAGTTTTTAAGATTTAAAATTTAAACATTTTTTTAGGGTCAGCGTTTTCTGACATCTTTATACATGTAGAAAGGTCGCCTCAAGGAGACTATGGCGGTCGCCATCCAGCCCTCTCAGACTTTATCTTATTTCTGTAAAGACTTATTTCTCTCGTCTTTTAGGTGTTTCTTTCACTGATGATATTTGTTCAATTCGAGACGGAAAGTCGTCCTCCATCATTGAGGATCAAGGCGGTTACACTTGTATTGGGACATTGGTACATGAATTGGCACACACGTAAGAATTACTGCATAGCGTTCCTTGCATCTGTCGGTGCCTCACTATTTGACAAAGTGGCACAGTATATGAAATTTGTTAAACGTTAAAAATTGTTTAAACTAACACTTGTCTTTTCTTCTTTTTACCCTTTTTTCTTCGCTTTCACTTTATCGAGTAATTAGGTAATATTTCATGTAATGATCATCTATTAAGTTTATTTGAAAATAATGAGAATGATGACGTTCTTATGTGTGTATGTGGATTAAGAATGATAAGACTTTTTTAAAATAGCCAACAAAATTCATATCTATAAATAGAGCAAACCAAGACAAGAAAAAGATAAGTAGTGTTCATGTAATGAAATTGGGCTAAAGAAATGTTAAAAATTGAATTTTTGAATTGATTGCAACGAAATTACTGATCTCTCTAGTGGGCGAGTTTTAAAAGGAACAAATATATCAAAAGTGATTTCAACAGCAATTACATGCTTCCAAATGCTGTCATTTTGAATATAAGTACATTTATTCATAATATCAAAAAACCACTGCGTCTAATATGCTAATAAAATTTATGTACATTATGCTTTTTAAGTGCTTTAGTTGTTTAGCCTTGTATTAAGGACGATTCTGGCCGTGATATACAGCATTCAAGACTAATGTTTCTTAATACGAGTTTTAATTATCATGGGTCTTATAGTTACTCGTTACTCTTTTAACGGAATATTGAGTACACGTTTTAAAGATACCAGTTAATTTCATTTGTAATTTACCTAATTTACCTAAATGGCGTTTGGGGCTGGAAGTGATGATCTGTAATCAATCAAATGTCTTTGTTCACGAGTTCCCTGGAGAACAATTGCAATAGCGAGTTTCTTAAAGAACTGGAATTTTGTACAAAGATTTCACCAGAATTTTCAATGTAAACTAATGTCCTTTGCCTGTTTGTCCTCGTAGACAAGAATGTCAACATTAAAAAAACATTCAACACAATGTCGCACTTCTGCAGGGCCATAATACCTTTAAAAAATACTTAAATGTGGACAATTCTGATATACGAGTTTGTTTTTATGACGTGTTGATACTGTTTATGGCTGTATAATTCGGTTAGTGTCTATCAGTTGCACTTGGTGAAGAAGACAACACGGTCTACCTCTCCTTTAATCAAGTTAGTAAATGCCAGTTGTGTCGTCTAATGGCACCTAAGGTCGTTGTTACGACACTAATAATATTTTCAATCTCGTGATGTTTCTATTCTAAACGAAGTAAAGGAACTTAAATTCGAATTAAACAGTATTATTGACACTTCTCCCCTTATAATTGTATGTTTTGTACGTCTAATGAGAGTTTTTTGCGTTCGAATTCTTTGTAATTTTCTTCCAAGTGATCAATCTTGATAAGGCGTTCTTAAGAATGATTCACAAATCACGAAAACTAAGGCAACGGTTATTTCTTTGTTCCTATTATCTGAAAACCTTGTGGATTATCTGTTTTGGATATTAAAATGAAAAAAGTCTCAAGAATATGCTGTCCAATTACATGTATGATTTTTTGCTAATCATTGATTGATTGCAATATATTAACGCAGTGTCAATTTCTGTTGGGAATCATGTTTGTAGTTTTAGGTGGATCAGTAATCATAAATAAACACAACTTTGATTGATACCAAGGTAGCCCAGTACAATTTGAAATAGTATCTCAAATCAGCAAAAAGTTTGCAATTTTGGATTTAAAAAAATTGCTTTCGAAAATTTAATCTAATTAACATAAACAAAAACCCCAGGCGGATTCGAACTCATTGTTCTGCAATTCACAAGCCCGATACTTTATCCACTGGGTTATGACGATATTCAAAATGATTGATACGAACAAGTTCGAACAACTAAACAAAACATTTAAATGGCGAAGTGTCTAAAAAGTATACGTCTTAGTACCTTATTTGTTTATATCTCCCAGAAAAAATTTGTACAAATTGTAGATGTAATATTTTAATAAGCTCCCAGAAAGAGTTAAAATCTTGATATTGAAGTTTCGGGGGTGGGGGGGGGGGTTGAAAAAATTATTCTTAAATTTTGTGTTATTGTATTTTCCCAAAACTGTGTTTCACTGATGCTTTGTTTGTTCTTAGCCTGGGCTCTGATCATGATGGATGGTTCCGAGGGACGCAGTGTGACGCCAGCAATGGTTATATAATGGCCTCCATCTCCCCCCTTACCACCAACGGATTCTACTTTTCTCAGTGCACAATCAATTCCATTAAAACAAACTTAATGTAAGTTTTCTTTTTTTCCATTGTTTGAGAAACACTTTGACAGTTGGACACCTTTCTTTATTTCATTTGCACATACTAACGTCGCTCGAGAAAAATGAATTTAAATGCATGATGGCTACACACTCGAGATCATCTATTTGTGTTTTATTGTCAAGGAAAATTATTGAAATTATTGTAGGGCAACAAAAGGACAGTTTAACTATCTGTTTTTCATATTCATTTTCAAATTGCCTAAAGTAACCCGAGTGGTATTTTCTCGTAAAAAAAGAACTCTACCTTTAAGTGTAGTGTGTTCTCTAGTAATTTTCTGCGGTTTTTATAATCTTGAAATAATGGTCTTGCGTTCGTTAAAAGTTCAAGTTTATTTGAGTTACTTAGAGTTGTTACATACTTACAGACGTCAATACTTTTGCATTATGTGCCATAAAACTTCGACATTTTATTTTCATTACAGAATAAAACTCCAGTTCTCGTTACAGATTATAGCAAAAAAAAAACCCACATTGTTGCTCTATCGATCGTAACTCTATTCCTGCTAGAAAGTCATGTCGATGTCTTTGAATCTCTTATTCTGAGCCTTTGGGTGATTGAATATTTTCATACTTTGAAACAACAGAATCAAGTATCTGATTTCTTCAGTTCCACTTAAAACAAGTCTCTCTAGAGAAATCATTGACATTGAATTGTCTTTGCTGTCATATCTTGTGAACAATTTGATTATATTATAATCGTGCCAAACTTCATTTGACAATCGACAATACGTTATGCAGACTATAGATACAATGTATGATTTTTCTGTAAAAATATTACCTTTATATTACATTTTTCTCTAATGATTCGTTGCATTCTTATTCTATCGACTGTTAATTAGCGAATACCATTAATCAAAAAAGGAAATTTTACAAATCTCAACAAAGATGTAAAGCTTGACGGGTTTATATTGTCTGATTCATCTTGTCACTTTGCTTAAATTCTTCTCTTCACTAAAAATATCCTTGACTTTATGGAAACATGTAAGGGATTCGTGATATGGTGCAATGATGGTTTTTTTTTTTACATTATAAACACAATATTAAGAGCTTTTATTTTTTTCATAAAGTCATACAAAAATACATCTTGTAGTCCTACAACATCGAACTCATTTTGTGGATATTTTATCTTTATTGGCCGAGAGCTATGGTTCAAATTTGAAGTTCTTCGCCAGCAAATGATGACGTAGTAATTTGAATGATAATGCTTGAGGCAGCTTGAAAATCAAATGAAGAAAGCTATACGGCAGGTCGATAACGCACGAACCATTTTCTGTAGGCTTAAAAAATAATTTGTATTAATTATATCTACATTTTTGTAATGCGCTGTTGTTGCGATACTAAGTAGAGTACTGTATCAGAGATATGTCTATCCATTGTACCAAGCATGGCGCACTCCTAGTAGGTGGTTGTGTTGGATGCATTATCTTTATGATTTTCTTTAAGCTGAATTGATTCTTTATCACGTTTCTTTTTAAACTAATCAGTCATTTTTAAACGGCCTTTCCTTTCTTCTTCTCAAAGGAAAAATTAAACAAAAATATTAGCACCCCAACTAAGATTATAAACAATCAAACTATTCACTCTTGTGGAGTTTTATGTTAATGTTCCTGGCACTCAATGGATATACCAGTATATCATTTGTTGGTCGTATGTCTATTGAAAAGATACGACATGTCCGGATAGTTAGTATTATTGGTTCATTTAGGGATAAGTGTGTAAAACACAATTTTATTTTGCGCATTGGTCGACATTAATGTGGCCAAACCATGTTTTTCTATTTATTGGTTCTTTTTAAATCCGACATTTCTTGGCATCGGTTCAGATATCTGTTTGGACCACCATATTCAACTATTTACCAGATCGGTGATTTAATAATAAACTGTCCTTCCACACCCATCCCCTCAATTTAAGACTGATTTCTTGAATGATTGTGTATGAATTACTAGTATTAGATATCTTGTTAAAGACAATTAAATGTCACCCTTCTTGGGAAGTTTTGCGATAGTTTACAATGTACATGTAAGATTGCTATTTAAGACTTGACTACACTAAAGGTTCTTGATATGGATAAATTGGATTATACTTACATGTATGTGGCGATCCTTCTTATGAAGGATTTATCTGGCCCCAGGATCATGAAGCAAACTTAGGCTGAAGTCAAAAATATACACTATCTTAACGTTTATTGATTGAAAACATTAACAAAAATGAAATGCTAAACGAGTATTGATATTAACGTTGTCAATTAAAAAATTCAATCGTCATTTTATGATGTTTCATGATCCTGAGGCCTGGTTTTAGTCTTGGAACATTTCCTAATGCTAGAAACCTGCATGCACTTTTGTATTATTTCATGTTTATTAAGATAATGCTGTTTTGTTTTTAGGGTTTTTTTTGTTAATTTTTTTGTTTGTATTTTTTTTTTATTTTTTGGTTTTGTTTTGTTTTTAGGGTTTTTTTCTTTGTTTTCATTTTGCATTCATTGGCGGTTAATCTTGGATTAAGCGGTTCTCTGCGATTGTACATGTTTATTTGCAAGAATCCCGCGTTTTTACTTGCAGCAATTTTCTGCTATCTTGAAATTGAGCCGTTGAACTCTCGTAAATAACAAAATTACAAATTGTTATATTGAACCAAATAGTCAAGCCAAAAAGTTTTCTCAAATACATATAGGATTCCATCCTCCACGTAATGTAATTACGTGTAATTGTGAGAATAGAAACCTAAGTACTTGTTCCGACTTAAAATCCAATCTTAGGAAGAAGCAGTGCTGTAATTAATCGAAGGTAATGCGAAGTTCAACATTCTTGAGAGTATTTATTTGATAATTGTCTTAGAGCGACAAACAATTTTCTTGTACGCTTCTTGTCTTCGTGAAATTGTAAAACTTCAGTGCAGATTTATCTTAACGTTGGAGGACGTTTGGAGGATTTCCCACAAAATAGGGAATAACCAACCAATTTTTTCCTGAAATAAATGTAGTTTTAGATATCTGTCTCAGATCCTTTTCATGTTTTGGTTTAGTTTCATTTATTTATTTAATTTTGATTTTCATAAGTTTATGTGTCAATGTTGACAACATACCAAACTACTTAATATAGTTTTATTGCCAATCACCAGAAGGTGTTTCGTTTAATCTGATTCAGTGTTCAAATGGAGTTTTTTTTCCAGATGTATCTTATTTTAGTACAAAATACATGTAATGTAAATCTCCTATCAGTTTATAGCTGTCTAACACTAACACCATGTTTTATTTATTTGAATTTTGATATGCTTGTGTCATTGTGTTACGTAATAATTAAATCAGGACGTCATTGGTCTGATTTTTAAACTATGTTAGGGTTTTATTTATTATGGTATTTAGTACTAGTGGTGTATATCAAACATATATACGTGTATCGTGTTTATCATTGCTTTATTAAAAATACTTACGGAACCAATCAGTGCATATTTTTTCTATTGTTTTCATTCCTTCTATAATATATAAAAAATTAAACACCAAATAGTATGCAATAATTTCAGTGTTCCTAAATGATAAAAAGAAATTAAATCACCACATATGACTTCGGATGACTTAGTTAGCGCCATTTGTTTGAGTTGTACATAAAAAAAAAACTGCCTGTCGTGTATTATGGTCTTCAGCACGTCTTGGCGCGGAGAGCGTCGTATCAGTGGCGGCACGTCGTTAGGTGGATTCTTGAGTTTTAATAAGATCCCAGCGGTGCCACATTACCAATAATAACCCTTCAGAACTAAATGTCCTAATCATGCAATCTATTGAAAGAGTAGGAACAAGTTTGTTATTTTAACATGTTAATCCACTTTAAACTGGTAACTTTAATCTTATATAGCGGGAACATTTTATGTATTTTATTGAAATTATCATACTGGAAATGCTGAATTTACAAGCTACTATAGTATCTTGGTGTCAGTTTTGTTTTTACACCCATTACGTAAATTCATATTTATTTATTTTTTATTTTAAATTTAAACATTTATATTTGGGCAATAGTGTTATTGTTTGATAATAACAACTCTTCTTCATCTGTCTTT
This sequence comes from Magallana gigas, assembly GCF_963853765.1. NCBI lineage: Eukaryota > Metazoa > Mollusca > Bivalvia > Ostreida > Ostreidae > Magallana > Magallana gigas. The sequence continues at coordinate 30,067,306 of NC_088860.1, forward strand.
TTTTTTAACTTTTAGGAAGCCCAACGCTTCTTGTGTGTTGGACAGCCCCCACTTCACTCCTCACTATGAGACCTTGACCCACGAACTGCCAGGTCAAATCTACAACGCCTCGGAGCAATGTCGACAGATCTACGGAACATCCTTCTGTCTGGTGATTTTCATACAATACATGTAACACCCGTGTAACGATACAAATCTTACCCTTGTACAATGTAGCAATTTCTCTTCCTATGGGTTCTTAGGCTTTCTCTAATATGGTATTTAATGTTCAAAACGCATTCATTTCTTCCCTGAAATGCAACAACTAAATGGATTCAAATGATGACAAATTACGTCATTATTTTTTTTTACAAATAAAATCAGTGATCAATCAGATATTGAGAATGAAAGTCATTTGAGGTACATGTATTTCGAATCACCACTGGCGCGTTTCGCGGTTTTTTTTTTTAATTTTAAGTGCAAGAAAAACCAACAAATGAAACTTTCTAGCAGGCATGCCTCGTCAAAGATAATTAGTTATTTATGTGCAAAATTTAAACAGGAAATATATACATGTATATATCATACATTAACAAATTGATTTGTGATTTAAAAAAAAAATCTTAATTGTTGGATTCTACAGATAGTTCATGCGCAGGCGCTGCATATCCACAATTTAAATAGTCTAAAATATTGATTTCTTTACTTTTTGTACAGAAATAATATTAACTATTTAGTATATAACATTTTTTTTGCTAGTTTAGCTACTGATTCAGAATACCCGGAAGTGACCCGGAATACACTATAGTGGTGATGTTTTATGAACCCCTGTCAAAGTCGCTATATCACAGATAGTAATATGTTATGACACAGATTAGTCTCCTAACATAATTTTTTTCTGTTTGTACCAAACAGCCAATAAAAAATTGTAATTTTTACATATTTTGCAACCAAGTTATAAAACGTGATTTGAAATCTCCCAAATGACTGTATTTTACAGGCAGGTTTTGTTATTTATGTGTTTTATCAATATTGCATGACGGTATTTATTCCCAAAATGCAGCAATCAAATGCAACGAAATGATGACACAGCGTAGAGTTTATAGTTGAAAATTTGACGCTTAACCACTCTAACAATCAATCAATCAACATTTGTCTTACGTCCAGAGAGAGAGAGAGAGAGAGAGAGAGAGAGAGAGAGAGAGATCTTTGGTGCAAATAAACCATAGCAAAGTTGTGAGCTAAGGGACCAGTTGCCGGGTTTTTTTTAGTGTTTATTTATTATAGAGCATCGGGACGACTCTCGAGGACATCTGCCATAAGATTTACTGCTGGGACCCCGTCTTGTCCAATGTTTGTTCCGCCAAGTCCTCAGCGGCTCCCGGAACTTCCTGTGGACGCAAAAAAGTAAGCAGTCTGTGTTAGCGCTCTCTCGTAAAACGGTCAAATAAAGTAGTATTCCGTGGGCGTTAATAAAATGATTTAATTGCCAGTCTTTCTGGTCGTAAAATTAATCATATAAACAATAGACTCCATGTATACGATCGACCTTCGTTTGGCGTTATCACCCTATAACACTGTAGAGCAGGGATGGGGTCAATTACAATAGAAAGTAATCAATTAAATTACAATTACTTGCTTAAATCCTTCGATTAAATTACCATTACCATTACAAGAGTTTTCAAATGTAATTAACTAAATTACAATTACTTTGCAGATGTAATTAATTAAATTACATTTTCATCAAAATTTACTAAAAACCATATATGTACCACCTTGATATTCAATAAACATTTACAAGTCATATCCCCTAACCTACACCTATCATGTCAACTAAAGTATTTCCTGCATGCAAAACTTTTCTTCTGAAAATTTTCTCCTTTGCATTTAAATCCACTATTTTTTCATAATAAATACAATGCCAAAAATACAGGTTAATATCGGGTAGAAGGCAGACTATAATTGATATCAAAACATAATTTACACTTGTTGTTTTATACCTAATTGTTTGCAACAAGGGAATACACCCTGTGGACATGTTTGGCATCTAAAACGTAAAACCCATTTGAAGCCATACATTTTAGCTCTATGTTTTTTAGGCTATCAATTACAAAGCATGACTTGATAGTTCATTTAATTTAGATAACACTGATTTTGTTTGTTTATTAAACAGTTATTTTTATTTAACTAATTCAATGATAATTGACACACTAACTATTCCAATAAGAATGAAAATAAGATCAAGCAAATCATCAAATACATGTGCTTAATGAAATTTGGGAAAACTTATGATTAGATATTGAATCACTGAAAAAATTCATTTTGAAAATTATTTAGTATAATTAATATGATAAATTATTAAATAGTTCAATAATTTTTACTACTCTTCCTTACTTTACCTTGTACCATCGATAGTGTGGGAAACAATGGGTAGTGAACAGTTTCATAATTTATATGTACATCAGTGTGTAATTGAAAGTAATTGAAAAGTAATTGGAATTACATGCCTTTTTTGAAAGTAATTACTTGAATTACTATTAAATGTAATTGAAAATTTGACCAATTACACATTACATACAATTACATCAAAATGTGTAATTAATTACACTCAATTACCATTACAAATTACCATTACCCCATCCCTGCTGCAGAGGAATCACAATCTAAACGAGTATAGTTGACCGTTTTACTTGTCTCATCAAAGGATTTGACCTTAATCTGTATATGGACAGGTTTGAAAATAAATATTTATCCACATATAGGCGACACATACCTTTTTTCATCATTATTGCATTTAAGATCATTTTTGCAAACCTTTGTTCGATTCTTTTCTCTGTTTTGTTTTATTGCAATCAATCAAGATTTTCTTTCAATCTGATTTTTATTTCATTTCATTTTCAGTGGTGTCAGAATGGAGAATGCATCTATGATGACCGTGCACCATAGGCCTAACTCTTATTTTTTACTGCTTTGTTCTCGCTGTGTATGGTGTCGATTAATTGTGAATAAATTTGATGTTTTTTGTTTGTTTTTGTTTTTTTTATACATTGTAAATTGAACAGAGTACGGGTAGGTATATTTATAGATTAATGTTGGTTAATATGTGCTATATCCTACTGATTTTACAGTATAAAGCTCTATTTACTATGAATGTAGCTGCGTATCGTCAAAATATGCAATATGTATCCATGTCGGAAGACTATTGAATTTTCTTGTAGCTTGATGTGTACATGTGTTGCGACCAAATAAGTATTCTCTTTTGAGAATGGGACGGGCGTTCATCAAGGAATAAGACTACATTGCAGCCATTCTCCAGAAATGGTTCCAAATACATGTATGGGATTGCTTTCAGTGAAAAATGAACTTTTGATATTCGTGTTTTAATTGTAATAATATTGAAGTACAACTATTCGCCGATATAATTATGAAATTTGACACACCAAAATTTCTTCGTTCACGAAATATTTGATTTTGACGACCATATTAAAAACCCTGTTACGGAAGTCAGTAGTGAATTAATGCAACTAATCCTCGGCCTGTACAATAACAGTAAACATCACTAGCCACTTTGTTTGATATCATATTGAATACGAATGACATATTTGACGGAATCATGAAGAATTTAAATTTAAGGGGAACATATTTTCAAAAATATCTTTATTTTAAGAAAATCTTTATTTTCAACAATAAAATAGAAAATAATGCATCATCTTTCAGTCAAATTCAAATGTAAACTAGGAACAATTTCATATGTTCAATGATTTTAATTAAAATATTGAAAAAATATTGAAACAACAGAACATTAATATAGAGATGTTGAGAAATTGTACATCACAAATTGATGTCAGAGGGATTTTTAAAGATAATGACCCAAAGTTACGGAAGTTAGCAAATGACCTTTTTCATGGAGAATATAATTTCCAATACATTTTACAACCAAATATTAGAGAATAAAAATCAAATACAGGTTATTCATTGTAGAAAATACATTTTTAACTTAATAAGCACGCTTTTTAAAAAATGTCTTTCCTTTAATTAGTATGTAATCAACATTACATAGATTTAAAAATGTTGACATGAAATATCTGTCAAAAATAGTGAAATACCTAATTGTATTAAAATTACATGCTCTGATGGATGTACCAAACACAATTATGAAATATACCGGTGTTGTATAGCAGTTTTCCCCCATAATAGCTTTTCCCCCCGGAAAACCTACTATATAGTAGCTTTTCCCCCATAGTAGGGTTTCTCCCTCACGTTTTTGGTTCATATTTTATAAAAGATAAATATGGAAACCCAGTGAAAATTAAAATCAATGTTCCTTCACTCCTAAGTTGCATATGTACAGGTTAAGTTTTGTTTTGCCGTTTTATTATTTTTTATAGGCAATGCTAAAAATTGAACATGTATTTAATGGAATTAATCATAGAACTTATAATTAAGGTAATTCCATTGATAAAAGTACTTGGTTTTACAAGATATACACTTATATGCATAATTCTGTGATCAGAATTTGTAAGTGAAAACTGTTTTGAGAATTTTTTAATTAAATTGATCAGCCCTTTTGTCTGTTTGTGCAAATTTTTATCCAGGCTAAACCTCTGTTTTAGAGAAATTTTGTTTTCCAATGTTTCAGAGCTCGATGTTTAAAATCCAATTATAATGAATATAGTGCATATAGCTAGAAATAACTGTATCGCCATATTTTCACAGTGGCAGTAGTTTACCACTTGTAGATGACTGAAAATTTCAACCCTCTGGGTAGGAACCCTCGATGTTTCAGGGCCCGATTTTTGAATCCCCGGGGCCAATTACCGGTATACTGATTGAATAGTGTTCTATAAGTGTGGGCCCGAATCTCAAATTCTAGAGATGACCACTAAACCATATTTTCACAGTGGTAGTGGTATACCACTAGTTGATGACCTGAAAATTTAATCCCCCAGGGTAGGGGCCCTTAATGTTTCAGAGCCCGATGTATGAAATCCAATTATAATGAATAGTGTATTTTTGGGGCCCATATCTCAAAAACTAGAGATCACATCATCATATTTTTCGGTCATTTAAAAGTAAAAACTTCTTTTAAATATACACACTCACTCATATATTTCTTAGAAGAACAAGCTTATATCTAAAACAAAATAAGTCAGCTTTTAAAAAAAATTTGTGAGTTTTTTTTTTCTAATTACCCTTGTTTCATTGTTCGAGGAAACAATATGGTACACAAGTAAATCTTTATTGCAAAAAAATATTTGAAATAAATAATATGATTACGTTTTAGGTGAGTGAATCGTATACATGTATCTTGTTTTATATTGCATCGTTTTCAACATTGTATATTTAAAAATCACGTTGCAAAATAAAAAGCAGAAAAATTAGCATGCAGTGAATGATATTATATGCATAAGGGTAGTTCAGGCTTCGTTTTACATTTTCCAAAGTAACCAGCAAAGTTACCGATTTCGTTCTGGTTGTGAAGCCATTTCATTTTAAAAAAAAAGTAAAACATTTCAATTTTGCGACATATCATTGCGCTCTGTCTCTCGTTTGATATTTAAAAGTAGAAATATATGATTATATTTAACGGTATTAATTTAAAATTAGTAGCCTTTTGGACCAAGGGAGCAGTACGTTAATTTCCACTTCTTATTCCCTTTCTCCACAAAATTAAGACAAGATTGGTCGGTTAGTTTCTTTGGAGGAGCTTACACATAGATGATAATGCATGGGAAAATTAAAGTTCTAAACCGGCGTAATTTCACTCATATGTATTTTGACGGGTTCTGTGAAAAATGTTTGTCATAACGTCGAAGTCATACCTGTAGATAAGCATCGATTAGATGAGAAAGATTTGAGGTATTCCGAAATCCATGTAAAAGGTGTTCCAAAAAGGTGTAACAAAAGGTGAAATAAATGGTGATGACACAGTAATGTTATGAAGGCGCGTGCCTTTATTCATATCAGAGGTGAAATAACCATATATTTTATTCTATGTGTTGATAAATGCCATAATTAACCTTTTATTATGAGAAATTCATGTCATATCAGTTATTGCAAATTATTGCCACATATGGCCCACCATAAACATGACCGGAATGTAAAAAAGGGGGGAAATTCCACTATGTAGTAGTCTTTCCGTGGGTGTAATCTGGCTATAAAACGGGGGAAAACCCACTATATAGTCAGCTTTCCGTGGGGGAAAAACTGCTATATAGCCATTTTTCCGGGGGGGAAAAACTGCTACATAGCCATTTTCCGGGGGGAAAGATGGCTAGGGGGAAAAGGCACTATATAACACCGGTAAAAAGTCAAACATATAAATCAGTTGTCTTTTTATATTTGATAAAAAGCTTGGATGGTTCGTTACGGATATCAGAGATTATCATTTCACAAATATCTACTCCTATGATGTTTTAAATAGTCATGAAATTTATTGGTTATATCTTCATAAACCTCGAATTCCTTTTTTATGTGGAGGAACTGGGGTCTTATCCCCATTAAAATATGGGTTGACTGAATCCACATCTCACCTTTTTCGGATTTTCACTTATGATTCTCCATGTTTGCCTGCTTTGCATTCATGTATATACGCATATAATGTGTTAATGCATATATATACAGATGTATATGTATTGTTACTAAAAAGTCAACTAAATAAGGTCTGTTTTTCGCAAGTATAATATTTTGTACACGGATGCTTCAGGATTTTCTATTTCTTACAATCTGGGACAGAAAGATGCTAAAGGGCGAGAGACAGTTGTAGCTTACGGTGGACGCGCACTCAGACCGGCCGAGAGAAATTGGTCGATATCTACGAAAGCCGAGAAGGATCATTCGAGATTCGAGATTCGAAATACGAGATTCGAAATACGAGATTCGAGATTCGAAATTCGAGATTCAATATCTAAATTAACCAATCAAATCATGGATCTGAAACCTGTATCCTAGCAACATCAAACTGTTCTAAATAAAGATCATTCGTACATGCTCTTTCCTACAAATAAATGTCTTAATAGCTCTTATATAGTGGTTATAAAATGGTTAAATTAACATTGATGAATTAACCCCACACAGTATAAACAATTAAATTAGAAATAACACTGTTGGCTTTGCGAATCTAAGTGGTTTTGTTTGCCCTGTATGTATTTCCCCCCGAACAATTTTAACCCGAAGTGTATTCGCCCGAACTGTGTAAAAATCGGCTCGCGAAGAAAGATCTGTTTAATCTAATTGTTTTAGCTATGAAAGGCTATGTACCAATAGCCCTATGAAACGAAACTCAATGAAATAATCGACATGTCAAAATATAGGTTATGATAAAGTTTTAAACCATAGAAGATATAATGATTTACAACCTCAAAGACAAAAATCCAGATAAGAATAGTGTATTGTAGGGTATGGCAATGCCATTGTCGATATGAGAGAGAGAGAGAGAGAGAGAGAGAGAGAGAGAGAGAGAGAGAGAGAGAGAGACAGACAGACAGACAGACAGACAGACACAGAGAGAGTTTTTTAGTGTCAAATTCAGTTTGATTTAGAATTTGAAATTGATTTGATTTCTTACAAGCATATATAGACAATAATTAAGCCTCTAAAACGAGAAAAGAGAGGAGGTAGCTAGGGTAGGGCAGACCAACTAGCAAGCTTTAATTTTAACGGTGTTAGCGCACCTGTGATTTACATCGACTCTCTCTCTCTCTCTCTCTCTCTCTCTCTCTCTCTCTCTCTCTCTCTCTCTCTCTCTCTCTCATCACCTAGCATTTCCTTTTCCGTGAGGGGGTTTGGGGTATTTGTGATGTCTTACATTAGCTAGCGAAAATGATAAAAGAAACATGAAATTTTCTTTAAATTGTGTGCGGATGATGTACGCCAATAATCTGTTTTGAGTATATACATTTCATGAGGGGGGGGGGGGGGGGGCTATATAGTCCTAATTAATTTGTCAGTTATTCTGTCCCCACTTTGTTTTCTCTTCGTTTTCCAGGTTTTTTTTTATTTGGCTCGGCAAATTAATATAAAACTTTCTGTGTAGCTCCATAACGATGCACTGTAGATAAATTATGAGTAGTTTTACTTTTGATAAACAGGTACATATCCGTACTTGATTTTTAATTTGACTCTTATAATCGGATTTAATATTCCAATAATTATAGGGTAGGAAAGAGTAGACGGGACTTTTTTGCGCATATCCTACTGTACCATTCATTCAACACAGGTATTAGCACTCATCGAGTTCGACTTGCTTTCCTTTTCTTTCATCCACTGGATTTAAAGCTATTAATTTTTGAAAATATTTTGAATTTATGGCCTGATTATATATAAATTAGAGCTGCGCTGGTGCATATATTTACCCGAATGGACCAAAATATAACCAAATGAATCTAAAAATTTTGACAAAATTAGTTTTAAACGTACGACTCTTTTTCAATTCTAATCGGGTATGTCCTTTAGAAAAATCTTGAACCACACACATTTTAGCAAATAAAATGCCAATTGTTTCATTTTTTTAAAGGGAGGGAGGTGGTGCCGGTAAAGGACATGTATTGCTTGTGGCAGTTGTGCTATACTCTCATTTGTTATAATAGGTAATACTACATATTGATATAAAATGAAAGTTTCCAATTACACTGTACATAGCTTCTATCACGCATTTTGACCCGTGCGATAGTTTAAAACAATTTTCAAAGCATTGAATGTAATTCAACCGATCATTTTTGAAATTTAATTTTCTGGATCCCCGCCTGATACGTCCGCCTTCTTGTATATTAGAATTACATGTACGTTGACCATATGTACACATTAACTTAATCGGCTATGTTATGGGACGATAACATTTTTTATCAATGTTTTTGCAGGATATGTAACAAATAACAGCCTATTTGTGGGTTTTTGCACTGATTATTTGAGATAATTTGCCGCCATCTTTTATGCATTCCACACACCACTCACAGTTTCTTTTTTTGGTGTTCTGTGTGTATGGCGACAAATTGGTAAATTTGCACCACTCACCCCTTGTAGCTTCATCCTGATTACATTTTATCTGGCTAAGTGTAATGTAGTAGTATATTAAATACACACATCTTTGTTTGCAGTGCTTATTTACATCTTTAGAGATTTAATTACAAAAAAAAGTAAACATTTGTATGACTTATATGTAATTATTGTCAATTTTGGTGCGGGGGGGGGGGGGGGTAGGAAACTACAGAGAAACTTAACTTGGCTGTGAAACATATGCTTTTATTCTTTCTTGTTGATATATCAATGAATGAATTAAAAAAAATATATGTACAACAATTAATTTTGAAATATTCATGCACAATCAAATAAAAGGTTTTACTGTTCTCTGCACAAGAAATCGGCAATGTGAACAAATTGGCACCCTATCATCCCTACCTTTAATTGTAGAGAGTAAGTATCCTTCTATATTGAAAACAATTCCAAAAGTAAGACTCATAATAAGTTGTTACTGAGGAAAAGGAAAAAAAAAATTGTATTTGTTAATAATTCCGTATGATGTGATAATATCTCAATGATTTGTTTATAATCATAGTACTAGTGTATCACTGTATGCATACATAAAAACGATAAGTAATGCTTATATTTATTAGTGAAACAGGACAGGGACAGATTATTCATATTTAGATTATTTAGATACATGTACTAATCTTCATGCGGGGATCTAGAAAGGAGGGGGTCAGGGGATCTGGACCCCCTCCTCGGGAAAATTGGAGCTTATCAAATTTACATAGTAAATTTTTTTAAAATTGGCCTAGGACCCCCTACAGAAAAAATTAGGTACGCTTATGAAGTTCTCTACCATAAACGCATTTTTACACAAAAGGGGTGAATAAACCCGGGTTTTAAACTATTACTGGTGGTGAAATACCTTAGGGTTCAAACGCATCAGGTGGAAATGCACCAGGGCAAACAAAATCACTTAGATCCGCGAAGCACACTGCATTATTACTAGTCTACTTAGATATTCTGTGTAAAAGTAAATACAAATAATTATTTAGTTAGGTAGGGAGAAGTGAACATAGCATTTATTTGTATATAAGAGCATGTACGTATGATTTTTATTTAGAACAGTTTGATGTCGCTAGGATACATATTTTCAGATCCTTGATTTGATTGGTTAATTTAGATATTGAATCTCGAATTTCGAATCTCGAATCTCGTATTTCGAATCTCGTATTTCGAATCTCGAATCTCGAATGATCCTTCTCGGCTTTCGTAGATATCTGATAGAGAGTGCCTAGCTTTAGTAGAGGGAATCAAACACTACCGAATTTATTTAGCAAATAAGAAATTTCAGGTTTTCACAGATCATAGTGCAATCACGTTTGTCAAGAAATTGAAAGAAGTAGACACAAATAGCAGATTGGCTAGATGGGCTATATTCCTTCAGTATGGTGTCCGGATAGGGCCATTTGCGTTAGCGCGACATCGCGTTCAGGTAAACGAGACATCGCGCTAACACACAACACGCCGTCGCGCTAACGCAACTTTGCACAACACGCCGTCGCGCTAACGCAACTTTGCACAACACGCCGTCGCGCTAACACACAACATGCCGTCGCGCTAACACACAACACGCCGTCGCGCTAACGCAACTTTGCATAACACGCCGTCGCGCTAACACACAACACGCCGTCGCGCTAACGCAACTTTGCACAACACGCCGTCGCGCTAACGCAACTTTGCACAACACGCCGTCGCGCTAACACACAACATGCCGTCGCGCTAACACACAACACGCCGTCGCGCTAACACAACTTTGCACAACACGCCGTCGCGCTAACGCAACTTTGCAAGTTTCACAGTCTAGTAGGAAGTCGTGTACGGAAATATCAGACTGCGCATGCTTAAATATGTAGGCATGCACGCAAGCATGGATGAAAAATAAATAAAATGTACTTTGAAATATATAAATTATTTTCATTTATTAACAATGCATATGAATAAAAATATAGTTACTAGTGTGTCACTGTATAAGGATATGAATTATTATAAAATCTACCAATTGATACATTTACCTTAAATATTTAATAAAATTCATTAAATCAACAATAATATATTCATGACACATAGGCGTCGGAACCGGTGGGGGGGGGGGGCCTTCCCCCCCTCTTTTTTTTTGATAAGTTATACCTAACCATTAGGAACATAGCAGAATATAGGGTTCAGCCCCCCCCCCACGCTTTTTATCGCAGGAAACATAATTGTTCCGTAACGTACGTTTGAAATATTTAGAAGTTGGAGTAAAAGGCATAACCCCCCACCCCCACGGATTAGGATTTTCATGATTTTGGGAATGAGGTTTTTCTCTCTCAATATTTCTGAGGATCAGTCTAGCCCCCCACTTTCAATTTGCTTCCGACGCCAGTGTGACATGTTATATACCTGTAATTTTACATTTTAAAATTTCTTTGCTTTGGTAATATACAGAGCACCTAATATGAATTTGTGACATGTACATGTTATAAATTTATCATTGCTAAATTAATTAATTACATCAAATATTTAAGCTTAATTTATCAATTGGTAGATTTATTAATAATTTATATGCACTCTAGCATATCCTTATACAGTGACATAATAGTAACTATATTTTTATTCATATGTATTGATAATAATTGAAAATAATATATGTGCATATGTATTTCAAAGTACATTTTATTTATTTTTCATCCATGCCTGCGTGCATGCCTACATATTTAAGCATGCGCAGTCTGATATTTCCGGACACGACTTCCTACTAGACTGTGAAACTTGCAAAGTTGCGTTAGCGCGACGGCGTGTTGTGCAAAGTTGTGTTAGCGCGACGGCGTGTTGTGTGTTAGCGCGACGGCGTGTTATGCAAAGTTGTGTTAGCGCGACGGCGTGTTGTGTGTTAGCGCGACGGCGTGTTGTGTGTTAGCGCGACGGCGTGTTGTGCAAAGTTGCGTTAGCGCGACGGCGTGTTGTGCAAAGTTGCGTTAGCGCGACGGCGTGTTGTGTGTTAGTGCGACGGCGTGTTGTGTGTTAGCGCGACGGCGTGTTGTGCAAAGTTGCGTTAGCGCGACGGCGTGTTATGCAAAGTTGCGTTAGCGCGACGGCGTGTTGTGTGTTAGCGCGATGTCTCGTTTACCTGAACGCGATGTCGCGCTAACGCAAATGGCCCTATCCGGACACCATACATATGTATTTCAAAGTACATTTTATTTATTTTTCATCCATGCTTGCGTGCATGCCTACATATTTAAGCATGCGCATTTCCGGACACGACTTCCTACTAGACTGTGAAACTTGCAAAGTTGCGTTAGCGCGACGGCGTGTTGTGCAAAGTTTTGTTAGCGCGACGGCGTGTTGTGTGTTAGCGCGACGGCGTGTTGTGTGTTAGCGCGACGGCGTGTTGTGCAAAGTTGCGTTAGCGCGACGGCGTGTTGTGTGTTAGCGCGACAGTGTGTTGTGTGTTAGCGCGACGGCGTGTTGTGCAAAGTTGCGTTAGCGCGACGGCGTGTTGTGCAAAGTTGCGTTAGCGCGACGGCGTGTTGTGTGTTAGCGCGACGGCGTGTTATGCAAAGTTGCGTTAGCGCGACGGCGTGTTGTGTGTTGGCGCGATGTCTCGTTTACCTGAAAGCGATGTCGCGCTAACGCAAATGGCCCTATCCGGACACCATACTTTCATCACCGTAATGCTGTTTAGTATTGTAGTAAAATTGAAATATTCACGTGCGACATGCTGAAAAATACACAAACCGATTTTTTATTGAAATAATTTGACATTATTTGACACTTCAAATGCATATTGTTTGGTATCAAAATTCGTAATTTTTACTGTAGATATCTCCTGAGAAAAGTATCAGCCAAATACATTAAACAGCAAATAATAATTTTGTGATGAATGCTGGCGACAACATTATATCATAATTGAAACCATTTCTGGAGAATGGCTGTATGTTCATCCGGGATGAAGGCAATGCCTGTCCACTTCTCAAAAGAGAATACCCAAATAAAGTGATAAACCATGCAGCAACAATTTTTAAAAAAAATTCAGTAAGTTGTGTTTAATTATATTTTTTTTTACCAATGCTAGCTAATTCATTAGTTACAAAGGTAGCTTTGTTGCACTTTCATTGAATCGACTTTAAAATTATAGGTTTATTTAAAAATAATAACTAATAAAAAGGATAATAATAACACACAGCACCTGGCGTTATAATTTTTTCTCATAATAAAAATAAATACCCTATATCTAGAAAAATTTATTGTGCCAGGTGCCTGTGTACTAATATTACAACCGGGATGTGTGTAAAGTACTATTTTTACCGCCTGCTTGTAAGGGAACTCTTCTGTGAAGAAGATTTGGCGCGCTGGTTAGAATTTGCACAGATTAAAAGTACGCAAATTTGCTAAAATAGTAAGTTATTTTAAAAAGGAGAAAACAATGGCAGACATTGACGAAATCGACGGTGTAAGTGATGAAGAAGTGGAAGCTTTAACGGCAGGCGAAGTACTTCAAAAGCTTGAGGAGGTACATCTAAGTTTTTATATACTATAGTAACTTTTTAACACATAGTAGATCGTCCATCTGATTTTTTCAGACTGGGAGCTACGCACAGACCTGCAGCAATGACTTGAGGCATGGATAAGTGTTTTCTTCACATTCTGCTGACTAACTAATTACCCCTTCATATACTCGTATTAAATCAAACCACTAAAGAAAATTTAAAGTTACAAAAAAAAAATCAAGGTTGGCACAATTTGGAACCATCTCATCAACTGTGGTTCCAAATTAGCATCAGAAAGTTATGACTATATTGTAACTTTTTGCTTAAGTACAAAAAAGCCATAATAGAGTGTAATTATCATCAATTTTTATTTTTCCATGAAAATAAAATAAGTACAAAAAAATCATATTCATGATAAAGTTTTCATTTAGTTACAAAAAAGTTATAAATTAATATGAGTTACAAATATTTCATTAAAGAAGTAACTGTTAGGTAATCAATCAATTGCCTCAAAACGTTTAAAAGTTATTGTGTAGCAGGATGGGAGAAATGATATGACAGACCAGATTGGTATTCTGACCTGGGCTCCCTGAATCTCTAGTCAGGTGCTCTTCCAACTGAGCTATCCAGCGTTGATATTCGAACTAGTCCGACTGTAACATTAAAAGATCCTCCCTCTTAAAGATCACTCCAGACTCTTCCCCTGGCAGAAGTTAACCTGTCAGTTCCAGGGGTTGGCACAGCACCAAATGAAACAGGATGGGAAAAATATTAATGATGGTCCAAACCTGAGATCCAAACCCTGGCCTCCTGAATCTCTAGTCAGGTGCACTACCAAATGAGTTATCTGGCGCTGGTATTGGAACCCGTCTGACCATCTCAAGTGCAAAATCTTTAAAGGAGACAAAATTTTAGTGGAAATCTTTACTTGCATTTTTTACAGAACAGTTCAAAGTTAAAAACTATCACTGCACTAAAGGTCACCTTTTATCAATCTATTCTGGATAGCTTAAAAATAAAGCTATATTGCTTATTCAATCTGTAAAGCTAGAGATCTACTGGACATGATTTGCCAAGTTTTTTCGCCTGTTAGTAACACGCTGCTTTGATTTGACCTGAATAAAATATACAGATATTTTATTTCACACAAAAATCCAAATAATTCCTCATTTTTCAGTTTTGAAAATTTCCTTAAAGCTTCAACGCGGGCATGTTAAGGCTTTCCGATGGATTTTACAGCGATGTGTAGAAAGTCACTTGTCTGTACTTCATACGATATGACGTCATAATTAACTTTGACGTCACGATCTGCATTCCTGTCGATAGTTCCCAGGGAATGTATCTCAACGTTAAAAGTGTATTACATCAAACCACTATAAAACTGCATGTTTCCTTTACATATATGCTGCCGTTAATGCTGGACGTACAGAATTCATTCATATTAAAAACCAGTATCAAATAATCGGCAGTTGTAAAGCTTCGTTATAAGTAAAAGACAATTTATAAACTAGTGGTTTGGAGACTGTCCCTGCTACGTGTAAACAACTGAATGAAGAAATTTTAATGCATATAAAACCAGCTTGGCGCAGGTGAAAGATCAACATAATTTTAGAATATTTTACGTAAAATTGGTAGAGAATGTAAGTACCAATGTGAATCGTGCTACGGAAACCTACGGATTAGCCCCAATTTTTTGTAAATCGCTTTTGATTAGTAAAAATGTGTATTATTTTGATGATTTTCTGGAATGTTTCAACAATATCTTCAATAAACAAAATATCTAATTTTTTCCCGAGCAAGAACTTCAAAGTATATGACTTAACAAAGGATTTTTCTTAAAAATATGTTTGATTTAATGTCATTAATCACCTGCGCCGATGCGATTTAAAAAGATCATTTGCAATACTAGGATTCGCCCATCACGTGATTACAAAGAACATATGACGTCACAAAATGCATCAAATATAATATTTAACATCGGTGTCAATAAATGTAACATAGATTTTAAGAAATACTCCCGGTCAAAGTATTTTTGCGATGATTCAAATAATATCGTTTTCCAGCCGTTAGCCCGTATTTTAGCATCGGGACGCCTTAACATTGCTGCGAAGTATGTTAGGATAACATTTTGGATTCAAGCATCTTCGCTAGCCAAAGGTTTTCAGTCCACTTTGCTCCCAGTCCCCATAAACCCTTGGCAGATTTCATTACGAAAACTCAGTGACAAGCTCCGTTTACAGGGAGCAAAGTGGACCGAAAACCCTTGGCTAACGAAGATGGGATTCAAGGTGGTCTAAACTGCTTCAGTATTGTAGAACTCTTGTGCACCCTTTTAATTATACAGTTTAATTAAAGCAGCTCTCAGCTAAGAATGATGTACTTTAGTAAGTTCTACAATCAATTTACGGTATCCAGTTGATGTACTGATATATATTTTAATAAATTTACAACCATAATCCCACATCATCCTCAGAATGTTCATTACTGATTTCAATTAAAAGATTACTGTTATTGGAATTCTTTGATCATCTCAATAGATATAAAAAAAACCAGTAACAGAATTAGACAACAAGGAGTGATTTGATTAATTAGTGGAATTACTCTCTGCATATGTCAAATTTTGGTAAGGAGTTTCATATAAAATGGTAACGATTGTAAAGATTGGAATTGTCATTCTCTAAGGAAGCAGACAATCCCCTAATTTTATGTGTGTAAATGATCACCCAGACAAGTAAGATAAGTTTTGGCTAATTAGAAAAATAGATATGGCCAATAAGTAGTAGTAGAAGTCGGTATCATATCCGATTTACTTTGAAGCATAGAATGAACTTGATTTTTTGTTTGATTATTTGATGAACATGTATTACATGATTAATGGTCATATTTCAGTGAAGCCAGCAGTCAAACTATTTCTTGTTTATAGGCATGGTTAAATGAGAAATTTTCTCCTGAACTCTTGGAGGCAAAAACCGATTTAGTTGACTGCATGTTGGAGCAAGTAACAGAAATGGAGGAAAATATCAAAAGAGCAAAAAAGGGGGATTTCAAAGTTGTTTTGCATCGGATGGAGGTAAAAAAAAAATAGAACTATATGTGTGATTTTATCATTTAAATGATTATTCATAGGACACAAATATTATGAACACTAAGACTTGGCTTTTTATTTCGACACCAAGACCACAGGTGCTTGAGGACAGGACCGACCACCCCCCATCCCCCCCCCCCCATCCCCCACCCCCAAGTATCTAGACCCCTGGGACTTAACTTATTATTTCTTTAAATTATCCTTTTATGACATAGTTATAATCTATTGTATACATTCATTCAATCATTGCACAAAATTAATTAAAACAAACATTTTGAAAAAAGATCATATCCCGGCCCTCTGCATATATATGCAGATACCATTTGCTATACCCCTGGCAATGGCAAAGGTGTCTAAACCTGGTTGAAGTTTTTGGAACAGGACTATTATCTAAGTTATTGCTGGTATTATCCTCACAAAAGTAGCCCTCCCCCATGAATTTACATCCTCAACAGATAAGCAAAAACCCCACAATCCACAAAAATTCAAATGATTCCACTGTAGCCAAGCTCTTTCATTTATCCATATGTAGATGTAGATTCACTTTATAAGATTTGCAGAGATACTGATATGCCTTGTGTAGATTCACTGATACCTATATTTTAAGTGAAAAGATACAATAAGTCGATAACCAAGGAATTCTTCTTTACTAATTATTTTGTCTAAAAATCAATGAATTATTTCAATGGACTTTTACATAAGGAAGTACACACATGGAATACTAGTAATGTTGAAACTAATCCAAAAAACCATTAAGATACAAGTATTGTTACTTATAATATTTCTTTATTTTATTCTTTTGTGGCGTATAACTTCAGATAGACAGAATCAGATATGTTCTGAGCAGCTATCTCAGATGCAGGCTCAAAAAGGTCAGTGTTACTATGTTTGGCTGTTTTACGATCTTAGAGTTAATTAGCAAATTTAATCAACACAATTACCAGACAATTGGTTTTGTTCAGATTGAGAGGTACACAACCCACGTTTTAGAGCAGGAAAGCAACAGAAAAGAGGAAGATGTCTGCCACCTCTCCCCCGAGGAATTCACGTTCGCCAAAGAGTGAGTGCTCTTGAGCTGCTGAAAAACATTATTTTGTACCACTGCTCTTTCATTATTCTCTTTGGTCTCATTGAAAGGAGTTTACCTTTAGTTTAGCACATGATTTCTGAATCAACAGATCAGGAACAAAAAAATACAAAAATAGATAATTACTTAACAAATATACTGTCTTGAACTGCAAGTGGATGTATTGTATACTTAGATACTTATCAAAGAGTTTTTCATAAAATCACCTTAAAATCTTTCTTTGTTGATTGTATGCTTACAATTTTATTTTAATAATGAATCTGGCAACTGAAGTAAGCAGACACAAGTTTAGAGTCTGTAGAAAACTGGACTGTTGTCCTTCACAATGAAGAGAGCATTAGTTCAAGAAGATGGGAGTATAAACTTGCTGCTTCACTCGGAACCAGTGTATGATTACCGTATATCTGGGGGTTTTTGCGTGTCACAAAATTTGTGAAAATGGGGAAAATATGTACCATTTTTAATTTGTCAGTCATTTTTTGCGATTTTAAAAGTTTTTTATAGAAAATGATACAGGATATAATTTTTGCGTATTCAATATTTTGCGATTTTAAAAATAGATCATCACGAAAATTACAGGATATACGGTATTGCTTAACACCATTCCCTGCACATTTAACATCTGGTGACCCACTAAAATATTCGAATATATGATGCAAGTTTTCTTCTTTATGCTACATCTTACATACAACACATGAACATACACTGTAGTTAAATGCAGAATGAGTGATTTTCCCTGTTTTGTGAATTCTTTGACATGCAGAAATATTAGAGTTATTTCCCTTTTAACACAAGATATTCTTGTACAAAAGAGGACTCTGAATGTCTCCTTTGTGGTCTCTTTTTGTGCATTCAAATTCTCTTTTTGATGGTATGGTCATGTTATAAGTATAGATACCACTTAGGAAATGCATCAAAACATGATAAAGATATGGCAAAATTAAAATATTTCAAGACAAGATTAATTTATGACATAGAAAACATCTGTTCAGTAAAATAATATTTTAATTTGGTTTTTGATGCAACATTCAAGTCTGAGATATTTATTAACAGGTATGGAACCACAATGGAAACACACATGAAGAATTTAGTATTAAGGCACATGCCGCCCAATTTACAAACTATGGACTTCAAGCAAACAAGTAAACATCATATCCTTAACCAGTTACTTTCAACTAAATGTTATCATTTGACTTTTATCCCAATTTTAAAGAGTCAGTTTGAAAATGAAAATTTTCAGTAATCTGCTTCTCTTCGTCAACAGCAATCCGCCCTAACTTGGACAGTTACGTGTTCCTGCGTGTGATTGAGGACACTGACGGAGTTCTAGTGGAGGAGGAAACGTTAGACACGGGGTGAGTTATCCTGATGACACGTGTGTATGTAGCCGACTTACTCTACAGGAAATGTACACGTCAAGGATTTTATTTCCTGAAGATTGTGTAGAGAAGTCTGATGAATACCGGTACATGATGAAGTCTGTTTCATGGGAATTATATTTTCATTGCCTGCATGTTTATACAATTTTATTCTCTTGATTTATTCTGTTTTTTAAAAGGGGGCCAATGTCATAACATTAGATGTATAACCCAACAATAACTTTAATATCGTTGTTGTAAAATAATAACAACTTGTAAAACACAGAAATATTTTGAAAAGAAATTTTCTACATTCAAACATTAGTTTTTATTTTTGTTTGACATGTTTCATATTCAAATCTTATTTTAATCAACGTGGCTTTTTAATTGAAAAAAATTATCAACATTTTGGTCATTTGGGAAAAACTTATTTCTAATACCATTGTGTATACTGATAAGCTATAGAAGAAAATTGACTTGTTCTCAATCCATTTAATGTTGTATGGTGTATTAACTGTATTTTGATTTATTGTTTAGTGGTGCTTCTCTTTTACCCTTTCAAATCATGAATTCTCTTTTTCAAAATTAAATGATGAACTTGTAGTTTGTATTTTCTTCTTGGCTGTTTATTTCAACAAATACATATAACTTTGCTTTTCTAAAGTCTGAATATTTAATGGGCACACTGATATAAAGAAAAGTAGATTTTGATTGAAATTTATTATGTAGAGGTTACACTTATCTTTTCTCACAAATTATGCGATGACTTATCAATATTGTAAGAACCATACAGTCACTTATAAATATTTACAAGTACACATTATGATTGCTAAACAAGATAAGTAATGTGAGCAGGCACATTTATACATAGTTCGAACTTGTTACCTACATGTACAAGTATGTGTCCCTATTAGTTTTCCAGACATCTCTCATACCTACCTATCTACCTACTAGTAGTAGTAGTAATAAAAATAAAAGCGAAGGAAAAATTTTATTTTTATTTCCAGGGAAGAAATAGTGGACTTGCAGAAGGGAGACCAACACATAATGCGGTACAAACCCCTGTCGGGTTTAGTCATGTCAGGAGCTGTGTCTCTGATATAAGAAGACAATACCCATCACCCAAGACATTCTCCCGCTGTACTTGTAATGGTCAGTGCTGAGAGGTTGTTACCATGTCGACAGTGCTGGCCAGACAGGTAGCTTGCTGCACAAGATGCTCTGTGGGTCAGAATGATGATGCTGACACTGCTGTGTTAATTGTCAGAGAGGAGGGGCACTGTTATTGTTTATAGCTTTCTCTGTGTTAAGGGGTCCCTCAGTCACTCCTTTAGATTCCTATTTTTTTTTTCTTTTGTCATAGATATTTGCAGTGATGAAATATATCTGTTTTACTTTAATAATAATGGTATTTTAAAAAAAATACCCCAAATTATGTATGATATACACGCATGTACTCTTGTGTCTCTTATGGGTGAGTGAATCATATAACAATGTTTTTTTTCTGTAATTAAAAAAAATGTATTAATTTAAAGAGCCATAACTCCTGCATTCTTAGTTCATACTCTCAGACAGCAAGAATAAGAAAGATTAAAGACTTTGAACGTCATCCAAAAAGATGAATTGACAAAGGAGTGCTGAGCTGTGGGGTTTTAATGCATGCATTTGGTCTAGACTCAAACTCTGTCAGGCCTTTAACAGAGAAAATGTAGGTGATATAGGTCACTTGAAAAAAAATCAGTCAGTAATAAATTTTCTGGTCTGTCTCAGCATTTAAATCACTCCATGGGCATGCTGATATAACATGTCCATAATACCATATAAGTCGTGTGAAATACCCAAGTACATTTAAACTTTTAATGTATATATTAAATGTAATAATTATATTAATTAAATTGATTTCTTATTGAAAACCAAAGACTTAAATCTAACATGTACTTGTTTCTTTTGATTGTAAGTGCAGTGAAGGATTATTTTATTACGTGTATACAAGTCTGTAGATAAAAAAATTCATTTGTATGATAAAACACCTTTTACTTAAATTGGATTTTTTAATGTGGAGATCCATGTCTTTGACCTTTATATTGAGGAAAAAGATTTCATTTCTGTAAATTTATTCTCAACGTCAGCAAAATAAAATGAAATAAAATTGCATTGTTGTCAAGTTTTTGTTGGATTTATGGTCAGCTACAGGGAATATCGAAATTGAAGTAGACACCTAGATCTCAATTAATTGTATTTACACTAGTAGGGTTTATCAATCTAGAAGGACGGGGTGTAACGAGGACAAAAAATTGCCTGAACTTATGAACTTAATTTTTAACTGTACTTTTAAACTTGCTACTCTAAGCATTTTTTACAATGGCAAATTCTCTCTCTCTCTCTCTCTCTCTCTCTCTCTCTCTCTCTCTCTCAAATTTTAAACTCATGTGTCCTTGGCATGTATTTTGCATGCACTTCCACTCTCGCTCGAGAAACGTTTAAGCCAATGTCAAGGCCGCTGCTTGTATTGGTTAAGTAGGACATGCACGCTTCATGCTAACTACTGCCTGGCGTGTGTACGAGGGTGACGGACTTTACTTAAACCCCTGGGCGAACTGCGGGAAGGACGAATCGAGTGGTACGAGAATCATGCCACTCTTTGGTCTGGCTTAATATGAAATAACTGCAGAGTCGGCATAATTTACTTCTTGTATAAGTAAAACACGGATGGCAGCTGTGATTCAATCAATTTCAAAACTCATAAGAGACGAGTGCTGTAGAGGGGTATATATAACTGCGTTGATGATATATAACCATAAGTGTTATAATGAATAGCATTGCCGAATTCCGCCAATCAAGTTTGCTAATTACATTCAATAGCTCAGGTCTCGATCGATCGACCGATCCTTGGCCTCTTCACTTCTTGTTCAGTGTTTCAACCACACAATTCATTATTATAAAGAAGGTTATATATATATGCAATATATGTATACACGAACTTATATTTATAGTCGCGCCGAGTAGTTTCTATGCACCTGAATCCCCATTCATAGGATTCGGAAATACTGCTGTGAGCGCACATCCTGGTCAAATGATTCCCCCCAGTGTCCTTTTCCCCTCTCTGGTGAGTCACACGTGTGTCAGATGGCTGGTAATATTTTTGTATTGTTTGTAACGTGGAGTGACACATCTCTCTGGGTTTTAAACCAAAAAATAATATTATGCACTATAATCATTCTTACTTAAAAACAACCAGGACACTTATATCGTTCATATTGTCATAAACTTGATGGTACACGTACGGTAGTTTTTAGATGAAACCTTTAATATAAGCCTGTTGCTCCCATTCTTTGCATACACCTTCGTGTCTTGTTTACCACATTCTCTTAAAATACCATGACATTACACTGAAATACCGACAAGATGCTGGTGCATAAGCCATGATGCTGTATTATCCAGCTCCCCTCGGCATCAAACTAGCTCTGTGCTGGAGAACTATTACTATAGAATATGGATTCTCCAGTCCACGTACAAGGCGCCATTCCGTTTGATTGTTAAGGAGGCTGTATGGTCAACAAATTCACCATCAGATCTACATGTACTTGAAAATTTTAGATAGGATTTCTGAAGCTATATATAATCTATTATTTACATTGTAGTAACTTAATTTAAATTCCATTTTTAGCTTTTAATTTTTAGGTTTGTCCTTATATCTCTATACAGAACTCTTCTTATAAAGGCGATAAATTTACTTTAAAAATGGCCAGGACCTTCAAGTCCTCTTAAGGATGTTGACCAGTGTTTTTTGAGATTAGTTAAGAATTAAAATGTATGTATTAAAAATAATAATACATGTAAATTGATACTATACTGAAGTTATTTGTCCATATGGTATGGATCTTATAACGTGTGAGACTGACAATCTAATTAGAATTAGATGTTAGATTTGCTTCGTTTGTGTAGCGAGTAAGCAAGTGGATCTAACAATTAGTTTGGAGAGACTGATGGACGTGTCGTGGTATGGCCTGTAACCGGCATCTGTGATCAGATGCTGTTCTCAGCCGTATATTTTCCCATTTACATGTAACGATGGATACATGTACTTAGAAACTTGTAGTAGTATATGTTTGAAAATGAATTGTATTAAAGTACCTCAGAGAAGATGCACATGTAGAACAGAAAGCATACTTTTATTTTACATTCATTCCAATTATGCATGTCCTTTTCAAAATAGGGAATTTTTAAAATCAAATTTGTACCGTGTACAAGTGCAAGTTGTGATATTTTTTAAGAAAACAGCTCAATCCGGGGCAGTGTCAGAGCGATGGTCATATCCGAAGTTGAGCAGTATGCTAAAGAAGATGGATCCCAACCCACACATTCATTGACTGTCATCTCGATGCATAAAACTTTATCTTAAAATCAATATATTTACATCTACCAGGCATAATTTCCTCTATTTTTTATGGAAACTTATAGTTAATTCATAGCTCTATAGAAACAGCCAGACTGAAATCTACACGCCCTATTTATCGATTGGTCGAAATCTACAGCGGCTGAAAGTGACAGGACTGAAATTGACACGCCCTGTTTATCAATTGATCTGAACCTACCTTAGCAAAATCCCGGACTGCACGAAATAATCATGACGATGCCAGACTCAAAGTCTCAAAGGAGACGATTGGACTGTTTCTTTTAGCTAACATACTTTTGTACATTAACAGTAATTTAGTGAATTTTACTAACTTTTCATAATCAGTTTATTAATTAGTTAAAGAAAGATGTTAATATAAACAATAAAATGCTTTCTTTGATGATTCATGCGGGTTATGAAGGTAGCGATCATTGCAGGAAAAATTTACAAAACCTGCTAACGCGGGTTATGTATTTTTCCTGCAATGTCACTACCTTCATATCCCGAATAAATCACCAAAGAAAGCATTTTACTGTTTAAATACTAGCATTCAAATTTCTAACCAAATCCAATAGGGATGCAGCATCGTAACGCCAAACATTGGATCCGCCATTGGATTTCATTATTTTCGGACCGTACAATTTAGCAAAGCAGAATTATATCTACGGGAAGAAGCGGAATCAATTTGTATCTTCCTGTTATTTATTGTCCTTCTTGTCTCATCATAACTTTTCATGAAAGTGTTTTTATGATGATTTCGGTTTGTTTGACTGAATGTTTGGTTTGGTTGCGCAGTTCCTTTGCTCTGCCCGCGATCTGCGTCTTCTGGCAGGGGAATTTCGTTCGACAGGTGGCACGTTGTTCAAGATATTAATATGAACTTTCTCATCACTTTGATGCAATTGTGTGCATACGTTATTTTGTTCATACATAATACAGGAGAACTTTTATCAATGTAGTTTCTTTTTATTATATAATGCTTCTTCTTGTGTAACAAGTTCAGTCGAAAGCGCATTGGTGATCATATCATGTATTTTCCAGAAGTCCTAAAACTGATACAAAATTACGTAACCGTGATTAACAAAAACTGTTGTAACGTTCTGTACGGAGTCACTAATTTGTTTCTTCATATTTTGAATTAACGGTGTGTACCCATATAGGCTCGATTTCCTTGAATTACAATAAAAAGATGTACTTTACTAATTTTCAATCTAACTTAAAAAAATTATTACAAGACATAATTTGTTATGTAATAATATTTAACTTTAGATTAACAGATGGTAATTTGCAATTGAAACTTGTATTATAGATGACCAAAGCGTCATAAAACTATTTACAAGTATCTTAACTGTATGTAATGAGTCATGCAGCCTTCATAGGGCTAAACTGACGGAGAAAATTCTAATTGTTGGCCATTTGTATGAAGAAGAAAAAACCCCGCGTAATCTTAAGAATATTTGTTAATGACGTAATTCAAACCAAAAAGGTGTTCTGAAAAGAAAAAAAAAGAAAATAAGTTTTTATAGATTTTGTACATGATGCTTTCAGTATTGCAACATCGTCTAATGGTTCAGAAGTGTTCTTATATGGAACGCCATGGCTGCCTTATGTTAGATGATTTTATTATATGCTGTGGGTCTATTATTATATGCTGTGGGTCTATAATTATATGCTGTGGGTCTATTATTATATGCTGTGGTTCTATAATTATATGCTGTGGGTCTATTATTATATGCTGTGGTTCTATAATTATATGCTGTGGGTCTATTATTATATGCTGTGGTTTTATAATTATATGCTGTGGTTCTATAATTATATGCTGTGGTTTTATAATTATATGCTGTGGTTCTATAATTATATGCTGTGGGTCTATTATTATATGCTGTGGATCTATTATTATATGCTGTGGGTTCAATTATATGCTGTGGGTTCATAATTATATGCTGTGGGTCTATTATTATATGTTGTGGGTCTATTATTATATGCTGTGGGTTCATAATTATATGCTGTGGTTTTATTATTATATGCTGTGGTTTCATAATTATATGCTGTGGGTTCATTATTATATGCTGTGGTTTCATTATTATATGCTGTGGTTTCATTATTATATGCTGTGGGTTCATAATTATATGCTGTGGTTTCATTATTATATGCTGTGGTTTCATTATTATATGCTGTGGGTTTATAATTATATGCTGTGGGTTCATTATTATATGCTGTGGGTTCATTATTATATGCTGTGGGTTCATAATTATATATGCTGTCGTTTATTCGAAACTAGCTATTCGAATTCGGATTTCTCGTTTTGGAGTTTACATTTACAAGCACTTTCAGCTGACACCAAGGACAATGGTCGTGTGACCTTGACTGAGACCCATATGCTAAAAATTACTTTTCAGAACTTTGTTGTCGCCGGGCGCATAAGTCCAAGTAGCTCAAAAAATTCTATGTCTCGGCATCTCTCTTAGCGCAGCCGTACGTGTTTGCTCACGAATTCTATCAGGACACATTTTTATAGTGCGTTACCTTTTCTCTACATGTACGCAATGTTGAAAACACTATCTTTTATTTGTCTGAGGAACTGAAGTAGAGATGTGCATTCAGCCTCGCCCAATGCCCGGAAATCCAACACAGATTCAATTTTGCGGTATTTTATGCCACTGTCATCGAAGATTTGGGGGTACATAGTTTTTCACAAACACATCTTGTATTTATTTTGGTTAACCTGGCTTTTTTCCCTTTGAAAAACTACTCATAATTCATTAAATGACATGAATTTAAGATCAGAATTTTCTCACTCTCTTAATAAATTTATGATGGCGGATCCATAAAAGAAATACAGTAACGGTGCATTTGGGGGGCAAACAAATTATCAAATTAAAATCAGATGCGTTTGTGAAGCACTATGCGCCCGGCGGCAACAAATTTCGAAAAAGCAATTTTTTAGCATATAGGTCACAGTTAAGGTCACAAACTCATTATCCTAGGTGTCATTTAAAAGCACCTAATTAGTGAAGTATGCATACTAAATACGAAGTCTCTTTCTCCTATGGTTCAAAAGTTATGGCGAAGGTTAAAGTTGACAACAGACAGACAAACAGGACAAAAACAATATACGATTCGGACGCATAAAAATGTGTCCTGATAGAATTCGTGAGCAAACACGTACGGCTGCGCTAAGAGATGCCGAGACATAGAATTTTTTGAGCTACTTGGACTTTCAGTAACGTACTCTCAAATGACAGTATAGATTCTCAAGCTTGTACTTGATTTTTAATAGCACACTCCCTTTAGAGAATCTTTTAAAACATCAACGATTAATAGTAAAGCTTAAATTATTATAGTTGATAATAGTAAATAAAACAAGAAATCAATTTTGCATACTCAGTATTTTAATCATTTTTTATTGTATAAAAGATTTAAAACACAAACACATTTTCTGCTTTGTCTGAAAGTATAATATTGATAAATTGAAACAAGATGTGTTTGTGAAACACTATGCGCCCGGGGACAACAAAGTTCTGAAAAGCAATTTTTAGCATATGGGTCTCAGTCAAGGTCACACGACCATTGTCCTTGGTGTCAGCTGAAAGTGCTTGTAAATGTAAACTCCAAAACGAGAAATCCGAATTCGAATAGCTAGTTTCGAATAAACGACAGCATATATAATTATGAACCCACAGCATATAATAATGAACCCACAGCATATAATAATGAACCCACAGCATATAATTATGAACCCACAGCATATAATAATGAAACCACAGCATATAATAATGAAACCACAGCATATAATTATGAACCCACAGCATATAATAATGAAACCACAGCATATAATAATGAAACCACAGCATATAATAATGAACCCACAGCATATAATTATGAAACCACAGCATACAATAATGAAACCACAGCATATAATTATGAACCCACAGCATATAATAATAGACCCACAGCATATAATAATAGACCCACAGCATATAATTATGAACCCACAGCATATAATTGAACCCACAGCATATAATAATAGACCCACAGCATATAATTATAGAACCACAGCATATAATTATAGAACCACAGCATATAATAATAGACCCACAGCATATAATTATAAAACCACAGCATATAATAATAGACCCACAGCATATAATTATAGAACCACAGCATATAATAATAGACCCACAGCATATAATAATAGACCCACAGCATATAATTATAGACCCACAGCATATAATTATAGAACCACAGCATATAATAATAGACCCACAGCATATAATAAAATCATCTAACATAAGGCAGCCATGGCGTTCCATATTCTTAGACTTGGGAAGGACACTGGTATCCCAAAGAGACACACAGGTAAAATTACAACGTTATACCGAGTCTCATGATGTTAAGATATAGATGAATTATAAGTTAATCTTAAGTACGGTTTGTGTGGGCAAATGCAAATTTACAATATGACAACATCAACAAATCGAAACTTTACAATATGACAACATCTTAAAAATATAGGTGTATATACTAATAAGCATTCAATCATTATTTCTGTTAAAGATGTGGTCCCTTTGCTGCAACGGTGTATGCAAACATGTTTTCCTAACGCGTGCAACGGTGTGAGCATGTACAAATTGAATAATGCGTGCTAGCGCGTTATAAAAAATTATTTGCACACACCGTTGTAGTTACGAGACCACATCTTTCAAAATTTAATGATTCAATGCTTAAATATCGTATAGTATTAACCAGTTTTAAGCATGAATTGATGCTGCGCCATGTTTTAGTGTGTTAATATATAGGTATGTATGTATATTTCATATCTACATATTTGTTTACATGTAGTGCATCTGCACGTTTGAACTTACTCACTGTGAAAAACGTGACATGCAGTTTGCATGTTTTGTACCACAATGTGCATTTACTGAATTTGTTGGGGGAGGATAGGATCCAAGTGGGTCGGGGTCGAACTGATCAAGTTTCCGTTATAGAAGTATTTGAATGTAGTCCTGCTTGATATTTACTGTCCTGTATTTAGTTCAGTCTTCCTTATACCAGTCTAGATTAATGGAAGGAATACGTAGAAAAATATTAGAACGTTAACGTTTACCCACATACTGGATGTTTACCTGTTGTGATCGGCTGCAGGTTAGGAGCCCATGTCCTATCGGCCGTAGACTTAATATCGTTTGTCTCCACTCCGATTATTTTACTAGCGATAAAGAGTATAAATATTTCCCCATACTAAGTCCAAAATACATGCGAACTTGAGTCAGCAAAATATAGCTCAAAGTATCAAATAGGATTTTCAAAGTATATCAATATGGTGGGGAAATCAAGTGACTTTATGACTGTCTGTATTGATAAAGATACATGTACCTCTATTATCAAATGTTTACTTCATAGGCAGAAAATATGATAGAAACCTTAACTTAAAGGGTAAAAATGAGGTACATGTAAATTAAAACTTATGATTTTTTATTCTGGTTATATATACATGTATGTATATTATTAGTTACATAGTTTGTATTTGACCTTATATGGTGTATATATACGTGGTCAGTAAATTTCATATGGGGCGCGAGCGGACCTCGAGTCCCATATGGAAATTACCGACCATGTATAAACTACAAACTATGTAACCATTATATCTTACCGACTGTCTCTGTATTATAAATGGCAAATAAAGAATCTCGCCCCCATATATTGAATTCACTGACCACGCATAAACAATATTATGTCAACTATATATATATATATATATATATATATATATATATATATATATATATATATATATATATATATATATATATATATATATATATATATATATATATATATATATTGTTTAATTAATAATATTGGTACTTGCATTGACTTTACATGCACAGAATGTACATGTTGCATGCTTTCAACTCTAACGACTTTTCAGTATTTGTTTACTACACATATATGTAAAACCGAACGTTTATTTATAACTGTGACATACAATTTAGAAAATTTGTGCCAAATTAGCGTATTTTGATTCCGTTTACTTTTAACATCAAAACAATTGTTGAACCAAAAAAACAGTCCTGGGTCTATATATTGTAGCCACGCCAAGGCCGCTACGCAAAACAAAAACCTAAATAGGTCAAATAAGCACGTACACCGTGTTTATTTTAAAATATTCGGGTTACCTGATCTTTTAAATTCTGTTTTATATATACATGTATGTATAGCTATGCATATATTCAAATAACACACATATTACTTGGGTTCAGAGACTGTTTTGGAGCTTGCCGTTGGGTTGGGTTGGGGGGGGGGGGGGGGGGCTTTGAGCGCCGAATTGATTGTGTTTGCATAGGTCGATCTAGATGCGCAATTCAAGGTGAGAAGTTTGAAAGTCGGCCAGCTACGTTCCCCGAAATTCGATATTCATGTTTTACTAAACGAATCAAAGTTTCATTCATGTTTTAATAACTAAGGGAGTTGATAAAATATCAAATCCTTTTAGCTCACCGGAGCCAAGTGCCCGGCGTCTGCAGCAGCTTTGGCGTATTAATCGTTTTCCGCGGCTTTGCATTTTTATCTTTCTCTCTGGACGTACTGGACCACTTGACACAACACTTTTTCGGACAATAGCTTTGAAGTTTGTCCATATGAAGGACATGATATTCTTCCGCGAGGGGGATGATTTTATTTAATAAAAGAAATTAATGAAAAATGGGTTCGCTGTTTTTATAATTAAACAGCCAGAAAATCTAAATGTAACTTTTACAGTAAATTTGATTAAGCTTTCTTATATGTTTTAGATTCAATGATTTTCATATATAGTAATCAGTACATGTACATACATTGAAATGAAAATTATAGATGTAATCCATTTCGGTAGTATTTCAATTTTCTATGTACATCAACTCATACATGCAGAGAAGATCAGCAACGAAGGAGGGATGGTATGGAAAAATAAAAATAAAATGGGGACTTGAAACCAACAAATTTACATAGCTAGAGGAAAACTAAAGTAAAAGTATTTAAATTTCGGCCTTACGAGAAAGAGAGAGAGAGAGAAAGGGGGGAGGGGGTAATGTATATTTCTCAGTTATGAGAATGCCCATGCATAGAGAAATGAAATGGATATGAACCAAGGGATGTGTGTGTGTTGGAGGGGGGGGGGGGGGTAGATTTGAGGTTAGTCGGCGGTACTTAATTTACAGAGTAATTAAAGATAAAGAGCTAGAAATGTAGAAATTGACCTGACATGTAGTTACAAATGTACATGTATATACTACAATGACGTACTATAATTATATTTAACGATACGGCCGGTACATGCGCGGATTTTCATTAAGTGACTTTTAGGTGGTATGGGACACCTCCATAGTGTGGCGTACTTCCGATCGAAATAAACAATAAAATCAAGCATTTAATAATTTTACAAACTTTTTCTTCTACAAAACTTTGGACTAATAGCGTAGCGCAATGGGTTGAAGCGTTAACCACGAATCTTTAAGTTATGAGTTCGAATCTCACTGGGGCTTTTATAGTTTTTACCTTTCCCAAACATTTCGAAACATTTTTGGCCAAATATTGTAAAATTTGAAAGAAAAAAAACCCCGATAGTTTCGCGCATGCGATACATATTTTACAAGGACTGAAAATATGTTCAGATTGTTCCATTTTAGAGGATACATATACATTTAAGTTTCGATTAAAAATGGCTTAACACCCCACCAAAATCCGCAAAATAGAATGTAAAAAAAGAAATCGTGTACCTTTCTAATTGCATTTTTTACAATTAGTTTTCCACATTATTTTACTCGTAATACTTATTTTTTTTACGAGGTAAACATATTTTTGTTCATCTATTATGATATTTTTACACATACATGTACCTACATTCATGGAATAAGGAAATTATTTGACCTTCATCTTATGCACAAAAGTAATTGGGCCTTATAGTTGTTTATTTTTTAAACCACCTTAGCAATGGAATGCTGCATTCATTCTGTTCTTTCCTGCAATTTTGTTCAACAACAATGTATAAATAGACACGTCACGTAGACTCGACGCTCAGTCAGTGGAAATGCCGGGTCAGCTGTTTACAGTCGTCTGCAAGGTAAGGAATTATATACCCGTACATGTTTGTATTCAACAATGACGACGCCGGTCAGTTTCACTTTAATATCAGATCATAGAGAGGACTTTGGCGTTATCTTTATCATAATGTGTAATCAATACAAGGACTAATTATCTATAACCTCCGCATACTGCGTAGTAATATAAAGTGCACTTTTCACATTTCTTCAGCCATGGAGCAGATAATTATGTAAACAACTAATCATGTATACTTTGTGTCGAATAACGATGTGAAAAGGCAAAGACATAGATAATAAAACTGTATTTTGATCATTAAACGTTTGCAAAAAAAGCTGGTCGATAAATTCCCGTTCGATTTCTTCCTGCCATTCAGGAACATGTGCGCTTTTTTCTGATGTGGTGTGTGCAAATAAAAAGTACCCATTGCGTTGGCTTTAAAATCTAAAATCTTTAACTTCCTTGTAAAATAAAACATAATACATGTATGTATTGTTATGTTAAATTTGCGAGTATAAAAGGCGAGTATTATTGTAGAGTGTTAACGTGTCCATATCTCATCGCAAAGGAGCATAAATTGAAAGCTGGTAATCGCGGATTTTCCTTCAAAATCTCTTAATTAATTGGGACTAATAAGAACATCTAGAACCTTCTATACGAAATTTAAGCAAAAGGTAGTGTTAAAATACCAATAGATATCCTAATTTATTTTTAAAATCCTCGATCAACAGAACAAATAATTGATATGAAACAAACGTGTGTGAAGATATATATAACTTTCTAGAAAGATTTCGAATGTCATGGGAATTCAAAGCCGTCCTTAATAATGACCACAGACCTCCAAGTATCAATAGTTACATGTATTGATAAAGACTCTACTTTAAACGAATCAAAATACACATCTCATTTGATATAAGCACATTTGCTGGTCTAAAATACATTTATTTGATATATTTTTGCACTTTTAAGGGCTCAAATCATTTTAAACACAAATAGGAAAACAAGAGGAAAGCTGTCAGTGTAACAGCAAACCGGGTTTTCTTTTGTGTGAACAGTATCTATAATCCATTTGTCAACCCTGAATATCTGAATATCAATTGATGAACACTACATGTACCTATCAAGAGAAATGGAGTATATACTCTATATGCAATACTTTGCAAAAAAATGACAGCTGGTATATTTTCATAAATTATCAGAAATCAAAACCCTAGCAATATGCACACCTCTGAGATATGTTCGATTGATCTGCCAAAGAACAACTTCCTATCTTGAAAACTGTAGGAGGAGTTATCCGTAAAATAGGGCTACCCTATACGCAATATTTTGCCAAAAATGAATAAGTTAAACAGCTGTTTTTGTTTTTTTTCATAAATAGGCATAACTTTGATATATGTCCAATTGATCTGCAAAAGAACAAGTTCCTATCTTGAAAACTGTAGGAGGAGTTATCCGTACAATAAGGGTACACTTTTGGCAGCCGCCCGCCATTTTCACCATTTCAATAACGTGAATTTTCCTTTGAAAAACCCGGTTTAAAATCAATTTGAACTGTTTGAATCCCCCCCCCCCCCCAAAAAAAAACCCTGCTGTTTATTTCTCTTTAATTATTGAAATTATATATCGAAAGGGTAAAAAAATACTTTGGAAATTAATTCCTTTTGGCTGCATGGAATCTGTTAAAAATAATTAGATACTTTTTCCCCAGTAAAAAAATATGAACAATGTGTTTTTTTCGTTCGATACCACTCAATAATTGTATGTTGCTTTTTAAGAAGTTACAATATCAAGATTTATACACCACTAGGAAGTTACTAAGCTTCGATGGGGGGGGGGGGGGCTTTATATAGCAGGCAGTGTCAGTTGGCATAAAATTGCTTGACGTAAATCGCACGGATATTCAAAATGATCAGATTAGTGTTGCCGTGATACTAACGATCTTCGGAAAAGCAATGTGGCTGCGCTTTGTAATAAATCCAATTCTGTGTAAACGAACATGAAACCTACATAAAGACAAGTTTACCCCCCCCCCCCACCCTTTTCCAAGCCCGCTCTTATTTCACGCTACAGACTTCTTAAAATTTACAAGTAATAAATTTTAATCTGAAGGAGCTGACGTAACTTTTTTTTATGAGCAAATAAAAATTTCGAGAATTAAAACAGTCATTATTAAAACTAGAGGCAACCAAACTCCTAGTACCCACCCCTCCATTCTCCCTCCCCCATACAGATCAGGATTTTAAAGATTAGGGGCGAAATGAAGGTTTTTATTTTATTTAAATTATTTATTTATTTATTTATTTATCTATTTATTTATTTATTCATTCATATTTTGTTTGTCAACGTGGTCTCCCCTTTAAAAACGATGCTTCTTGCCGGAACTGTACTGTACTGAAACTTGATGTGTTGGATACTTACACTCTAGTGGTTGCAGGTCTGGTCTGAAAAAAAATTAGATGGACGACCCAGTTGGGAATTTTTTTGTTCAGACCGGGAGTAACAGACCTGCAGCGAACAAGCTTCCAATAGAACGATCAGGGCTCACATGCAGAATCTAATTTCAACCATATAGAGATTGATTACTCCTTTAAAGAAAAACAACAAATAGTTACATGTATATAGGTAAATAGGTCAAATTTATTATTTTGGAAAAGTTGGAACTCATTAATGAATTATTCAGTGTTTTCCACTTCCTTAAGAAATGATAGCCTGGGAGTTTATGATGCACGTTCGCATTATGCTAATATGCAAAAGAAAGCCCCATCTAGGAGATCTTTATCTATCCGGTATATATAGAGTCTACTGGCGAATGACCTTTTCTCTATTTATTCTTCAAATTGACAATGGGGTCATCAAAAACACAACTTTGTTGACACTATGAAGTAAATCAAATTATCAGTCTTTCCTTTTCATGAAAATATCTTCAGTGAAATATCATAGTTTCATGTATAATAATTATTGAATAATATATAAGTTGACATTATCAAATTTCTTCATAAAATTCTGGTTCTAACAAAATCGTTAAAAAAAAGATAAAATTTGTTTTTTTTTATTGCTGTCATGAGCGTTTGACGATGTTTCTAAGATATCATCTTTCCTTTTCATTAAAACATCGTTCAGTGAAAACCATAGCATCATGTATAGTTAGACTCTATGATAGATTATTATGCCTATAATCAAAGGATTTATATAGCGTAAGCATACTATGTCGAAATAGAGCACGGCGAATATTTTCAACGAAAATCTGTCAAGCGCCGACAGCGGGATTCGAACTCACGACGCTAAAATCATTTGGTTCTGGCATTAAGTCCAACGCGTTACCGCTACGCTAAATTATCTGATTATGAACATCGGTAATTAGGTATATAAAACGTAGATATAACCGACTGACATCAAGCAATTAAAATTATTCATATTTCCAAAAAAAACTTCATTATTGACGGTAATTTTAAAGTCAAAGTTTCCTATAAACTTTTGAACAAATTGATTGAACATTTTTCAAAGAAATTCTACATGAGAATCACAAAAACGCTTTTTTAAATGACGCTTGATAAAGAATGTTCAAGAAAAAAAATTCACTGAGATTTCGTCTGCTAAACATTTCGAGTTTTCTCGGTAAGGCCAAACGTCTCTCTATTTCTTGAAAAGAACATAAACCTTTGTTGACTTTTTATTGTACAACAACTTGTTGATTAAATAAACAATCAAATCAATTGATTACACGTAATTTGAAAAACAACAACAAACGCTTGCTTTTCCGGTGATTATTTTAAGGGACTTGTCAACACTCGAACGTCAGAGCTACTTATAGCAAAGCACGTCAGTATATTTAACGGTCGGCATAATAATAACAATAGTGTTGTGCTCGTGCACCATGTATCAAACCCTGACTACTATTTAGGCATAGTACATGCACAACACAACACTATTATATAAATAGAAGTAGTTGACATTATCAAATTTCTTCATAAAATTATGGTTTAAACAGAATCGTGATACAAGATAAAATTATTTTTTTATTGCTGCCATGAGCGTTTCACGATGTTTCTATATGATAGCATCTGTTTTATCCTTATTCTTGTCATGAAGACGGTATTTAAAAACACATTCATTTTATCTCAAGGATCTGTGTAATACACTAATGAATGCACGTATAATAGCTAACAATCTTTTTTTTGTGTTTTTCTGTGTCCAGTGATGTTGCCTTGACAGCCGGCAGGGACTAATTACCGGGAGGAAGGACCTCACCTTGGCTTCTATATATATATATATACATGTTTCATATGTATATACACCACACACAGGCAATCCACTGTTTCATATGCAAACATCATGGCGGAAATTAATTTTGACAGTATCGGCATCTCGGATGAGGAAATGGAAATCTCCGAAACGGTTCAAACACCTAGTAAGTATTTGGTTAATGTCAGTACTCTCATCAACAAACACATATGCACCACCTGATGGTAAAACAGTGGCCATGCAAATTTGGCCAAAGAAACCAGTTTTTTGGCAATTTTTGCTGTGCTCGGGAAACATTGCCCATAAAATTTACACTGTCAATACGCACCTTTTATTTGTTATTCGCATATAAAAATTTAAGAATACATAGAAATAAACGAATGCCAGCAAATTCTCTATGTAGATTAAATATCCGTGCCAGCACATTTGTAAACTTTTTATATTAGTCATACTTCGTATCATGTGTTTGATTTATGAAATACTCTAATATCTGGACGTTCTTCGTAAATTTTTCTAAAGACAAAAACTTTTACAAAGTCCATCAATAACATTCTCTTAAAGAATTTAATAATCGATGCTTAAAGAATTTTAGAGACTCGAAAGGGACATTGAAGATGCGCAATTCAAATCAAAAAAATGTCGATACATGGTTTAGGAGCAAACACTTGTAAAAGCCCAGAAAAACTGGAAATTTAAGATATTTGCTATATATCATGATATATGGTTATAACTACTTACTACGCCTTTGTGTGCAAAGAAATATTTCTGTTATTTGTTTTCAAACGGAGTTTTCATCTGTACATATTTACTTATTAAATATGCCCACATATTTTGCCTATTGATCTGGTGAGTCAGATATATTTATCTATAACTTGATGTATCTTTTGACTGTTTGTCACACGATTGTAGCGTGTGCTCTGTCACCGATAGAGATGAACAGAATACAATGGGTTTTATATAATGCTCATCCCTGTTTCGGCATAATTCGCGCTAGTATATTGCTTTTTGGGTTTTTTCTGCGTTTTGCTTCTCGAGTTGTTCGTAAATTATATGATTTTAATCATTAAAACAGTTATATGATACTTTTATAAAGGATGGTTGCCAATTTAATTTTTCATAAATATCAGTGACAAAAATCATCATCATTCATGCTCATCTCTGAAAGCTCATATATACATGTACAAAGGCCTCTTGTAATTCATGATTTATTAGGTTTTCGCCATTTTTTTTTTTTATCAACGTATAAAAGACTCTTTAATAATGAGTTATATTCATTCATTGAAAGAGGAAAATCGAACATTAGCATAGACACCCAATGCAAGGAAATTCGGGCTGAATCTCTCAATAACATAGTAATTAATAGGCGTATTTGTAGACATCCTGAAAGTCTACAACTAATGCGTGTACTGTCTGGTTGTCAAGGTTTATTGTTCGTTAAGCCACCACTTAAGCCAACCCTCCCCACTTTTTCTCTGCATGTTCTTTGATTGAGATTGCTTTATGTGTTGTTGTTTCCTTCAGTTGACCGACGATGATGCTATGTCAGTGACTTTGTGGTTAATGTGTCTGGTGCGTGTCAGGCAGCATGTACAGCTTTACAGTGCTGCTGGCATCTTTGAGATTACTCCCCCCCCCCCCCCCCCCCCCATCCCGGTCCCATTCTATCTCACTGAAGGGCTCAGTACATGTATCATGTTACTTCATGGTCACCCAATACTGTCCAACAGATCCAGGAAATGAAAGGACTACGGTTTGATTGGCGGACGTTGGCTTCTTTTCAGAACGCGCCCATTGTTGGCTTGAATATTCCAATACAACAGGAATATTGATAATAACTGGGTTGGGATTTTTTAATATTACATTTTATCTAACATCGTTATATGACGTGGATTTTTTTTTATAAACTATTTTATTTCTAAATCTGCTAGCAGTGCTCTTTTCTAACTGAATGTCTTCAAAACATTGTCGGGCAAAGCAGTGCATATGATTCTTGATTTTATTTTCAACATTTATTGAAAGAATATACCGATATTTATAAACACTGGGTGTTCATATACATACTTCCCTTGTGCACGCACACAGTAACTGCAATGTCTTGCAGGTTGGTACGTTGCCACGTTCAACCTTTTCCTCTGCATCTTATTGATAGGCGTACAGACTGAGATATTTTTGGTAGACGATATGATATACATGTATGCTTTATCTCTCTGTTTTAACGCGACGTGTGCACTGCATTATGATAGGAGATGCAATTTTAACCAAGAACTCGAATCCCGAACACCACATGTACAATGTATGTCTCTAAATACATGTAATTTATGTTTACAGACAAAACCTATTTTTAAATTTTCATTGCTCTGATTTTTTGTTGAATATCCACTGCTGAATTGAAACCTCTTTTCACCCCACCTCTCGAACATTGTGTTAGTGTTCTTCAAGGAAAATCAAAGGATTTGGTATTTTTTCTTGCTTGTACTCTTAAACCTTTCAAACCGTCTAACATACGTCTTATCTCAGTATGATTTAGAACTCTCTTTGACACCCTGACACCCAGCCCAATACACAGTCCTTGACCCCCATCGCTCGGAGAGGAGTTTTATGAATGAACATTCGCCGGGTGTGTAAACCCGGTGACTGATAACGGGTTTGTTTACAGCAGGTAGCAGACAGGTAAATCCGTCTCCCCGAGATCGTTCTAATTCCCCCAGTGATTCATGGTCTTCCCTTGATTCTGTCGTCTGTTTGCGAAATAAAACAAGGCCCAGTGCCAGGTTTATAAATTTTGCGACAAGTACGATGCCAACGAAATAACAGTACTGTATTTTGTAAGTCTTTCTAATGTTTTGTCTAATTTTTCAAATGACAAAACAAAGAATTTTTGATAGAACTGAATTAGAACGGCCGTGACCATATTCTGACTAGCTCTCAGACTGTTAAAGATATTGGGAAAATTCAAATAAAATTATTAAATTTTATTTTTTTACTAAATTATATTTAATAACGAAATATTTTTAAACCTTTGAGGTAGATCTGATGGTTAATTTATTGTGTTCCTTCTTTAAGTTTCACATGGATGAACGGGGTCGAGGTCGGTTGATTCAGCACCGGTCAACTGAGCTTTTGTTAGGGGTTCTACATGTACCTGTATAAGTATACATATATATAAAGAATTTTGTAACATGTGGGCCAGTTATTTAAAACGTGTAGATATCCGAGTAATAAAGGGTCACCTCTCTCACTGTCCATTACCGCTCGGCCTGGGTCACGTTCGCATTCCCGACTTGGTACATGTAGTTTATGCTACACGTGTAAGCATGGTGAGTGACCATCTCCTGACGTGCTCTAAAGGGTTCTGTTGGATGCTGATCTGAATTTTCTATGCATAATGCACACCTGTCTAAACAGATTTGGTTGAAAGGGAAAAAAATCATTACAATTTGCAATCAAGTGATGACAATATCCAGCTCGCTTCAGATATCTAATGACGTTTATTGATTGAAACTGAAAAGTGGGATTGTCAGTTGTTAGTACTGTGTCTCTCTACTGAAGTCTGGAGGGAAATTTTAAAACACTATTAATTTAATGGTAAGTGATCGAAAAAAATCATTATGCCAAATGAAACACGCATATTCTGTTAATCGTTACGTGTGTAATTGCAAATAAACATGTAACATGGGAAGATCGAAAGAAGATATATAGAGGCATGTGTAACAATAGAAAGATAGAATCTTCAAAGACAAAGTCTTTTTTGGGGACTTCATGCATCTTTAATGACACAACACACAATGATTGTTAAAATCAGATATGGTGTTTTTATGACCTCAATGACGGTTCTAAAAGCAAGGGTCAGACAAAGAGGTTGATATATGAAGATTATTGGGGATTTTTTGTGTCTGAAAAATTATTTAGGATTGTTTTTTAGCCCATATCACGACACGTGGTTTTGTTTCTTCCATACTTCTATTTTTTGAATTTGTATTTTAATTCAAGATGGACAATCTAACATAAATACTACATGTACTTATACCAGAGGGATTGATTCATCCAATCGAGAGTACATATACTTGTCCTTAGTTATGTAATTTATTCCATCATCTCGTGGCCTTTGAAGAAGGAAACGTGGGATTAACTCAAATAGGATGTCCTTGGCAAAATATTCGATTGGTTTTAGGCTTATATCTGATGAGATTTTTCAACTAAACATTCGTTATTGCAATGTCATATCTGGCGCAGCACCAACCAATTGCTTGTTTGATTCAGTAAACCTGAATGATTATAAAAGTCTTCAACATACCGCAGGGAAACACGTACATTTTAAGATACCTATAAATGAAAGGAATGGTCTGACTAACTATTGTTTATGTAACACCGTATTAGGTCACTGCGGATGCCCCCATTAACACTTAATATATATATATATATATGAGCTTTCCACAATGATCGTCAATATATAAAAGTAGTTGAGAGTCATCAGAAGTTCCATATTATGCTCTGATGTTTATATTGCAAAGTCTGTAGAGGAAAAGTTCAACGTCCGCGCGGCCAGGTTAAGAGAGCGTTGATACCGCATGTAAAGCCATGTGTGTTTTTGATATTGCTGCATTGTCTGTGTTGGGTAGGAAACCTGATGGATGTCAAACTGAACAGGTTGGTACTCTGTCCTAAGATTCAGCTTCCTTTACTATTTTAGAACTTCATCTAAAGTTTAGATTTATTACTAGTTAATGAATAACCAATTAGTTAATGGAGTATCTGTGGAAAATAGGATCGATATATATGTTAAGTGCAGTATGAAGTCGGGATCATTAATCTTCTAATATAGTTGTAAGCCAATATATATTGCGTTGGATATGTTTCAACTTTTTAATTTCCTTGAATTAAGTAATCACTTTTCTTTTAGACTTTATTTGGCATGAATTCACTTATTTTTTCTTTTATTTTGGGTTGGAATTCTCCTTTGATCGGTAGAAATTTGAAACTCTTAATCTTATATCTCTACTGAATCATTAGAATTTCGTGATTACCAGTCGAATCAAATCTTTTTTTTCTTTTTTTTTTTTTGGGGGGGGGGGGTGGGATTGGTTGTGGGTGGGGTGGGGGTCGGTATTGAATATTCAGTATCTCATTTACTTATATTCCTATTCAATAACAAAGTTGAATCTAACGCCTTTCAATCGCTGCATTATTACAGATAGGTTTTGTCTGTGAATACATTGTATTTTATTTAAGGCTCTAGAATTTATACCAACAATAGGTTGGTGACACTCAAATCCTGCATATGCATGGGCTTATAGTACATCTCTAGAATTTATACCAACAATAGGTTGGTGACACTCAAATCCTGCATATGCATGGGCTTATAGTACATCTCACACATAGAGCTTAAAATGAATCAACGTCCCCTCGGACAACTACAAGTTGAAGGCCATCTACAGGAATACTCTTCGTATTGTTTATTAATCCCGGACGTGTGGACATCCTGTATGAACTTAAGTCCAGAGAACTTAGTGACATAACCCTTAATTGAAGCTCATCCATGGATAAAGGTGATGACTGTCATTTTCTCTGTTGGGAAAAGTTATTATAAGGAGTACAGATATCGGAAGGGTGTCTATATCAACTTTATAAACATGTATATCATATTGACATCACAACAATGCGATCGCTGTAAAATTTTCAGGATGATGTTTTTACACATAGATCTCCATTATATCAAAAATTGACCGGCACTGCAGGTACCCTTTAAGTTTATTAGCTTTTTTTAATTATGCATATTTTAATGAATCAAAATGTTATAATAGCAAGCAACTTCTGTAAGAATACCACAAGCAAACAGCGGTTCAATCCCTGCACACCACCCCCCCCCCCCTCTTCCGCGTAAATTTATATCTATATTTTCTGCCAATTGATTTTTTCATAATAAAAAAAAATGCACCGGTCCCCCCTTTTTTGAGGGGGAGGGGGGGAGGGGTGTTAGTTCTATGAATATATTTGTTTAAAATTTGCAAATCAAGAATACAATTTAGCATCGCTAAATATGATTAGTCTGTTAGTCTTTCGGTAATTGAACGTTGTTCTTTTTTCATAATGTTCAATTACCAGCCTCCTAGCTGGCCCTTCCACCTCCTCCCACCCCACCACGGCTCAAGTGTCTATATTATATTACTTCTCGACAAAATTGTTAAAGATTTAATACATGCCCCTCTCCAATGTTTGAAAGTCGATGAACACTGTTTGTCTGATTAAATATTAATCGCACCGTAACATACAATACAATACAATGTATTTACATGTTTGGTGGTCACATCAGAGCATGGTCGGCGCGTGATAGAGAGCGCGGTTCATTGAAGGCAAGCATGCATTGTTACTGTCCAGGTTCCTAACCTGTTACAGAACATTTGGAAGTTAGATGGTTAACTATTCTAAGGTATATAATTATATACCTATGGCTGGACTGGTTAATAAACTTCTACTTGCATATCAAGGCTACTTAAAAGGAGACTTTCTGGTTTGCGTGTCATGCATAGGTAAAGTGAATATCTACATACTAGTACATATTTTCTCTGTTAGCGTAGAATTTTTAAATCAGTTGACATATATAGACAGAACTCATTTATCGGAAACCTGTATTGGAGAACGTATTGCACGTGCATGGTTTCCGAAACGGGGTGCACGTCAAAATAAGCCGGAAGCTGTTGAACGTTCATAATTTTGATCGATTTGCATCTCTCTCTCTCTCATATTGATATATCCATAAATGAAACCGTCCAAAATTGTCTTCATATTGTCAATGTATGAGATTTTATGAGTTGTTATCACTTGTTTAAAAATGGGGGGGGGGGGTGGTGAGTGAGTGAAAACGTGAGTCTCGGAACACGTGTGGCTGTATCACGGTACACTACTATATACATACGCCCATGCTTGTATATTGATGCAGTTGATGGGTAGAATCATACGATTGTTGGCCTGCACTCAGTCTGATTATGTGCAAAAGTTAAACGCCAAAAATTTTCTTGTAATAATGAAAGCCATTCTCCTTAGTACATTTTGTTTACAGTCGTTCACGTGTTCACCTTGCAATCAGCTGTATTTTAGTTGTTTTTGATTGGCTGATATTTTAAGCCACACCAATGCCCGTTCAGTGTGCACGTGAACACTGTGAATATGGCGTGAATTAGGTGAATGTCAGTTGGTTACATGTTTTACAATTTGCAGCGGAAGGAGAAGCACCGATTTAATCGAGAGAATTAACCAAGGTATTTTTTATCTTTGTCTATGTAGGTTTTGGTGTTTTAAGATCGCTCCTAAGATTTTAAAGGTGAATTTTTCACTCGGAAAGGTGTGTGTGGGTATGTGCAGGGATTGGGATATTCAGTGAAACTCTCGTAAGATCAAATGCAAATTGATTATTTCAAAACTAATTACTGAATTATAACTTAAGTTACTGTTATTGTCTTATTGTGTTCTGTAACTCATTGATCGGTGAGCTGACCAAGCTGACCAGTTGTCACTGTGACGTCAACCCCTACCCGGGATGTGTGTGTATTACAGTTACTGAATGCATCGAAGCATCGTTACTTTCTTTTTCGGCTGTTTGAATATATTATGAATTACTGCAGGTCTTGAGCATGTCAACCAAAACTCTCTCAGAATTCAAGATGTAGTTTTAGTTTACGACAGGAGCTTGAGCATGTTGAGAAGGCTGTGATGTTGATACATGCTTTATAAAATCAAAGATTTATAAAATCACAGTTTCACGACATTGTGTAATATATGAAAAAATGATCTTACTCTAACCTATGTATTTGAATATAATTTTAT
This sequence comes from Magallana gigas, assembly GCF_963853765.1. NCBI lineage: Eukaryota > Metazoa > Mollusca > Bivalvia > Ostreida > Ostreidae > Magallana > Magallana gigas. The sequence goes on from NC_088860.1 coordinate 30,110,849, forward strand.
CTACTGTTTAAAAATTGATTATACTCATACAGGTCTTGTATGATTTCAGAAAAAAAATTACTTGAACTTTATTCAATATATTGGATCATACTGTATTGCACTGTTGCATGTCCATTAAATGATAGACAGTTGGGCCCATTTAATAGAGCAACTTGTTTACAAGCTGTTGCACAGCACAACAAAGCAGAGGGGGAAACACGTCTTGAACAGCAAGATTATAATGCATGAAATATGGAAGAGTTTCTTATGCTTGTAAATACTTTCTAAAACAAGCATTCTGAGAGTATTGCATAAGCAATACATGTCCCCTACAAGTTTGTGGAAATTGTGAAAACAATGCACTGTTATGCAGAATATCGAACCCGAACATTAAAAAATTGGAATATAAAAAATTAATTTTCTCGAAAATATGTCAACCAGACGCTACAAAAGTGTAAACTTGATCTGTAGTTTGACATTTTGAAGCTGTTCAGCAAATTTCATATTATTCCTCAAACGCATGAAGAAAAAAAGTGTGGAAAACTGAAGTGGGACAGACAGACGGACGGACAGATGGACGGACTGACGGACGCAGAGGAAAGCTATAGTCCCCTCCGGTGAAAACCGGTAGGGGACTAATAAGACAACTGTTGATTGATCAATATCACTGACCATTGCAAAGTGATAGAAATTGATAGACGTAAGAGAATAAAAGATTTAGTGTATATAATTCTATCAACTCTAACTGAAAAGAATTGCCTTTTTATAATTTATATTATAATTTGAATAACCAATCAAGGAATATATTTTTTTTAAAACCATGTTTGGCACTTAGTAATTGTTCCCCATTTTTGTCTCAAATCTGAGTATAAACTTGATAATTTAAGCAATGCTCAAGGCTATATTTACTGTTTGCACTGATTTAAATAAAAATTTAATGGCAGTGTTACATTTAGAGTATTATCTACACCTTTTGTATTTTTTTTCTTGAGTACATGTTGGCTGTTTAAATGGAGTAAGATTTGTATTATTAAAAAAAAAAAACCATGTACTGTTACAGATCTTATTAAAATTACCTCCATTTTACTAAATTCATTGAAAGAAACCTTTGACTCCCCCTTTAAAACAAACCTCTGAGGAAAAAATCCAGGATCCGCACATGCAGATCAATAATTATAATATATTGTAAAAACATATTTATATTCATTTTTATTTTGATACAATTTATTCATTGAATGCAATTTTATCATGTGGTAGATATATATGTCAGAAAAATGGATGTGTATATAAACACTAAGTATTGATTGCAATATGTCATAAGATTGTTTTGCCAAAAAAATTTCCATTGACTTCAAGCTATCCAAACATGCGCACTCGATCTTCACTTGCTTTGTTATGGCAGAATTTGTTATCTTGTGTGCTATCTTTATATTTGCAAAGTCAACAAAATCTAATTTTTATATTTTGAAAAGTGCTGACTCAATGTTATAATGTAACAACTTGAAAAATCTGATGATATGACAGCCTTCATTTGATCTTAGTGTCCATGAATTAGTTGAGGCGGCCATATTTGTATCGATTAAAAACAGAATTCAGGTAGTCTGCATTGGTTGAACGATTTGCATTAGCTAATTGAGAACAGAGTAATTACTTCTTAAAAAAGATTTACAATAACATTTAAACTATGCATATTAAAATATTGGTGCATAATACTTATTTGAATACCTTAGCATTAAAGAGGGAAGACGACTAAATGCTGCGTAAAAAACTGCATTGTCAAGGTCTTGATGTTTATTTGGTTATTTTTAGAACATGGCCTTGTTCAAGAAACACTGCATGCAAACAGATATCTTTCAGTGGCGTTTTAAGAGTCGTGCGGTGTAGGTGTTGAAGATTTTTGGTGTCGGGTGTTGAAGATTTTCATAACTTTGCAAGATTTTATTTACACTTTGTTTTTTCTTAATTGATGACTTTTTTTAATTTAATTTTTTTTTTTTTTTTTCAGATTTCCAAATGCTGAGAACTCTCACTTCACACAGTTTCACAATGCCAATGGACTATACAACCTACCTACTGTCATCTAGTCCCCCTGCTTCCATGCTGGAGCAGATCTTCTCCAACCGCTGTGAGAAATTACCGTCAAATGCACACAGTGTGTTTTCGTTCCCGGAGACAGCAGCAGAAGTAAGCTTGATGGAGAATGAAAAGAAGCCTCCAAAATCCATTATTCAGCGCTGCAACAGTTATGAAGAGGAGGAAATTGAATCCTCTTCTGGATGTTCATCAGGGCGGGAGTCCCCTACCCCTCCCTCACCCAAAGGTAAAAAGAGGGTGTCGTTTGCAGACAATATGGGGTATGCTCTTGCAACGGTAAAAATAATGACAGAGCCATCAGATGTACCTCCGCGACTAAAACCAGAAATCCTGGCTTCCATTACACAGGGGGCTACAGCTGGTGTTTCCTCGGGGCCTCCCCTTGTTCTGGACTTTAAACAACCAGCATCAGACTATTTAAGTTTCCGAGACAAGCTGGATAAATTCTTTGTTTCGTTAGAAAATGTCATTATTAAAGACTACACTGTTCTGGGCACAGTCAAGGTGAAAAATATTACTTTCGAGAAGAAGGTGTTGCTGAGGTGTACCTTTGACTCTTGGGAGACACATATGGATGTGGAATCAAAGTATGTTTCTTATTCAGACACAAACACAATGTTTGATACGTTTTCGTTTGAGTTTGAAGTGCCCACCAATTTTGACCAGCAGAAGAAAATGGAGTTTGCAGTTTGTTTTGTAGCAGACGACAAAGAATACTGGGACAATAATGAGGGCAAAAATTACAAAATCTTTTCTGCCGACGCCAAACCATCAGACCATGCTGAGGAAGCGGCAAAGCCAGTATGTGATATCTCTAAATTAAAAAATGTGGAGTCATGGACTCAGTTTGCACCTTGGAACAAAGTAGACACTTCTGTACCATATTGGTAGCTTTGGTGGCCAGTCTCTTAAGTCCTGCTTCAGACCTTGTGAAGTGCATTAGAGATTAGCAAACTGATCGTGACTGTCCACTTTTTCATGTGTTGCAATGAAGAACTGCAGATCTGTGAATCCGGTCCAAGGGTGTCGTTCCTTGTAGAAAGACATTCACATTGCAGTGTTCATTTGTCCGATAGACGTATGAATACCAAGGTTGTGTTACTGAGCTGTGATGCCATCAACTGCCTGTGTGAAACGCTGCAGGCATCAGACTATACAATGACTTGTAAATTCTGATAAAATTACAAGGTGTACATAGTAATGCATACTAATACCAGTATTGTAAAATATTGGTCAATATGGAGTGTTTTTAGTTACTTTATTACAAATATAAGTGTACTTCAAACATCATATATACCACTTAGAGAGAAAGATGTCTTGTTTTGCTTGGGTACCAAGTTGGTTTGAATGTACAATCATTGGTGCAGTTATCTCAAATACAAAAAAGCACTGATTCTACAAAAATTGTCCTTGGCTTCATAGACACAGTGATTGTATAAGCTTAAAAATATAATTTAAAGTGAATTTTTTACTACACTCTACAAATTTATGTTGCTGTGCAATTTTTGTGATGTTCTTGTAGCTATGTTGAGAAAACACACCAAGTGTGTTGAATGTATACACCTGTGTTATCAATGTACATTGGGAACAGGTATTCTTTATTTCATTGATATAGGGCAATGATGAAACCTTTCTGGTTTGTATGCTCACCAAATGGGCATTAAATATATATATATATATACATATTTAAAAAAACAGTATATATACATGTAGCCTCTTCTCGACACAGGAACAGTTGAGTTTGTAAGGGAAGACAACTCCATCTTCAAATTCCCTGAACAAGTGAAAGTGCCATTGGAATATATTGTCTGAAAACTGGCAATTATTTCCCCAAAGGTTATGTAGGTTAGGCCTTTTGTTTCTTGCTTTTTGTGTGTTTTTTGATTCATCAATTGGATATTTTTTTTGTTATCAATTTATTTCTGTAACAATCAAATATGTAGTTGATTCCCGAGAAAAGCAATTTTTGTCTTTCATTTTCACAGTATCAACTGATATATTTTCTAGTTTTCCTCTTTAATTTTTTTTATTTTGAAACAAATCATGTGAATGAGAAAAATGTCATAATAGTACGTAGATCACTGGGGCTGATGATGATAAATCTGTCTCAGTGAATACAAACTGGTACAGAAATACTGTATGCAACATTCAGTGTAATCAGTAATCATTTTATAGCAATATATGATAATATATCAAATAATTCATTCTCATCAGGATATAAAACTACTCCATTTTTTTTAAAAAATTGATACAGAACATAATTTGTTTGGTACAAGATGGGGGATGTATATCAATAATGGTTGATCCTTTTCATCAAATACTTCGATGATGTTCGGACATGTGCCTTTTTTTTTTTTTAAAGAATAGCTTCATTTAGTTTCAAAGTGTTTAAGGCTGGCTTGTTGTCATGGTGATTTAAAATTGAATGTTAACATTAATTAAGCAGAGAGGGGGATGTACAAGTCATAATAAGTCATTACATTAAACCTGTCCCATGTCTGCAAGCTTTACTTTATCTGATGAGTAACATGAAGTGACTGTGATAGAATGAAGATCCTGATTCCATGTGTAAATAGTCAATACTCTTGTAATCCTCTCTACAGGTAGACACATATGCATGTATGTGTTGACTGTGTGTATATATACATGTGTATGGTACATACACAATTTGTTGTTGGGTGCTAAAACATTGTAAATAAGTCTTTATATCTATAATCATTAATATTAATAGAAATAATATATTTTTATCATGTGTGAAAGTATCTGCAGCTGCATTTAATAATATACTTCAGTTTGTGTGAATACAGTATGGAAGAATTTGTCTGGGTCATGAATATTAAAGATCTGTGTTTTTTTGAATTTTCTTTCTGTAGAAAAAAAAAAGATCAATGAAATGCAATAAAAACTCAAAAGACATCATATCGTTTGTTTTTATCTTGCATTTACTGTGGAATAATTATATTTCGTGGTGGCTCAATTTTCGTGGAATTCGTTGGTACCTCTCATCCACGAATTAACATCCTCCAAGAATTCATAATTTAATGTTTTAAAGTCATATTTCATTGGATTACACGAAATTACGTCCCCACAAGCCTGTTAATTTTGAGGAATCCACAAAAATTGCCCCCCATGAAATTTAATGATTCCACAGTATATCCGTGCGTGACATCTTGAATAGCTAGTTTTATTAGAATTTACAGAACATTTAGAAAAAAGTAATTATAAAACTGTTGGAACTTGGAACAAAGTTGGAACTTAATGTTCCTCTAAAACTGTCCTTGACTACTTTGAATTTTACTTCTAATGGCAGCCTTAATATCTCGTTTTTAGTTTCCTTTGAATTGATGCAGGAGAGGGGTACATTGTACAAACTATTCTCTTTTGAGAAGTGAACAGGCAAAGCCTACATCTTTGCCTGTCCACTTCTCAAAAGAGAATGAGGTACAATCAACACCAATAGAAAGCAGTTTTGAAACTCCTGTTGAATTTTTTTGGGGTATTGTTTGATCAATTTTTTAAAATGCCCATGTTCCACCGTTATAAACTTTTTGAAACTAGGATTTTTATATGAATGATGCAATAACATTATGATGAATGATGCAATACAGTTTTATAATTATTATGTGAATTGTAATGAAAGTAACAGTCGTAAATTAGGCCGCATGGACTATGCTTTATTTGCCTCATGAACTCTGTACTCGATAGTAGAGCAGCTAAAGTGTGATGTTGGAGACCAAGGTTTATTTTCTATATTCTCATTAGAAAGAATAATCTTCACTGGCGTCGGAAGCAAATTGAAAGTGGGGGGGGGGGGGGGGGGCTAGACTAATCCTCAGAAATATTGAGAAAAAAGTAATTCCCAAAATCATGGAAATCCTAATCGGGGGGGGGGGGGGGGGGGGGAGTAACCCTATACTTCCGAAAGAAAAAAAAAAATTACATACCCAAATATTTTTTCCAAAATCATGAAATTCCTAATCCGTGGAAGGGGGGGGGGGGGGGCTAGTATGCTTCTGAATCCAACTTCTCAATCTTTCAAGGTAAATTTAGGAACAATAATCTTTCCTGCGAGAAAAAGTGGGGGGGGGGGCCTGAACCCTCTATCATGCTATGTTTCTAATGGTTAGGTATAACTTTGCAAAAAAAGTGGGGGGGGGGAGCTAAGCTTACCATGACCAGGTTAAACCGGATCAGTAGGACATGTCAATTTAACGATAGAACATTCTTTCTATATTCTCATAGAATTCACTCGCTTCCCTTTCTATATATTAAATATGCATTGAAACTTTTTAATATTTTCGAAACACATATTTTTAATAGTTTGATTTTTGAAAAATTCATGAAAGGAGAAAAGTACTCACATTTGCAAAAATTAGTATTTTAAACCATATGAGAAGAATATAGGGGAATTGAAAGGACCATTGAGCCCACTTTTATTATCTCCCTTCTTCAAATTTGTTTTATCGAACTTGATCAACCTGTGTGGGCACACTTTCAGAAAAAGATACTTCAGTTAAAATACAGGAGCTAATTGTGTATCCCTTCTTTATCTTCCATGTTCCTAATGATTTACTTTCTATACATATTTACAACACTAGACTTTGACCCGTGCGTGCACGGGTTGACATTGCATATCGGACATTTACGAAATAGTTACAACGACACGGTTTATTATTAAAATTTGCATAACAAAGCTATAAGCCTACAATAATATGGTATTAATTTCAGTACACTTTCCTTAGTTTGATAAATCTAACTGTGTCTCGGGAAAGGCACTCCCCACAGTTAGAATGCCTCCCTTATACCCGTAAAGTAGCAGAAAATTGCAGAATCGCTCCGGAACGATTATGGAGAAAGTTACTGAAGTTGTCTTGAAAATAACAGTCAAATTCATCAAAACAAACCTTTTTCAGACTGCAAATACCTTTTATCTAAAAATTTTAATCCACAGAATGGAAGAATTCAACACCTTTTCACCAACGTACACGTATTTTCTTTGTAAAACTGGGTCCGTAGGACATTATTCATTTTTACGATAAACATATTCTATCTTCTATCTAAAAAATATAGTGTAACTTTTTCGCATGTAATCAAATATTTTTTGTCATCACGAAGACAAAAGTAAGTACTTAGTTGAAATTTATATTTGTTATTTTATACTTTCTCTCATAAGAAATCATTAATATATATGAACAGAATATATAGCAAAAGTCCAATGAAAATTTACCCGTATATGTATTTATTCATGCAGATGTGATATTGTGGAAACGTAAACTAAAGATCCCGTTAGCGTGAATGTATTGCGCAAGCGCAAGAAAATCCAGGTGATTTCCGGGAGTTTTTGAGGAATTTTCGTTGATTATTAATTACGAAGCTTAACTGAGAAAAAATAAAAACAAATTGGTAATCTTCAAGTACCAATTATGTTTTAAATATATAAAACAAAAGACAGTATTCTTCCGATTTCTCGGTATTAAAGACCAAAAATTCGAGTCTATTATTTTAATATAGTAGTATAGATATCTGTCATATAACGTTTTAAATATGATATTTGAATAAACTTGGAATGAATTACCAAACAAAAGGCTCATGGGCAACATCACCTGAACAAGTTTTTTCATCTCTTTTCAAATTTATAAATATGAAACTCAACTTGATATGTCTGTATCAATTTGTCGCTGAATCATATAATAAAACAATTATTGGTGGGTTTTTTTTTCGATCAATATGATGGTTTAGCTACCATCGAAGTACAATATTCACCTTGCCTCGGCTCCGTGAATATTAATTGTATTTTTCGGGTAGCTAAATCATCGTATTGACCTAAAAACAGCATAATAGTATAATACATGTATAAAAAGAAGTCTACTTTTTTGGACCATATATATCCTATCATCTAAGGTGTATCAACTGAAAAATCAAATAAATTATTCTAAGGCCTCACCATATCAAATATACCTGCATGTAACAAAATTGGAAAATGAACTTTAAATGTAAAAAGTTTACAGACAACTAGACAAATAACAGGTGATGTAAACTTCACCTCAGGTGAGCTAGAAAAAAGAGAGAGAGAGGAAGCAACTTAATTCTGCTTAACAGTCTTTATTAATAACTTTTTAATATATGTACACATCACATGAATTGTATTCTTGACCATAGGTTAAATAATCATGGTTAAGAAATAGGCAACACAATTTCTCAAATGTCTGAAAACATTGTCTTGATTCATGTACATTTAATACCCAAAGAACAACAGTAGTTTCTGCACAGTAATTATTATAAACAAACAGATACTGTACATAACACAATATAGATGTCTCAAAGAAAGAAAGATATGATTAAAAGATGTTAAAAAGAACAGCATACTAAAGCAATTTGTGTCATAGTATGTAAATTAATTGCTGGCATGCAACTCAAAAAAATACATGATTCATTTAATGATGCATTTTGATGTCTACAGAAGTCCATACAATCTGCTATTACACAGCTACAGTAATTTGGGCTCAAAACTAATTAAGTCTTTTGGTGAATTTCAGAGGGGATAAGGTAAATAATGTGAATGAAATAATGTAGTCATGAAATAATTTTCAAGTCTAAATTGAACATACACCCCATTTACTTCCAAATTATTTGAATAACCAAAAACATTTTTTAGTTTAATTGAAAATCCATAGAATTTTAATTTCAGGCCGTAAATCACACATTAAATTCTTTTGTTAAACAGCACCCCTCATCTATACCTGATCACTGTACAAAGCCCCTATGTTAATCTTATCCTTCAGAACTAGGAGAAAACTTAGCAGAGGAAGCAACTCAGTTATCTGTGCCTTGTGGAGGTGTAAAGGTAAACAGTCTTGGACATCCTGTTAAATTAAGAGAAACTGATAAAATCATTAACCTTTCAGGCTTTGTGGACACTACAAACAAAATTTTCAGACATTTGCAAGATTTCAGAAAATCTCTACAGGAAAATGTGTTTTTTAAAATACCGGCAAAAGGTTTTATTTTTAAGTAAAGAAAATTTCTTTATTAGTAGAGTCTGATATAACTTTTAAAAATTAACATTCCTAAATTTTCAAACTAAGCTCTTTTTAAAAATTCACCACAAATGGGAAATTATATTGGTTATTTCAATGGAAAAATAAGCCAATAAGTTTAATTACAGTCAAATGTTTGTCCTTATAAAAACAGATTTGTATACATATTGCAATAGAAGCCTACACCATTTCAACATTGATCCTAACAAAAAATAACTAATCTTAGACTGTAAATATCTTTGGCAGTCAACAAAAAAATCTAAATACTACATAATACATGCATTTTCAATACTGAAAAATACCCCCCAAAACATGATAAAAGCTCTGAAAGTCAAAATACAGTAAATGTGTCTCAAACATTTTCCTTCCAATTTAATCATGGGTTAATATGATATACGCGAAAGCTCTTTCTTTCCTAAACAGTAACAAAACAAGACTAGAACTCAGATGAACATGAAAACAACCAACAATTCAAGATATCAACATTTCAAGTTATATAATATATTCTATGAATATTCAAATCAATACTTTGATTACCTAATACAGTAGTTTTTGTTGCTGATGACTATTTTTATAAGTGGACGGCTTACAAATCACAAATAGAAAGAAAAAAAATCAAAAATAAAATCATACACAGATTTACTCAAAATTAATTCCCCTTACTACTTTGATTTACATAATATTTAAAAAAAGAATGGGATATTTTTTCCCTTGCTGTTAATGTTAAAGAAATATGCCACATGAGGCTTAATTTTTTAGGTCAACATAATGTTGTAAAACAACCTGAACGGAAAAAGATGATTAATTGAAAAAGAAATCATAATATTACTTCAATATTTAGCTTTTTTTTTTTTACATCAAAGGACTAGGAACTGTTACTCTTATCATTTTATTTAGATTTTAATGTTTAACAGAAGATCTGGCCATTCAGTGATTACAGTGAAGATATCTGGAAATATCAAAATATCAGCTATTGGGTACTTTGTTCAGTATAGATTTAAAAAAAATATAAAACAAATATCATCTATAGAATAAATTAAATTTTTGACATCTTATGGAATGTAAAGTGAAAATATGCCTAACAAATATTACAAGCCGATGTTATTAATATCAAATACTGGACAAAAACCATGAAATATATAACACAACAAAAAGGGCTCAGAATCTAAGCACAATATCTCTTTCCTACAACATTAAGCTCTTGTTAACACAGTCAATATTTTCCATGGGATAATATGCTACATTAACTTATTACCATGTGCAGGTGGATGTATATAAAAAAAAAAAAAAAATGCCCAAAATAAGTAAGAATATGTGTACCACAAGTCAAGTGCATTTTAATTCAAGTACCATTTGTTCAAATAATCTTGCACATGAAAACTAATGATGATGACTACAAGCATTGACGAGACAGTGTGGACAGTTTTTACTCCATTTTACACCTATCACACGAGTATTACTGCAAGCAAAAATTCGCAATATTAAAAAAAAACAGAGTTTATAGGATAAGATATTTTTTACATGTGAATGGCGTCAAAACAAATTTTTCAAATTAATTTTTCATTTCCTTTTCATGCGGACAGATACATGTCTCATGTCTATATCTATAAACAAATGATTTCATGAATGAATGTAGGTTCGATTCCTTTTTGAATATTGGACATAGAAAAAAAGTTAATTTAGTTGACAGATGTAGAAATTATCTCAAAGCATAAATAAGTACTTTAAAAATTGTGACACAAATTTGTGACTTATCTACAAGTAAAATCACAATACATTTCTAACAATATCTTCCTTATGTCTCATGATTTCCATTAAAGAAAAAATACTTATATATTACATGAACATACTATATACAGTCTACTCAGAACACAAGCAAATTCCTTCTAAATGCATATTTTGTCTTGCATGACTGAATTGTGAGCAATACTAATGGTAAGAGCTACATGCACATTGTTTTGATAAAAACCTATACCAATTTTAATACATGATATGCCTATCGAAAAACTGTAACGTATTTTATATGTCATATAATCACAATGTATATCACATAGCCGATTGATAATTACAGAAAACATTCTCAAAACACCACTGAATACTGTCGTAATAGAGGATCTCAAATGACTTAAATTCAACAATTAGATCCAACAATTCTGCCCAGATGCCAATATCTTTGTGTTAACTGAATTTGTTGACTATTGCACTAAATGTATGAAATTTAAAAACATAAATTTTCAAGTTTTAAATGTAGGTTGAATTTTTAACTGTATCTTGGTGTTTCTCAAAATCTAATATGTATAAGTTACATTTGTATTGCTAAATGGTCCAAGCTTGTACATGTAGTAACCATGAGATCGTTGGCCAAATTTCATGAAATCAGATTGAATTGTAACCATCAACAAGATTTCCTTCGTGAACCTATAAACATTAATAGGACAATGATATATTCTTAAGAGAGACATACATGTAACAAATAAGTAATAATAACAAGTGAGGCTCAGTTGTTTTGCCTTTCAGGTGGTTTGTACAATGTTTGTCATGACGTTTCAATGCTTTCGTCCTTGTCTTTACGGGTGATTAAAGGTGTCTGTTCATGCTGCCGCTCTGACTGACCGTCGGGGTCTGATTTTGCATCCTCATATCCTAAGCTCTCCCCTGAACTCCCCTTTGGCTCCCCCTGTTGTAGGTCTAGATGTCCCTCACATGGTTCCGTGGCTGACCGCTCTCTGGTCTCTATCATCTCACAGTCACCTGCCATGTTCTGGATCAGGATCCCCCCGTCTGATGAATTGTTGACCTTCCACTCCCCAGAGCTTCTCCCTGACTCTATCTGGTTGCTGGTGAAGGGCACTGACAAGCTGGAGGCCCTCCTCATCTTATCTGGGTTATGCACTCTGTTCAAGTGATGGTTGTCATTGTTGGACAGATTGGACAAGATCTTGACTTTGTGCCACTCTTTGGCGAAGGCCTCGTCCTCGCTCTTGATGTTGGCTTTCCCCATCATGGTGGCGCGTCGTGCCGCTATGTACTGGGCGCGGCGTATCCTGACAAAGAGAAGGTTGGAATCCACTCTGACCGAGAAGTCGGGGACGTACGGCTCTATCCGGCTGTACAGACTCTCAGTACTGCTGGGGTAGATCATAGAGTTGTCACTTATCTCTGAAACACACAATGTTAGTTCTTTTGTAAAAACAACATCATGTTAGAGTATGGGGCGGTATACATTTCAAAACACGGCATATACCATTTTCTTAAGCAGAAACTCAACAGGTTCAATATTTTATCATAATGTTTACAACATGAAATATCTGATAAACAGGAAACATTTTCCCAGATTTTTCATTAAACCTGCAATAGGTTAATCAAGTCACAATATCAATCTTCAAAACAAAATTGAATGTCAAATATAACATAAGATCTTACTCAATGATTGAGTGCCATAGTAGGAGAACGGACCGGTGACAAAACGAAGACCTTCTCTGCCAACCAGTACTTCAACGCTACCTGTAAAGTTAATACAGAACGTTAATATAGAACGGTGGAGAAATATCATCTACATTCATAGTCTATTAGTACCCTTATTAATAATAAAACCCTGAAAAGAAAAACTATTTTCATTATTACATGATGAAATAATCATTTGAATATAGACAGACGGAAAATTTACAACATATCATATTTCTGAATAATTTTTATAACACGGGGCTCATTATAATGTAAAAACACTATACATGTGTAATCATTATGTTGGACAAATTTTTCTTATATATCTTATTCTTTTCTTTTTTTTTGTATTTTCCGGCTGCTCCCTGCTTAAGGACACTCTATTTGGCATGGATATTTTTTCTACCAGTTATATACCGGTAAAAGGAAAATATTTTAATTCAAAAAGATGATAAATTTGTGCTATTTCAGAGAAAAAATACTGTCGGTTTCTCAGGCTTAAACTTTCAATAAGGAGGCTATCCTAATTGGCAAAATGACTCAATTTTTATTATTTTCCTTCACTTCAAAAACAAAACTACATGTATATAACTTATTGTTTTAAGCCTCATCTAAACAAGTACATGTACATGAAATGGCTCTGTTATTTGCAGATGGTGAAAATAAATTCCTCAAAACCAATAATTTACGGTCAGCATTCGGTCCACCTCACTCAAATTTCATCTTCAGTTGAAACTTTTCTGATTTTATCCCAATACATGTATCAAGTTACTGTAAATTCAAAGTCTTATAATTTACATGTTTATCACTGACAAATTTTGTAAATTATAACACTCTCTAAATAAAAAAATTGCTGACAGATCACTTGGTGTTAAGAACCGTAACTCTACAGATTTTCCTATAGCAAGCATACCCTGCAGAATGAGGATGAAGTAATCACACGGCACGTTCTCACGGAACAGGAATTGTTCGGAGGTCTCCTTCTTGACCACCTCTTCCACCACATTCTGCCGGATCAGCTTCTTCAATACGTTTTCAGACACATAATCATCCTTGAAATAATCAACAGCTGAAAAAAAAGGGGGAGAAAAATCAAAAGGTGAATAGATAAGGATTTGATCACTTAAGTGTATTTTTTTATACTTTTTACAAGAAGGAAATAATGTCAATCTAAGACTATAAATTAATGTTAATTTCAAACAAAATTGTAAGTGTCCTGTATGGAACAAGTCCCTGTTGTTTACTCTGTTACAATTCCTGATGCCAGGAAATATTTCCACTTACAGGTTGATAGGAAGCGGAATGCAGCAAGGGCCAGTTGAGGGGAGATAAGCACTGAGTTAGCCTCCTGGGTGTTGAACACACTGAAGTCCTGCTTGGCAAGAGTACGGCGTGTCTTCTTCCTGTTGTCCGCTGAAAATCGTAAACACAACATATAAATACCTTGAAATTTACAGCCAGATTTTGATACAGTGTATAACCATTCATTGTTATATCTTCTTTTACAAATGATCTTGAGTCTATTAACTAATGCATGCAAGATGTATGTGACTTTTAAAAATAAGAAGTTGTTTAAATGATATCAAATAGGTCAAGTTCAATTCTCAGGAATAATTTGAAGAGCATTGATATCAATAATTTATAGAAATTGTGATTGAATGTCCATGGAATAAACATTGATTTTTTATCTTTTGAACCTGATCGAGAGTGGGAAATAAAAACTGAATTTTCTTTTTTGTACATACTGGAGCAAAAGCATCAACTGATAAATGTCCAATCAGGTGCACTCAAGTTCTATCAAGTCATATGTATTGCTATCGATTTTCTGTTAAGATAACAAATAGGGCAATCCCCATCCAGAAATTGATTCCTAACCATGAAAACAGCTCTGGGTATTGATCAATATTTCCTCAACAACTGCAACAAGAGGCCCATGGGCTTTTAGAGTCACCTGAGAACAATGCAACCCTGTGAAATATCCATGAAATGGCATTTTTAAGAAATTGCATTATTAACTGTCCAGTGTATTGTTTGATTTTTGTTCTTGTACAGGTTAGAAATTTATTAATGTTCTATTTTTAAGCACCACAGCATCAGGTCAAACGAGAATGTATTAATTTTATTGAAATATTAAAAGGGGAATAACTTATTTTTCAAATTTTAGTGAAAATATGAAAATTGAGTTATTTTCCATTGAAAATCTAGCAATAAAAATGTAAAACATACTTGTCTGTCAGAATTTTTATACTTTGTGCCTGAAAAACTAATTATCTTTTCTTTTTTTTTAACCTTAAGATGACATGTTAAAAAGTATAAAGGATTATGTACTTTTAGTTAGACATTAAAGGGGTAGGGGGGTTGGGGTCTCTTGCTCGACCAACAGCCACCACTATACAACACTGGTGTATATACATGTACATAATTCGTGTTTCATGACAATGAAGTCTGAAAATCAATTAAATATGGAAAACTCCACTGCCATGTTTGGGTTAAACCCTGCAGTTGAGGATATAACCACCAGTCACATACAGCAAGTATTCAGATCAGACATTCCAACTCTGTACAACACCGTCATGTGACCTAGCTCATCACATGTTGGAGAGCACTCTCCGGAGACAACTTTCAGATCAATATACAATACAATTGCTATGATTTCTGCTGTCTTCCCTAAAGTGATCCAAGACTTTTCAAATTATCATTTGCTTTTGGCCTGTGCATATTTAACACAGTCATATCAAAAGGTGTAATCACTAATGAAACGTCAGGCTCATAAATATTCATTATTACACTGCAATTAATTTTCATAGCAATTTAAGTCAAATTGCATCTGTCAAGTGGCTTAAATGGCATGCTCTACAACCTGTGTCTACATTTCGTAACATAAAAGCGATGGAAAACAGCATATAAATTGAAACTGTATTTTGAATGTATCTATATACCAAAGATGTTGATAAAATCTGGACAGTCAAAGTTACAAGGTGATCTGTTAGCTAATATGAAACAAAATCAAATTTATGCTTGATAAAAGACAAAGAAATAATATGTAAATGTCCCCTGCTAATTTCATATGTACCGGTACAGGAAGTTCCCCAAAATAAGAGAGAACAAATAGTTTTCCCTAGAAAGATTACCATTAATTACCTACATTTACATTGTAGTCAGCTTGTTAATACCAGTATGTCAGTTCTAAAAAATGTGCATTAAGTAAAGGAAAGAGAATCAATGATCAACTTTCGGTGAACCGGCATATCTCTTTTGCATCTGTGAAGTATGAATTGCAAAAAAATATGTGGTAATTAATTCTCAGCCCCTGTGCCAGACCCCTGGTAAAGTCTATTAGACCCATTTTGTTGGGATTATACATGTAAGAGCATCTTTTTTATCTGAGCTGTTAAATTTCATAGACCCTTAAACTTGTGACTGCCATTGGAGTTATTGAACATATTTTATTAGATTTCATTCTCTTCAAGCTTTGGCCTATTAAGTTATGCTTAAAGGAAATGCAAAATGGGATATTATAATACTTTACAGAATTTTTTTTTAAAATCCAACACCCATACATGTACCTTACCTATAAGACTTATAGAAAGTATAGAAAATAGTCCTGTAAAGATAATTTTTTAGCACATTGAAAAACTTTTTCTTGATACAGAGTGTGTATTGATTTAAATGTTTTATGACATTTTCAAATCCTACCCTTCAGAGGATCAAGTTATCGAATCCCTAGTTGTAGAAAGGATAGAAGAACCAATCAAAATTATTAATGAAATCAATTAAATATATAACACAAAGCTAACTAAAGTGATGCAGAACTGAAAGAATCAATGGGGTTGGAACTTGGAAAGGAGGCACCATGCATCAGTTTGATATTATAATACATGTAGTTACAATGTCATGAAGTCAAACACAGGGGCCAAGCCCGTTTTGACATTAATTTCATGGTTACATTGAGATTAATGTCAAAAAGGGCTTGGTCCCTGTGGAAGTCAAAGTATCGCTTAAAACTTGTACATTTGGAGATATGTGGTGGGTTTTGTCATATAGGCAACAGCTGTATATTATTGCATTTGGATGGACAGGGCATTTTGGAAAGAGGTGCGTGTGCAAACTGTGAAATACTACAGCAATACATGTGAAGCATGTTAAGTTGATCACAGAGTAATGCATCAAACTCATATTATTGCACAGAAATTGATGCAAATTAACATTTTTTTTCCTTACATACTTTTTAAAAGTAGTATGACGATGTACATGTACATGTACCATTAACTTTTAGTAATGTTCCTAGAAAACAGCTTTTTCTTCTTGCAGATGTTTTTTGTCTCATTGATTTGCAAGTTTGTTTAAACTTGGAGATTTATTAACCATTTCCATTGAGCCCTTTCTGACGAGTAACTTCTGGGGTGCCAATTCAGCAGAAAATTTGATGTGAAATCAATCTAAGGCTACTGATCTCCAACACAGGCGGTTTTCTCACACAAGATCACTCCATGGAATTGAAAGCTGGAGGATAATTGAGTTAATGACACTGTTGGGCATCCTATTAAATCAGCCATAATTAACACTGCATAGACCAGACAGAAAAACAAGAGGCCCAAGAGCCTTCATGGTCACCCGATTGTTACAAAATCCTGTACCAGCCATCTCAATGTAACACATGCTTTGAGGGCTTGGTCTCTACAGTTTCAAATTATTTGACCAATATTTATCAATCTAGGGGGTTGGGGTGTCGCAATTTTAAGGCTATATGAATTTATGGACTTTGGTCCAACCAATTGAGTCTCTGTGAGACTCTATCACTTAACTACATTGTAATACTTCACTGAAAATGTAATTTTAAGGGTCTATAATGAAGGGCCTCATTTAAATAATACACAATAGGATGAAAATTATTTCAGAGGATTTTACTTTGACCTTTACCTACATGTATGAAAATTTTCCAGCTGGCATAGAACTTAAATTCAAGCACATTTCCTCTTGACTGAGGCATTCTTTTGGAAAATTAAGCCAATGAGAAATAAATTAAGACCTACAACCGATTATAAAGAAGTCTGTTAAGACCTTCTCATTTGACCCTGAAAGACCTTGAAACTTGGTTCAAAGTCACTTCACATCCTTCACCCAAAAGCTCTGCATATGTGAAGTATGGGCCAGATAGGGTTAAGGGAAGAGTGTGTGCTCTGAAAAGATATTTTTTTTGCACAGTCTGATATGACCTTGACTTTTGACATAGAAACTTGAAGGTCACTGCACACCCTTAGACCAAAGGCACTCACTCTGTGGGTGAAGTAAGTGCAAGATTGGACCAAAGGGGGAGAATATCGGTATATGATCCGGACAAATATTGTTCATGCAATTCTGCAATGACCTTTATCTTGGACCTAGAAACTTGGTTCAAAGTCATTGCAAACCCTTAACCCAAAGTCACTCTGGGGGTGAAATATAAGCAAGAGTGGACCAAAGTGTGAGAAGATATGCTCAGGATAAGTTATCTCAGACAGAAAGACAGATGGATTGACTGACTGAAGGATGGACAGACAAACTGATCACTATAGGGTGCTTGCACAGCAAGGCCCTAAAAATCCAGACCAGAAGTTTTAAACTTCAGTAGATCCTTATACTTACAATATATCAACTTTTTAGGTACACTAGCTCAGTTTTATATAAATGCCCATAGAAGAAGACTTTAAAAGAATGACATTCCATCATTTCATCTAGTATACAACCAATAAAGTCTTGCCCTCTCCTACTCTACAGGGTATAATGATATCATAATGAAACTGGGCAAGCATATTCAAAACAGAATAAATAAAATCCTAGCATTTGGAGAGAGGCTAAAACTTGATTTCATCTAAATCAATGATGACACAATTGATATACATTTACCAGTAAATGTTTTCTACCAACCACAGCGACCTAAATGTGTAACTGTGATTTACATAATGTGTAATTTTCCACAGGTTTTGTGTTCACGGGTCATTCAGACTGTTACAAAATATGTCATCATTTGTACAACTATCAAGATCATTATGTCTCAGCTCTTCAAATGTCAAAATGCTACTCATACATATTGTGACACAATATTGACTTTGTGTATGTACGATAAATAGTACTTATATAGATAACCTTTATCTAAAAGGAGATCATATCATAAGGAGACAGAGTATCTTGAATGCTTATACAAATTAGGTCATAATCTCTCTCTCTCTCTCTCTCTCTCTCTCTCTCTCTGACCCTTACTAATTATGTCCGTTTCGTCAATGATTTCTGATTGTATGATTTCCTCTATGACATCTTCCAGGGTCAGCACCCCCAGGGTTTCATAGTAAGGGTCACCATCTCCCTCATTGTTAACCCTCCGAACAATCCCCATGTGTGAATGACCTGTAAGAATGTAAAACATTACAAGATGAGGCAACCTGTTCAATTTTTTTTGAAAGTATCTGTTCTTTTAACATTAGTATGCTTGTTTTTGCAATGTCCATTTTGCAAATGGGGAGCTAAAATAAAAGTTTCATAATCATTAATGTATAATGATTAAATACATATATCCTAGTATTTTTCTACTTTTAAATGAAATCTAATGATTGTACAAGTTTAGTAAACAAATACATGTGGCTGTAAATTTTCACTCAATATTTTAAAATACATCATTTTTTGTACTAAAAAGATAATCTTTGCAGCCAATGAAGCTAGGAAATGAATAATCATTAAAGACACCAAACAAATCAATATCAAACATTTGATATTGACATACATATGTACATACAAATGTTGCCCACTATGGCAAATGACCTCAGATTCCAGGATCTGAATGTAATACATGTGCTAGTTTTATAAATGCAGTATAAATTAATTGACACAATATATGTTTCCTAACAATGCTTAATTATTTTTAGGTTCTTCTCTATTAAAAAAAAAACCAAAATACAAGAAACTGTGATTGCTCATTCAATTTTGAAATATGTTGACAAGTGACAACATAAATTAGAATTAAATTTAATGAGAAATCATAGTTATTTTTTGCCATAAGTACCCTGTAAGTACACTTCAAAGACAGTAAATTTCAAAATCACACAGTTAAAAAAAAGTGTTTACTGCTCAGTGCTAAGTAGCAAAGTTGATGAAGTACTTGTAAATGTACATTATACTTATATAATTTGTGATTCTAGAATCCACATCTTCCAAACTAATTCAGTGCATTTAATGAGTTATGAACTACGCCACCTGACAACCAATTCTCTTATAAAAGAACACACAAAATCATGTAGAGAACAGACCAGGAACACCAGAGAGATTGATGCATCAAATAAACCTGATAAATGACACATCAAGGACTCCATTCAAATGACCAGTAGCGTGACAACCGGATATTTCTTAAGGAGACTCAGAAGTGACATATTCATGATATCAAAATAACTTTACATGTACACAATCTTACAAGTAGAAAAAAAAATACACTTTCAAAGGTAGAGCTAGAGGTAGCATATATATACAAATGTATATATATTTATGCAGAACAAAGGGCTGCACCTGTTTGATTATCATCGTCCAGCCTATTAAAAATGGATAGCATACACAAATGAAGACTACCAGTAGCTTGGCTTAGCCCTTGTAATGCAGGCATATGAATTTGTTGCAGAACAAAAAGCCTAATATGCATTACCCTCTGAATAAAATTTCACTAGTTGTTGAAAATTAAAATGAAGCAAAGCAAAACAAATCTGGTGCCTCTATTTGTTACCTTGTCAGTAAAAGTGTAGAAAAACAAGGCTGCTCTTGACACATTAATTAATGTTGTCTTACTCTTGCTACATTTTTTCAAATGTGCCTTTCAGACATCAGATTATACAATCAACAAACATTTACATGTACATGTAACCCCATTAAATCCATATTAAATTTACAGCAACAAGAATCCCTCCTATGTGCCTACATATCCTGGGTATAAGTGCAATCTTGCAAGGTTAAAATATGTGTTTGAAAGAGTTTTACCTTGCATAAATTACGAAAATGACAAAATAGAAATAAAAACTTCCCTTTCAGCGACAGCCAAGTGAGATTCTGTTAGTCTACTTAAAAACTGTCTTTTATTTACGGTATTTAGAAAATTTATTTAAAATATATACTGCCTAGTTTGTAATGCAGTGTTTCCTTTTCAGTGATTAGATATTTATATAGAAAATAAACATATGGTCCATTTTTCCTAAATAACAGAGGTCCATTTCTTGTATATACCGGTAACAGAAAATAGCCTGAAAACATTTTCGTACAAGTTTTATGTATGTTTATGCATGTTACGTCTGTACATTAATATCACTGCTCTCTGATTTTTATATTAAATCAACAAACATTGACAGCTGATATTTGGAATATTTTTTTTCTTTTGCATAAATTATCTTAGTTAGAAAAGAAAAAAAAATTCCACTGAATGTGGCACATGTTTACAGGTACTGAGATAGCTTACCTTGACGGAACTCATGAAGCATAGTGTCTAGTTTTTGGTCATCAAATACAAATATCAAAGGGTGCTGATAGAATTTGATCACAGTTCTAATGGGGGTTTTATCATCAGGGTCAATCAGCGCCAGGTCCTTAATGTTTAGAAGAGCTACTATGTTGCCTGGATCATTTTCATATATAGGAATGCGAGTATACCCACGTTTCATAATCTCAGAAACTGTTTCAAAGTCTAACACACTGTTAATGTCAAGCATATAAACATCCTCTATCTTTGTCATAACTTCCTTTACAGACTTTTTGGATAAGTCCAATGCTCCTGAGATAATGTTAACTTCATCATTTTTAAGATCATTGAACTCTTTGGTTACTTTCACTAACTCTGAGAGCTTAGCTCTGTCATACACATTTCCAATCTCCTCCCCAAGGACTTTGTCCAAGAGTAAACTTATAGGGAAAGAAAGAGGAAATGTTATCAACATAAAAAACCTTGTGATCCAAATTGTCCGAGCTCCAACTGCAAGTCCATGTCTGGAACACAGGGCTTGAGGTATAATTTCACCACAGATAACAATGCCCAATGTTGCACCAATGACTGCGTACAAACCATTGGATAAATCATCCAACAAGATAGTTAAAGAGTTATTTACAAGTACATTTCCCAATAAAAGAGTACAAAGTAGAAAATTTCCTCTTCTCCGCACAGGTTCAATAGCCTTAGCATACTTTTTCTCTGATGTTGAGCCACATTTTGCAATAATTTTTAGCTCAGTTTTATCTAATGCCATTAAACCCAAATTCAATCCACTGAACAATCCTGAGAGACACAAAAGAAAGGCAATGAAAATAATTTGAATCCATAGTGGAAGAAGGGTACTTTCCTTGACCTTCACAGCAACGCGCGTATACGATTCTTTGCCTCCGTGCTCCCATTTCTCAACTCCTTCAACGGAATAACATACATAATAATAACTCCCACTCTCTAAAACAGGCAAGTTTACCAAGATAGTAGCTAATGTCCCGTTATATGCTGTCGAGATGATCGAGAATGTCTGCGTTCTCTGGCCATCACATGTTTCCTTCTGTGAACGTATATCTGTCGTGAAAGCTATGCTGGTCGCGTTGTCAAAGTTGCTCCCAACTAATACAATTCTTTGCTCGGTTCCTGCGTACAATACAAGAGACCCTGAATCATCCCGAGTACTTTCCTTTTCTAAAGAAAGTATTGCACTTAAATGAGGAAGGTCTACCCCCAAAACGATCGTAAAAGTACTGAACATTAACACAAAATTGACAAACTTGACATCTCGAGGTGCCATCTTATTATAACCGGAAGTTGTATTACAAGATAGGTTTCGAGTGGATACAGCTGTCTCAATCCGGATTTAAAAAAAAAAATGAATGTTGCAGAAAAACTGTCTGTAAAACTATGTAAATAACCACTTTCATCAAAACAAATAATGAAGAATTTCAAATAAAAAATAAAGGCAAAAAAGGGACAAATAATTGCTTGCTGAGAAATCATGCATCGTAATGCTTGATTTTTTAAAAATAAAATCAATGTTCTACCGCATTTTTTATAACTGTAAACGTATAGATGTTTGACAAGAAAAGACAATTTTTGAAATAGTCTTAGACGAAAAGATTCCCTAACTCCGATTTCTAAAAATTCTTTTCTTGAGGAAAGATCAACTTCATCCGTTGGGATAATTGCTTTTAATACATGTACTTAAATGCTGCTTGTGGACCACTGTTTTTTGGTTGTTTTTTTTTGTTGATTTAGATTGCTTTTCTTTTTCTTCTTTTTTTAAGACTATCAGTCATCTTTTCACATACAGTATTTTCATGTGCATGCAGAGATTTTCCGAAAAAAACAAATTTTATTTCAACAAATTATACGCTACATTCTCAGTACATGCAAGTAATTAAATAAATACATGTAAATTAGTTCCACAACTGCATGGTAATTTCATGACTATAAGAACACATGTAGTTTATATGTTGCTAAAGAACATATAACGGTTTCTTCGTAGAAGTACATGTATTTTAGACATAGTACGAATTTTGTTGTTGTTGTTATTTCATGCAAGAACTGTAATTTGAGGTTTAAGAAAATTATAATCTCAGTACTTGAAATAGAATCTCATCATTCTGTTCCTTTAAAAAAAACTATAGCTCTAATTTTCAAAAGAGTACTGTAAGTATCCTTAACGATAGGATAGGATCATCGATTTCTGACACCTCTTTCTTAAAAAAGCCCTAAAATGTAACTTAAAATCCTATAAAATATGCATGGTTTGTACTTTAAAAAAGTGATACGATATCAGGGAACATACAATAGCCTTTATCATAGGTGTTATCGGGTACTTTGTAATTTCAATGGTAATGAGTGAAAAATATTTTATCTTAGTTTTAAGATGTTATTAAGGATGACATTTACTCAGAATGAAAAAAAATTCCACTGATGATAATGAAAAACCAACTACCGTGTGTTATAGATCTTACCTGGTAGTGTTATTCTTCACTTTCAAAAAAGTAGGTCAATGACCTACTTTTTGAGTTTATGGCCATTGAATATTTTTTGAAAATTTAAGAAAAATCCATAAAAATTTTACAATATGAATGAGATTTTCTTAATTGTGAAAATATTACAAATTCCTTAACACTTAACAAATCAAATACAGTTTATGAATGGTAGTGACATTAAATAGATACAAAACATTAAGTTTTCATTCACACTTTTGATAGATATTCTAGTCCGAATTTCCTCTATCAGTTTTCAAATTACTACCTATTTTTGATTCAATATAATAAAAACTGAATGATGATAATTCTTAAACATTTATAGTGTTAAACTGAGTATATTGACCTTTCTCTGCTGGCATAAAATTTATATGAGGTCAATGATCAAAATTTTGAGATATGGTGTCTTTTATCATTTTTATGCATTTTTCAATATTTTTGTCGTTTGTGCCATACGATTATCTAAACGAAAAAGCAAGTAAAAACCAACAGAAAATATGCAAAATTATGTTGACTAACAAATAAAATCTTAACTTTAAATATCATAGCACTACCAAAAATATTTCAGTGGAAAACAGAATCTAAAAAATTTAGCCCGAATTTCCTCTGTTTTGCTAAAAGTCAAACTTTGTCAGAGCCTATTTTCATAATTTAGTTAATATATCGATAGTTATGTCAATAATAATTCATTTCATAAACACTTTTTGTATTTAAAACAAAATTTACTCATGAATTTGAACTTTTTAACAATCCGGATTTGAGTACTCAAACACTGAATAAATAACGTCCTTAATGTGCATTTTAAAAAATATTAAGATAAAGAGTGTAAAATCTCCATTCGGTTTCGAACTAATAGATTGTTAGCAAACATGATTTTTTTGTGTGTAAAAATCCTTAATTAATTGCATTCCTCCTAATCATTACTTTTAAAGATGCAAGTTAATGAACATGTACTGGAGCACCAATACTAGGGCACATTTTACGGTTTTGTCTAACTCAATAGAATCTCAAAAATTTAGGAGCTTCTGAAGACTTTACGTGCACCCCCTTGACTTTATGAGCATACCTGGTGTGTCTAAGTCCCCCCCCCCCCCCTCCCACTCTAAAAATGTCCAAAGCTTACGTGCATTAAATACCACTAAATTTCTCCTCATCGCCACCCCATCCCCGCCTTGAAAAATCTTAGGATCCGCGCTCCTACGTTTTTAATAGGCACAATAAAAAAAACGAATTTAAGGGAGTATTTTTACATACGATGGTATTTTCACAGTTCTACCATTCATTTTGTTTCTAGCGATCAGACACGTGTGTATATGTACACAGACGTGTATGTACTGGCTTCTATACTAATATTCTTTTGATGGGAGCAATTGCATTTTAATACATGTTTTGATTAAAATTATGAGTACAACTTTCTTTTGCAAGTAGTATAATTATAACTTGTAAGGTAAGTGCAAAGGATGTGTAAATATATGCCAGTCTGTGTATCGCATATTCCGTTACCCCTCAGTCAAATCTCTGTTTACGTTGAACGTTTTTTAAAAATACATATATTTGATTTTTTTAAATAATTTTATACATGTGTGTTCCTGACTCACGAGAGCTATTTGCTTAAACCGAGTTTCAGATGGTGAGATGGTTTAACTCTTGAAGGGTCAACACCATTCACTTCCCAAATTGTATTTTCATCGAAAGAGTCGTTACACACAAATGAACAAGTGAACACATGCATTCATTTTATAAATATACTCTTGTGACATGTAATGGGCATACCAAGAAGAAACAAAATCAAACACCTTAATATCGGTATGGAACAACATTTGTATAGAGTTTTCCAAAACAGCGTCATATTTTTACAATTATCCTTCCAACATTTGAATACAACGTTGTCCCGTATTTACTATCTGTAGCTTTACACCTAAGTTCGCTGTTGTCCATTTTTTCAGATACAAACGGTAAACTGTACAACGCCAGAACTTTTTCGCTACAGTCATCGTTTCTTATATTTGAAACAGTCCACTGAGGAGGGCCCCCGAATGCTTCAAAGTCAACAAAGTCCCCGTTGACCTTGATTTGTAAGTCCAGAGAGACCGTCGAGGTAATACCAAGGTCTGCAGTGCAGTTAATGGTCTGGACAGCCTTGTTACTAACATTGTAGTACGATTGAACTCCCAATTCCACATTAGAGGGAGGAGCTGCAATAGAACAATGCATCCACATAATATGGAATATCATCTTAAAAATGCTTGATTTTTTTTTAGCGTAATCACACATAAGGTGGTAAAAATAGGTATCAATTTAAACCTGCATTGTATATCATTATATTTAAATTTTCCAGTGTCTTCGCCTGTGATAACACTACGTATCGATTTTGTACTATATAACCCATAATACAAATGACGCCAAATCGAGGCGCCAGCGTGGTTTGCTTATCTATCATTTAAATATATAATGGTACGATGGCTTAAAATTATATAAATATAAGTAATAAGGAATCATTCTTTGAATATTATGAGATGATAATTTCGGTCGGGGTGTGATCAAATCTATCATAAAGCCCTTCGGGCTTTACTGGATTTGATCACGCCTCGACCGAAATTATCACCTCATAATACTCAAAGAATGTTTCCTTATTCCTTATATCATATCATAGTCACATTTTTATAATATGAGATAAATTGTAAAACGAGAAAATCCCACACCAAGATAAACTTTCTATATTATGTGTACCTGTGATATCCAGGGAGCTCTGGTCAGTAATGGTGTAAGAGTTTACATCGGCCATTTCTACAGTACACGTGTACTCGGACACCAAAGAACATACCCCGGAACCACGTGACAAAGTGAAGAGGAACACAGCCTTCACATAGTCCGCTCGGGACTCTAGACTTCCGGCGACACGACTGTTGTGCAATCGAACGCTCCCGTTGTTAGAGATGTCAACTATTGGCTTGTTCAAAGACTTGTCTACAAGTTTTATGCTTTTCCATTTGGCATCCGCCGGGCTTATAAGGCAGTTGAGTTTAACCACTTGACCAATGGTTCCAATGACATTTGACGGATCCATCACCACGTACTCTACAAATTATGTTCTATAGTGTTATACATGGGCAAGTGTACACCAATATATTTACAGCGTCATGATGAATATAAATGCTTACTGTATATACGAGATACATGTAATGCAAATCTTGTTCGCTCTGTGTTCGAACACAAACTTAGTTCTAAGTTCATATTTAATTCAGAAACACACCTGGGCATTTGATGGTCATACAGGATCTGGTTTTATTCATTGTAGAATCTCCCAGACATGGAAGACCGCCATTCTGAGGGGCGGGGTTGGTACACGTCCTTTTGTATACGAGGGTTTGAACTCCTTCGTTGCATGTCCGACTACAAGCCGACCATACTCCCGTGGTGGTGTACGAGGACCAACCACCATTAACTGTGTGAGAGACGGGTGAAATATAATTGAAAAAAAAAACACCTTTGTATTATCTATACTGCTTAAAATCCTAATCGGGAATAATCTTAGGTTGTGAATATTTACATTAAAATGAAAATTTAATTTGTACAGCAAAGTTTATATAAACTTACCTGGACAAGTATTACCGCCACATACACCTAGGTACAAGAAAAATAATAAATGAGTAGATATTCTTTTTAGTTGGTAAGAAGTTTTTTTGACCAGTATAATTTTTTGCTATTAGTGTAAACAAAAACAAAAAGTGCGTGATTCTGAGATACCCGGTAAGTCATTTCATCAAGTTACTTATTGCTTGAACAGCCTGTTATCAAAACAATTTTGGTTAATGTCATTGGTCGTCCAAATAGGTCCAAACCATTACAAAGTATTTGAGTTACTTAGTACTAGTTACAATACTAGTACCTGTACATGTATTTATGACTCACTTACAGTATTTCAACAAACATGTCGTGGTTTCTGTTTTAGTGGCAGATCCTGAACACGGTTTCCCTCCATATTTGGGTTTGGGATTTGTGCACGTGCGTGATAACGTGCGTGTTTGTAGACCGTCTCCACAGGTAGTCGAACACGCACCCCAATCTCCGGCTGCCTCAAACGTATCCCAGCCGCCATCCACTGAAAGTAATAAAGATTAAAAACTTGGACGTTTACGAATCAATTTCTAAAATAATACTAGTATATAATACTGATATATTTTTATGTAAACAGCTGTAATGCAATGCTTAGAAAAAGAACGGTTCCCCTTGGGCCAATCCCCAGAAAATGAAAAAAAAATCGATTATGTAGTTTTCACTATATCCTACAGCTGTAACATGCGCGGATCCAAAAACTTTTTCCGGGGGGGGGGGGGTTCTGAAGGATAATTGTGTTTGTCCCGGGGGGGGGGGGGGTATCCGAGGCATCTTTGCGATAACTTTACTATGTAAATTTTAAAATTTTCATTTTCCAGGGGAGGGGGGGGGGGGCGGGACCCCCATCTAGATCCGCGCATGTGTAAAGTTACATCACCACTGGGATAATTCATATAAAACTTCACAATATGTACAAACAATATTCATATATTAACAAATATAGTTCTGAATTATTTGATTTAAAAAAAAAAACAAGAATAACCTGGACACTCCCTGTCGTTACAGGGCTTGGTTTCTGTTTTAGTGTATCCCCCAATACAGTCTTTGCCGCCATATTGAGGACTTGGATTGGTACAGCTTCTGGAAAGGACACGAGCTGTCGTTCCTTCTCCACAAGACACTGAGCATGCACCCCAGTCACTAGATATATTATAAGACGTCCATTGGCCATCAACTGAGATAGAAGCAATAGAGTGAAATGCTTTTAAAGGTGGGGTTTAAAGCAGTGGTATATTTATCATACTGTATGTTGCTTACTTCAGTTTCCTCTCTCTTTTGATTTTTGGAAGACTATAATCACCGGACAGATATGGCTTTAATTAAATTATATATTTGGCATCACTCTGTAATATTTTTGAATAGAACAATGCATGTACACATAACATGTCAATCTTTTGTAAATATTCTTCTTCATTATTAACAAAAAAAATTATGATAGAAGCATATACTGTAAAATTACGGGGTTTAACTTACTTGGACATTCCCGAAGTTTGCATGAAACCGAATCTGTGTTTGAAGCAGATCCTTGACAAGTTTTCCCGTTGTGCTTTGGAGCAGGATTGTCACATGACCGTGTTCGAGCTCTCGTTTTGGTGCCTGTACCACAGGATTTATCACAGCTAGACCAACTAGACCAAGGTTTGTAGTCGGACCACCCGCCGTTTACTATGAAAATGAAAATAATTCATTCATAAGACAAATGTCTACCAATACATGCTATTCGTTACGGCTGATAATAAACCTGTATTATAGAAATTCAAAGAACAAGAACATAGTGCTAGATGAAAAAAGGTAACCTTATATTATGGGGACGAAACTTACTCGGGCAATAGGATGAGCAAGAGCTGTCTTTTGCTTTATAGCCGTGTCTGAAATATTCAAGAACCATAAGACTGTCCTGTAATTATATACTTTGAAAAAAATAATAACATGTTACAGCAGAAAGCATGTTAAGTAAAATTATAATATGCAATATATTTTTACTGTGCGTTCGTGTACATTTGTTTACTTATTTTATTTCACTGCACATCTACATGTACGTTTAACCCTCTAAAAATTGAATTGGCAGCAAACATATTATTTGTAAGAACTTTTCTATGACCACACTTTCCACCAATACAATGTAGTGCAGCAAATAGCAATTTTCGAGAGATATAGGATTATACAGACAGAGCCTCACTTGTATTTGGCACACCGACTCCACCCCCACCACCCACAGGACGTGTAGAATAACGAGGAATACGTCACCAGCACCTCACACGTCTTGTAACACACCTTGTCTAACTCTCTACAGGAAATATCAAATCATTTAACAACAACAACAACAACGACAACAACAACAACAACAGAAATAACCAATATCTTTGTCAAATATTAGACTCATCGAAAATTGATAAAGATACTCCTATAAACCGGTGTGTCGCCTTTTGCATACACTGAGTGTGTTTTATTTTACCGGTGAAAGACATATATAACTGAAAGGATAATTAAATCTTTACGTTTTTCTGACTGCTCTTTCACCATTTGATAAACCAATACAACCGTTGTACATTACACAATATATCAAAGACAGGCTGATACTCGTCCGAAAAAATACCACTGTCATTTCTCTCTGCAACAAAATAAGGGGTTATTTATTAGGTTAACCACAATTCAATGTTAAACATCCAGAAAAAGGGGGAGGAGAAAAGAAAAATCGGTTAAATAATTGTGATCGAATTAAAGTCTTTAATATATGCAAAACTTTAAAAGTTGCGTTTTAATATCAAAAATACCGTAGTGAATTTTCGCGACTGACTAGTACATGTACTTATGAATTGACATTGTTGAACATTAGACATTTATTAGGGACCAACAACGGACACTTGTACATGCACCTCTTTTTGCAGTTAGAGGGTATGTTCTTTTTAAATAAATTTTATTCAAAATATAACCACTAAGTTATTTTCAAACATATTATATTTATTTTCCCAGAATTAATGACAAAAAATGCTATATTAAACATTACCTATTGATGAGAAAAGTCGAAATTTCCAGCTCACCAGCATGAACGGAGACCGCTGTTACTTGTTGAGGGATGAAATTTGAGAGGCACGCAATACGCTCATTTGGTGATATTGCTAAATAACGAAGTCATAATGTGGCGTGCTGAAACACAGATATTTAAAATTCGATACAGAGACAATAAGACTTAATTAGGTTTGCAAAAATTGCAAATACTTAATATTAGTATACAATGATTAGGAATGATATGAGCAATCTTACAAATATTAACAGCAAGTCCTACTTGTTTAGTTTTAAAGTTCACAGTTCGAATCAAAATATAGCACCAAGTAAATTTTGAATTAATGCATTTAGACATTTGATATACTAGTAATCTGTTCTTTAAGGATGACGTTTACTCAGAGTGTATAAAAAATCACTAATGATAAAGGAAAACCGTATCTCAAAGAACTAGAACTTCGAATGTAGCATTATTTTTCACCATCAAAAACCTAGGTGAATACCATCTTCCAAAGTCAAAAGTTTCTGATCCGCTCCGCTCATACTTAAACCCTTGACAGAAAAGACATTACATATACGGGGTTAACGCCATCTAGAGAGAGCACTCATTTTAAAACTATTGTGACCAATCAGAGAAAGCGTTATAAACAGAAACAATATAGCAATATGGCTGCTCCCATGAACAAATAAAATTTGTAGAAAAGATAGATTCACTCTGACTAAAAACCGATAACAGTAAATCAACTACTTACTTGTCCGTCTCATTTAACAACGGTTCAACATTGATCAATGCACAATTAACATCTTTATTTGAAATAACGTTTCTTATTGGATCATGCAAACTTGTATGACACTCACCAGCGTGCGAGGTTTCAAACCCCGTCAAACTCTGTCGTTTCGGTCAAGGGTTTATGTAGAGCGGAGCGGACCAGAAACCCTAAATTTCTAGATTCTAATTCTTTAGGGTTTTCTTACGGTTCATTCTGAGGTAGTCGAATGTCAACCCGTCACAAAAGATATCTACTAACTGTTGTTGTACCAAAGGATCTTTTAGTCTGTCTTTACTGTAGGCGTCTTCTGTGATTTGCAATAGTCTCTCAGCGAACAACTGAACACTTTCATTTGAATTTTGAAATTGGTCGAGTCCTACGCATTACTGCTAACGCGTGCTGGCGATCTGTTATTTCTGCAAATCTATTTTTAAGGAATTCCTTAAGATCGTTCCAAGATGGGATTTCTTCAGACACATCTGTTTCATCTAAATACCTTTTAATACATGTATAATCACCAACTGAACCCTTATCGCATAGCCCCCTAACTCCGTCACTTTCGGGAAACTCCTCGCCGTTTGAAATCAAGTGCGATTATGACGTCATTTTTGGCATGTCAAAAATCTTCAATCAAATGTCAAAAATTTACAACGGTCAAATTTAAGAATGTGTTCAAACATAACAAAATTACATCTTGTTCATTTTATGCAACCATAATTGCGTGAAATCAGCTAACACCTCATCAGGGATGCACTAAAATAACGATATTTCTGACACGCGGGCCTATTTGATTATTTACGGTAGTCAGTCATTCTAGGAGAGGTCAAGATGAAACATTTCACATGTAATTTATTTTTTATTTTATTAATACATTTTTTCAGTCTGCAATATCGTTTATGCACTACACTTGATGATAACGTCAAATCGCTCATGTCGTAATTTTTGCTTTATACAGGGTTACAGATATATACGGTATGTTGGTATTTAGAATATGCTACATTTATTAAAAATGTAATAAATAAATAATATTATCATTAATAAACTCATTATTGATATGATATATTTGAAATATGTAAGGACAGAAATCAAACGGCATCCATACATTTTGAAAAGGTCATTGTGATTTTTGTTACAAGGGCCCATTTTTTTTTATTCTGGCGATCATTTCAGTTGGATGAAATGATATACAATTTTAATTGTATACACCGATTTTACTTATTATAACTTGGCCTAGATACAAGTTGAGTTTTAGATAAATTGTTAATGTGTCTTCATTCCCTGGCGTATCATAGATCATGTGGGTGACGGAGTTTGGTTCATAAGTTATGATAGCACGTGTGATAAACGTCGTATTCAGAGGGCTAATTTGAATAATAATAAAAATATTTTTGTTAATAATTTTACAAATTATAACGTTTTAGGTTAAATTTAGTGATTGCAAATGATAAAAACCGCAAAAATAATTTGCAGAGAAACGCGGAATGTTTTCTTCTTATGGTGACGGAGTTCGGGTACTCGGGGATACTCGTTATGTATGCAAGCATGGGGATCTCAAGACCTTCTTTCCCAGACATAAGACTGTACTTTTCAACTTCTTTTATCCAATTTTAAATTTGTGAGCATCTCCCTCAAAAGGAGTTATCACAGATGATAGGGGCACTGAAAGTGCGGCTGTTATAGCTTTAACTTGACCAATGAAAAAATCTTTATCATCATCCTGATTTGGGACTCGGTGTCGTAGTTCACGAGTTTCATACGACCTAGCATCATGATATGTTTCGAAAGTATTTTGTTTAATCTGTTCTTTTTCTGAAGATTTTTGACCTGTCTCTTGCCCTTTGTTTTCTTACTTCTGACCCAACCCTGCAAATTGTTTTTCTAATTGCTCCATTTGATTTTTAAATTCTTTTTTATCTAACCCATCACCTGTCGCCATATTGGTTGCTTAGACAAAGTTGTGTACTTAGAGATAGCTATAAGAGACATGTAGAAATGTTTCTTACCTTATTCTGTTTTGAACTTCGCTTAATCCTGGTCACGGCACCAAGAAAGTTCATGTAAGCCTTCAACCTTTAGTTATCTCCTGGAGATGCGACTCAAGCTCAGTAACCACGAAGTCCAGTAGTTCTTTCACAAGCGGTTTTATTAAAGCGTGATCGTATAGTCAAAGTTGCAAGAATCAAAAGCAGCCCAAATCAAGAATCTCGGAATCAAAACCCAAAATACAATTCTAAATAGAAATTCTAAAATTCTCAAACTCCAAAAATTACAGATCTAGATTAAATTCAAAATCAAATTCTGTCTAACATCATTTTACAGAGGTATATATAACATTTTACTTATGATTGACAGTTCTGACCAGTTCGGCCCATCTACGATGATCATGAGTGAACATTTAGTGTTCAAATTTTAGATGAATAATTTATTTCTAAATAAAGTAACAAAACTGTCTATCAAAGAGTACAGATGCAGGATTTGAGTCTCCGAGTCCTGAGTCTCCGAGTCCCCCCACCTAGGTATGAAGCATCAATTACTCATAATACATTCATTCATACATGGCATAAAAGGTTACAAAGGTTATATAGAATATGCAATACATGACTCAATATAGAGTACCAGAGATATCGTTGCAGACACAGAATCGCCAAATCTGACACTCATTTATAAACTATTAAATTGGATATTATTATGCCCGTATTATGCACCTGGTTTCTTAACATCATTTAGGAATACTACGCAGTGCTACAAGAGTCACATAGTTCATTCTGTTAGTTATCATTATCACAATTCATTGCGCAGTACATAGGTATACATAAGTATCATATTGACCAATATGTAATACTAGCAATTCAAGGTCATAGCATGGCTATCTGTTTACATCAGCGTAATAATAGAAATCGACACCTAATATGGCGGTAGTCTTAGATAACAGGAAAAATTATGCATATTTATGAATTCACGTCAGCTTTTACTACAAAACACCCAAACAAAAAAAATACAGAAGAGAAAAAAATGAATCTGTTTTTTTATTTTTTCATTCAAAATAAATTTATATACATTCCACTTAATTTGTTTGTAAATTAAGCCTTACTATTATTTTATGTACATTAAACAATAACACTTATTTAAAAATGCATGTTACCTATTGTGTTTGATTTGTATAGGGTCCATTTGAAATGACTTGAATAATTTGAACAAAATAGTAATTTATAAAAATGAGTCGTATATCAGAACGGATGTCTAAGATTTGAACATAGCAGGCAAAAAATAGGAAGGATGTTCATAAATTTTAAGCTTTTGTTACAATCTATGTAAACAAGTCCCGAACTTATTATTACTTTGATTTGCTTGTCAGCAGTCCTTTGCTACATACACTCACTCCTCCTCGAAATAAGACAAACAAGTCACTCCAGGAAAAAAATCTAGATAAATTTCGATTTCCAATTGTTCATTAATGGGGCATGGTCACGATTTTTTCAAAACATATTGTTTCGTTTTAAATGTTTCTAATGCTTAAGTAAGGTATTTTTAATAGTCAACCAAAATTTGAAAGTCAGTCAAGATATGGACGAGATACAAGAGCTTACAGTTATTTGTAATGTAAACAAAGCTTATGTCATGTTTTTGTTTACATTTTGAATGTTGAAATGAAAAAGAAAAAATCTCAAACGAATGTGGCAAACACCAGGAACTGGTTATTTATGTTCAAAAGTAATAATAAAAAAAAAACTTTTACCGGCATGTTAACCAATGTAAATTAAAAAAATCGGCCCTCTATCTTGCTTATTACTCTATGACTGACACTCAAATTTTAGTTCATCAATATATATGCGTTACTAAAGCACTGTAAACAATAAAAATACAGAAATTAATTTCCCAAAAATTGTAAACTGATAAGCAGATCATATATTAACACATTACAATTCGTTCATTATTAAATTATTCAGCGATTTTTTTTAAATTCTGTAATGTAACATATTTGATTTATGTTATGTAATTATGTTTGCCACTACAAATTTGAATTCTGTTATATAACTTTGACCAGTAACTGCATCATTTGCTAAACAACCTACCCAGCTGAATTTTTCCAGAAAATCATCAAGTTTGCTAAATACAGTTCGTACAGTCGGATAACAGCCGATTTTGTTATCAGAATCGACGATTGTTTGTGAATTTGTTTTTTCAGCAAATGAATAAACCGTTGATCCATTAAATAACTTTCCAATTAAAGACAATACGGTAGTGCTTGGATTCATATTTGCAGTACAGTTTACTGTCTCATTAATAATGCCATAATAAACGTTTGATGAAGGCATCGTCTCAACATTCAAGTTTGAAGGTGGTACTGAAATAAAACGCAAAGGAAATGTAATCACAAATTCACGTTAGACGTTATAAACATGTAATCAAAAAATTCAAGTAGAGCTCTACAATCCAACACTATTATGGTAACAGGTAAGACTGATAACTAATTAGAAGTTTTAATTACCATATAAAAAGTGGTCATATTACACGAAAATTAAAGAAATCATCGACTCAAATTGCAAAGGCAGTGTGCACTTACTCTCCAAAATTAATGTACTGTTTGCAGCCGTGGTAGAAATTGATGTGTCCAGTAGTTGAATGTCACAAGAATAGGTTTGATTCAGTTCACAAACCCCCGAGCCTGGACTTATATCAAAAGACACAGTCACGTTGATATAGTCCTCGCTTATAGTCACTGACCCGTTGATTCTAGCGTTCTTCGATTCTACTTCTCCATCTTTTGACACATTCAGGAGTAATACAGAGCCAGATGTATTTTGCTGTAGAATGTTAACGGTGGACCATGCGTATCCTCTGTAATGTACGGAACATGTCAATTCTGAAGTATTGTCCAATCTTGCATACAGTGTCATCGGTATCATTTCCACAAACACTAAAAAGCAAAAAATGAAAACATTTCTGAAGTAAAACCAACACAAACTTCATTCTTCCATAAACATCATAAATTATGTTATTACACAGTTCAGTAATTATTTATACATCAAAAAGAAAACAACTCAATTTTTCAAAAAGTGTACATTCGTTGTTTTCTTAATTCTGTGAATGCAATACCAAAAAAAAAAATCACAAATTGTGTCTAACTGAATAAAACATCAAAGTCCGCGAATCAGCGTGCGATATGGATCGCGATGTCATATCTCTGACTTTTTAAGCGCACACAAACCTTTAATTAATTCATTCACACATAAAAAAAACAATAATGTATACCTCTAAAACTAATTAATACGTAAGAATAAAAATTGCAAAAATAACAAATTTCAACTACTAAAAATCCAATATTATGAATTAACAATACAAAAAGAACACCAGAGTGGGTTTACGTGTAACGTATCTGACAGCGATGATATACAGCAACCATCCTCCGTTTGCAGTCAAACACAATTATATTTCAGTATTAGAAGCTTCAATTGATTGTAATATTCATCTACATGTATCGATATACAAAGATTTAAAGAAGACGGGGAACAAGATCGCGCAAATGCCCATTCGGTTCAGTCGTTAAATACAATTTCAAATTTATTTTTTTCCCAAC
Organism: Magallana gigas; assembly: GCF_963853765.1. NCBI lineage: Eukaryota > Metazoa > Mollusca > Bivalvia > Ostreida > Ostreidae > Magallana > Magallana gigas. The sequence goes on from NC_088860.1 coordinate 30,147,355, forward strand.
TATATATAATTGATAATGTTATAATACAAGTTTACAAAAGCACTATTTCTAACTATGATCAGTTTTGAATATTTAACAAACGATAAAAAAAATAACTTATAAAGTTTTTGTGGTATCGAACTCACAACCTTAAAACCCTATCTCTGTAATGTTACCTAATATCTGGTGCTCTAACCAATGATTTTTCAGTCACAACAAACTTCATTGTTTAATGCTATATGCGACTTCCACCACGAATTTACGGACTATTATTTTTTTAAACATATTCAATTGTTGCGATACAAAATGGCATTTCTATAGCAAAGTGGGTGATCTCTCTACGTTTTCACTGATTGAAATCGGTTTCATTTCCTTTAAACCATATCTAGACTATGGCAAAAATATGGAGCTCAGACCCACTCTATAAAAGAACAAGAGGCCAATAGGCCTTAACGGTCACCTGAGTACCATAGCCTATACACAAAATTGTCGAGGAGTCTCATCAATGCATTTAATTGAGTTTCATTATGGAGAAGAAGATTATAATAGTAATGACATCCATCTCCCTGCCTGAAATTTTTCGATAAAGACTCTTAACCCTATAGTTTAGCACAAGACTTACAGCTCGTAACAGAATGTATGACATACTATAGAAAAAGTGCACAGTTTCCAATTAAATTGGTTATCCCAAATATGTTATCTGTCAAAATAGGTTTTATGTTTATATGTTAAACTAAAATAAGGTGGCTTGTATACTACTTATAACTTTACTATTAACAACTCTACTTGTTTATTTTAAAAAATTTAAAAAATGTTTTTTGTTTCGAATGATAAAAATACTTGCATAACTATTTTAATCATACAACTTCCTAATTACATTATATCTTAATGATTAATTACTAAATATAAACAAGATAATGAAAATAACTCCATTATGAAGAAGAAAGGGAAGATAACTCAATTAACTATGACAATCATCTTCCCTGAACTTTTTTCAAATGCTTTCACAATATCTTATTGATAACGTTGATGGACAGCTTCATTATTTTTCTTTTCTAAACATATGAATTAACTCATTTCTTTCATTGAAATTTCTAAGCAGAAAAAAATAATGAGACAAACAATTAACCCCTTCCCAGCCACAACACTTGTCTTACATGCAGGTGACATGAAATATTATTAAAGATGACAGGATAATTTTTTTCTAAATATGCAGTTAGTTTTTATTCTGTGTTCTGTGTCTGTAGAGAAGAAGATTTTTAAACATTATATGCATTAACACTATATGGATATATTGCTCCCCCCCTTTACGACGTGAACGCCTGACCCAGGGGCCATGAATTTCACAACTTAGGTAGAGGAGTTTGTGGACATTATAACCATGCATTCAGTTTTTTGGGAGTAAAAAAGAAGATTTTCTAAGATTTAATACATTTTCACTATATGACTAAACTGGCCCCAACCTAGAGCCTGAACCCCAGACCCAGGGGCCATGAATTTCACAATTAAGGTAGAAAAGTCCGTTGACATTATAACCATGTACCAGTTTTATTCAAAAATATACTGGCGAACAGAAGATTTTTTAAGATTTAATACATTTTCACTATATGGCCAAAGTGGCCCAACCTAGAGCCTGAACCCCAAACTCAGGGGCCATGAATTTCACAATTTGGTAGAGGGCTTCACGGATATCATAACTATGTATTTAGTTTTTTCCTTGTATGTGTGGGAGTAGGGAAGAAGATTTTTTTAAAATTTGGCTTTTTTTTGCATATTTGGCCCCACCCTGGCACCCCAGGGGTGGTAGAGCCATGAATTTCACAATTTGGATTCTTTCTACCATAGAAAGGCTTTATATTAAAAATGGTAACAATTCGCCTTGTAGTTTTTTAAGAGGAAGTTAAAAATGTGAAATTGTTAACGCACAACGAACAACCCACAACGCACGATACAAGACGCACGACGACGGATGAAGACAAATTGCATTAGGTCACCTGAGTGACAAAGGTGAAAGAAAAAGCATTGAAGTTCTAAAAATGACATTTTTGGAGATTTTGATATGAATACCCCAGTTTAATTCAACCTGTTCTACTCATTTAAAATATTTAAGGGTTATAAATTGATGTTGTGGTAAATATATATTGTTAACATAAATTTAGAAAGAAATTATAGGATTTGTTGATATTCAAATTTTATAATATCTTATCTATCCTCATATGGGCAGTTTAAACGCCTTATGCACCCATCTTCTTTGTTACAAACATCAACATAGGACTTTTACCTGGACGTTGCAATACTAGACGCAAACACTCTACTGTTGCATTCAGTCTCAAGGTGTTATCAACAGCCAGACATCTAAGAAGAGTACCATTGGAAGCGGTTGTAAAGTTGAAGCTATACACAATGGATATCTGATGTGTGCAATTTCCAGCAATCTCGTTATCCAAGGTTTCAATCAGAGCAAAATCAGAATCATCAGTAAGGGTTTTGTAGGAGTTTTCATTACACTGTTGTATTTCTAAACTGACGTTTGTATTGTCGTCAAATGTTGCTTTGCAACTGAATCTGTGATTTGATTCGCTGTAATAGGGATCTTGAAGAAAGAACTCTGTCACCATTGGCTGAACTGTAAACAGATAAATTACGTTTTTCATTTATAATCTTATTGAAATATCTCTTTCGATTAAATCGAGGTTGGAACTTTTCTCAAGAAACAGGCCTTTATGGAAACACAATCTATGTTTGAATTGACCAATATCTAGGGGTAAAATCAACCAAAAGGAGTCACAAAATCTCACCATGGATCGTAAGGGTTCCACTATCACTCGTTGTTTGTACAGAGTCATCCAGAAGCTCTAGGACGCAGAAATATTTCCCTTCTAAGAAACAAACCGTTGCTATCTCACTAATATTGAACACATACGAAATGTTCACAATTACATCTTTTCTAAGTAGCGTAGCATTTATCATGTTTTCAAGTCCCTGTTTTGTTTCATCATAATATACTGAGATCAGTCTCTGTGGCAACGACGACGAATTCTGAAAGTCCAGATGGATAACCTTCCATTGAAAGATACTTGTATTGGCATGACAAAACATCTCTGCAGTTGATCCAAAGAATCTTTCTTGAGATTTTGGCTCTAGTATTACTTGAACTGAAAACATAGGTCAAGATTAATCAACATTTGCATAAGATTAATGGATTATACTTTTTTAGAGCTATACAGCAACAATCACCACATGAATAAATTTTGCAGGTACAAAAAGATGAACCAAAGACAACCATTTCAAACCAATCACACAAAAATGAGTGAACCGCTACCTGAAGCTGGGGAGATGTTTGGACTGACGCAATCAGAAATGAACGAGGTCTTGAAATAGTCATCGTAAACTCTGCATCGCAATGATACGTTCATTTTGCTGTCTACAACCACGGTGTGGCTCAACATTTTCTGCACAGAACAGTTTTCGTTTTTCGGCAGAGAAACAATATCAAAATACGTGGAATTGGTGGCGTTTTCGAGAGGGATAAATGTGCTTTCGTTGACACACACTTCCAAGAACATAGGTGTATACTTGTCTATTGTGTTTGCTGTACAATTAATCCAGTCCGACAAACCATATTGATACTCAGGTTGTAGGTGTATCTGCACGTCTGTCACTGGAACTGAAATTGTCAAACATCTTTATGTAAAGCATTTTTATAATCCAAGGATATTTTGGTTCGAACAAAAACTATATAGAAAAACATTCGTATCATCTGCTGAACATCACGTCAAACAAAAGACATTATATCAAATAACAAGTTGTATCGTCATTCAAGATTAAGTCAATGCAATGTGTACTTACTCTCTAAGATCAGGGTACTATTTGCGGCAATGGTACCGATAGACGAGTCAATCAGTTGAATGTCACAGGAATAGGTTTGGTTTAGTTCACAAACCCCCAAGCCGGGACTCCCATCAAAGGAAACGGTCACGTTGATGTAGTCGTCGTCTTTCGTCACTGATCCGTTAATTCTGGTGGTTTCTGATTCTACATTTCCATTGCTGGATACATTCAAAAGCAAGAAAGAGCCGGACTTATTCTGTTGTGCGATATTGATGGAGGACCATGCGTATCCTCTGTAATGTACGGAACACCTCAATTCTGTTGTGTTGCCTAATCTTGCGAACAGGATCGTAGGTGTCATTTCCACAATCACTGAAATGCACAGAAAAGAAAGACTTTCTGTATCAACGGTAATGCAAAGTAGAGCATCTCATCCCAACAGAATATATTTCTACAGAAGTAAACACATTGAAAAAAAGAGAAAAAAACCAACAACTCTAAATTATAGTGCATGCATTCCTCTTTATTTCTGCGTTTGCAATACAAAAATAACTAACCATTCATACACTTCCAGAACAATCAAATTGGGCGGGTTTGTGCGTTATTTCGTTCGCGATGCCAACTTTCACATTTGGTTCAACTTAAACACATTCTTCAACTCATTCACACACGAACGCATCCTTTCTATCTCCCTTTTAACGCAGCTCTTGCCCAAGGAGGAAACATATCAAACAACGACCTTCAAATTTCAAACAACACTCAACTATGTAACTCTCAATATTTCGTGGGATCAGTCATTTGAGTCAATAATTGATTTAAAGGGGGTCATTTTTGTTGTACATCTATAGTCGTGTATGTGATAACATTATCAAAGGAGGATTTAACAGTCAATATAAAATATTTACCTGGACGTTGCATTACTAGACGCAAACACTCTACTGTTGCATTCAATTTCAAGGTGTTATCGACAGCCAGACATCTAAGAAGAGTACCATTGGAAGCGGTTGTAAAGTTGAAGCTATACACAATGGATATCTGATGTGTGCAATTTCCAGCAATCTCGTTATCCAAGGTTTCAATCAGAGCAAAATCAGAATCATCAGTAAGGGTTTTGTAGGAGTTTTCATTACACTGTTGTATTTCTAAACTGACGTTTGTATTGTCGTTAAATGTTGCTTTGCAACTGAATCTGTGATTTGATTCGCTGTAATAGGGATCTTGAAGAAAGAACTCTGTCACCATTGGCTGAACTGTAAACAGATAAATTACGTTTTTCATTTATAATCTTATTGAAATATCTCTTTCGATTAAATCGAGGTTGGAACTTTTCTCAAGAAACAGGCCTTTATGGAAACACAATCTATGTTTGAATTGACCAATATCTAGGGGTAAAATCAACCAAAAGGAGTCACAAAATCTCACCATGGATCGTAAGGGTTCCACTATCACTCGTTGTTTGTACAGAGTCATCCAGAAGCTCTAGGACGCAGAAATATTTCCCTTCTAAGAAACAAACCGTTGCTATCTCACTAATATTGAACACATACGAAATGTTCACAATTACATCTTTTCTAAGTAGCGTAGCATTTATCATGTTTTCAAGTCCCTGTTTTGTTTCATCATAATATACTGAGATCAGTCTCTGTGGCAACGACGACGAATTCTGAAAGTCCAGATGGATAACCTTCCATTGAAAGATACTTGTATTGGCATGACAAAACATCTCTGCAGTTGATCCAAAGAATCTTTCTTGAGATTTTGGCTCTAGTATTACTTGAACTGAAAACATAGGTCAAGATTAATCAACATTTGCATAAGATTAATGGATTATACTTTTTTAGAGCTATACAGCAACAATCACCACATGAATAAATTTTGCAGGTACAAAAAGATGAACCAAAGACAACCATTTCAAACCAATCACACTAAAATGAGTGAAGCGCTACCTGAAGCTGGGGAGATGTTTGGACTGACGCAATCAGAAATGAACGAGGTCTTGAAATAGTCATCGTAAACTCTGCATCGCAATGATACGTTCATTTTGCTGTCTACAACCACGGTGTGGCTCAACATTTTCTGCACAGAACAGTTTTCGTTTTTCGGCAGAGAAACAATATCAAAATACGTGGAATTGGTGGCGTTTTCGAGAGGGATAAATGTGCTTTCGTTGACACACACTTCCAAGAACATAGGTGTATACTTGTCTATTGTGTTTGCTGTACAATTAATCCAGTCCGACAAACCATATTGATACTCAGGTTGTAGGTGTATCTGCACGTCTGTCACTGGAACTGAAATTGTCAAACATCTTTATGTAAAGCATTTTTATAATCCAAGGATATTTTGGTTCGAACAAAAACTATATAGAAAAACATTCGTATCATCTGCTGAACATCACGTCAAACAAAAGACATTATATCAAATAACAAGTTGTATCGTCATTCAAGATTAAGTCAATGCAATGTGTACTTACTCTCTAAGATCAGGGTACTATTTGCGGCAATGGTACCGATAGACGAGTCAATCAGTTGAATGTCACAGGAATAGGTTTGGTTTAGTTCACAAACCCCCAAGCCGGGACTCCCATCAAAGGAAACGGTCACGTTGATGTAGTCGTCGTCTTTCGTCACTGATCCCTTAATTCTGGTGGTTTCTGATTCTACATTTCCATTGCTGGATACATTCAAAAGCAAGAAAGAGCCGGACTTATTCTGTTGTGCGATATTGATGGAGGACCATGCGTATCCTCTGTAATGTACGGAACACCTCAATTCTGTTGTGTTGCCTAATCTTGCGAACAGGATCGTAGGTGTCATTTCCACAATCACTGAAATGCACAGAAAAGAAAGACTTTCTGTATCAACGGTAATGCAAAGTAGAGCATCTCATCCCAACAGAATATATTTCTACAGAAGTAAACACATTGAAAAAAAGAGAAAAAAACCAACAACGCTAAATTATCGTGCATGCATTCCTCTTTATTTCTGCGTTTGCAATACAAAAATAACTAACCATTCATACACTTCCAGAACAATCAAATTTGGCGGGTTTGTGCGTTATTTCGTTCGCGATGCCAACTTTCACATTTGGTTCAACTTAAACACATTCTTCAACTCATTCACACACGAACACATCCTTTCTATCTCCCTTTTAACGCAGCTCTTGCCCAAGGAGGAAACATATCAAACAACGACCTTCAAATTTCAAACAACACTCAACTATGTAACTCTCAATATTTCGTGGGATCAGTCATTTGAGTCAATAATTGATTTAAAGGGGGTCATTTTTGTTGTACATCTATAGTCGTGTATGTGATAACATTATCAAAGGAGGATTTAACAGTCAATATAAAATATTTACCTGGACGTTGCATTACTAGACGCAAACACTCTACTGTTGCATTCAATTTCAAGGTGTTATCGACAGCCAGACATCTAAGAAGAGTACCATTGGAAGCGGTTGTAAAGTTGAAGCTATACACAATGGATATCTGATGTGTGCAATTTCCAGCAATCTCGTTATCCAAGGTTTCAATCAGAGCAAAATCAGAATCATCAGTAAGGGTTTTGTAGGAGTTTTCATTACACTGTTGTATTTCTAAACTGACGTTTGTATTGTCGTCAAATGTTGCTTTGCAACTGAATCTGTGATTTGATTCGCTGTAATAGGGATCTTGAAGAAAGAACTCTGTCACCATTGGCTGAACTGTAAACAGATAAATTACGTTTTTCATTTATAATCTTATTGAAATATCTCTTTCGATTAAATCGAGGTTGGAACTTTTCTCAAGAAACAGGCCTTTATGGAAACACAATCTATGTTTGAATTGACCAATATCTAGGAGTAAAATCAACCAAAGGAGTCACAAAATCTCACCATGGATCGTAAGGGTTCCACTATCACTCGTTGTTTGTACAGAGTCATCCAGAAGCTCTAGGACGCAGAAATATTTCCCTTCTAAGAAACAAACCGTTGCTATCTCACTAATATTGAACACATACGAAATGTTCACAATTACATCTTTTCTAAGTAGCGTAGCATTTATCATGTTTTCAAGTCCCTGTTTTGTTTCATCATAATATACTGAGATCAGTCTCTGTGGCAACGACGACGAATTCTGAAAGTCCAGATGGATAACCTTCCATTGAAAGATACTTGTATTGGCATGACAAAACATCTCTGCAGTTGATCCAAAGAATCTTTCTTGAGATTTTGGCTCTAGTATTACTTGAACTGAAAATATAGGTCAAGATTAATCAACATTTGCATAAGATTAATGGATTATACTTTTTTAGAGCTATACAGCAACAATCACCACATGAATAAATTTTGCAGGTACAAAAAGATGAACCAAAGACAACCATTTCAAACCAATCACACTAAAATGAGTGAAGCGCTACCTGAAGCTGGGGAGATGTTTGGACTGACGCAATCAGAAATGAACGAGGTCTTGAAATAGTCATCGTAAACTCTGCATCGCAATGATACGTTCATTTTGCTGTCTACAACCACGGTGTGGCTCAACATTTTCGGCACAGAACAGTTTTCGTTTTTCGGCAGAGAAACAATATCAAAATACGTGGAATTGGTGGCGTTTTCGAGAGGGATAAATGTGCTTTCGTTGACACACACTTCCAAGAACATAGGTGTATACTTGTCTATTGTGTTTGCTGTACAATTAATCCAGTCCGACAAACCATATTGATACTCAGGTTGTAGGTGTATCTGCACGTCTGTCACTGGAACTGAAATTGTCAAACATCTTTATGTAAAGCATTTTTATAATCCAAGGATATTTTGGTTCGAACAAAAACTATATAGAAAAACATTCGTATCATCTGCTGAACATCACGTCAAACAAAAGACATTATATCAAATAACAAGTTGTATCGTCATTCAAGATTAAGTCAATGCAATGTGTACTTACTCTCTAAGATCAGGGTACTATTTGCGGCAATGGTACCGATAGACGAGTCAATCAGTTGAATGTCACAGGAATAGGTTTGGTTTAGTTCACAAACCCCCAAGCCGGGACTCCCATCAAAGGAAACGGTCACGTTGATGTAGTCGTCGTCTTTCGTCACTGATCCGTTAATTCTGGTGGTTTCTGATTCTACATTTCCATTGCTGGATACATTCAAAAGCAAGAAAGAGCCGGACTTATTATATTGTGCGATATTGATGGAGGACCATGCGTATCCTCTGTAATGTACGGAACACCTCAATTCTGTTGTGTTTCCTAATCTTGCGAACAGGATCGTAGGTGTCATTTCCACAATCACTGAAATGCACAGAAAAGAAAGACTTTCTGTATCAACGGTAATGCAAAGTAGAGCATCTCATCCCAACAAAATATATTTCTACAGAAGTAAACACATTGAAAAAAAGAGAAAAAAAACCAACAACGCTAAATTATAGTGCATGCATTCCTCTTTATTTCTGCGTTTGCAATACAAAAATAACTAACCATTCATACACTTCAAGAACAATCAAATTGGGCGGTTTTGTGCGTTATTTCGTTCGCGATGCCAACTTTCACATTTGGTTCAACTTAAACACATTCTTCAACTCATTCACACACGAACGCATCCTTTCTATCTCCCTTTTAACGCAGCTCTTGCCCAAGGAGGAAACATATCAAACAACGACCTTCAAATTTCAAACAACACTCAACTATGTAACTCTCAATATTTCGTGGGATCAGTCATTTGAGTCAATAATTGATTTAAAGGGGGTCATTTTTGTTGTACATCTATAATCGTGTATGTGATAACATTATCAAAGGAGGATTTAACAGTCAATATAAAATATTTACCTGGACGTTGCATTACTAGACGCAAACACTCTACTGTTGCATTCAATTTCAAGGTGTTATCGACAGCCAGACATCTAAGAAGAGTACCATTGGAAGCGGTTGTAAAGTTGAAGCTATACACAATGGATATCTGATGTGTGCAATTTCCAGCAATCTCGTTATCCAAGGTTTCAATCAGAGCAAAATCAGAATCATCAGTAAGGGTTTTGTAGGAGTTTTCATTACACTGTTGTATTTCTAAACTGACGTTTGTATTGTCGTCAAATGTTGCTTTGCAACTGAATCTGTGATTTGATTCGCTGTAATAGGGATCTTGAAGAAAGAACTCTGTCACCATTGGCTGAACTGTAAACAGATAAATTACGTTTTTCATTTATAATCTTATTGAAATATCTCTTTCGATTAAATCGAGGTTGGAACTTTTCTCAAGAAACAGGCCTTTATGGAAACACAATCTATGTTTGAATTGACCAATATCTAGGGGTAAAATCAACCAAAAGGAGTCACAAAATCTCACCATGGATCGTAAGGGTTCCACTATCACTCGTTGTTTGTACAGAGTCATCCAGAAGCTCTAGGACGCAGAAATATTTCCCTTCTAAGAAACAAACCGTTGCTATCTCACTAATATTGAACACATACGAAATGTTCACAATTACATCTTTTCTAAGTAGCGTAGCATTTATCATGTTTTCAAGTCCCTGTTTTGTTTCATCATAATATACTGAGATCATTCTCTGTGGCAACGACGACGAATTCTGAAAGTCCAGATGGATAACCTTCCATTGAAAGATACTTGTATTGGCATGACAAAACATCTCTGCAGTTGATCCAAAGAATCTTTCTTGAGATTTTGGCTCTAGTATTACTTGAACTGAAAACATAGGTCAAGATTAATCAACATTTGCATAAGATTAATGGATTATACTTTTTTAGAGCTATACAGCAACAATCACCACATGAATAAATTTTGCAGGTACAAAAAGATGAACCAAAGACAACCATTTCAAACCAATCACACTAAAATGAGTGAAGCGCTACCTGAAGCTGGGGAGATGTTTGGACTGACGCAATCAGAAATGAACGAGGTCTTGAAATAGTCATCGTAAACTCTGCATCGCAATGATACGTTCATTTTGCTGTCTACAACCACGGTGTGGCTCAACATTTTCGGCACAGAACAGTTTTCGTTTTTCGGCAGAGAAACAATATCAAAATACGTGGAATTGGTGGCGTTTTCGAGAGGGATAAATGTGCTTTCGTTGACACACACTTCCAAGAACATAGGTGTATACTTGTCTATTGTGTTTGCTGTACAATTAATCCAGTCCGACAAACCATATTGATACTCAGGTTGTAGGTGTATCTGCACGTCTGTCACTGGAACTGAAATTGTCAAACATCTTTATGTAAAGCATTTTTATAATCCAAGGATATTTTGGTTCTAACAAAAACTATATAGAAAAACATTCGTATCATCTGCTGAACATCACGTCAAAGAAAAGACATTATATCAAATAACAAGTTGTATCGTCATTCAAGATTAAGTCAATGCAATGTGTACTTACTCTCTAAGATCAGGGTACTATTTGCGGCAATGGTGCCGATAGACGAGTCAATCAGTTGAATGTCACAGGAATAGGTTTGGTTTAGTTCACAAACCCCCGAGCCGGGACTCGCATCAAAGGAAACGGTCACGTTGATGTAGTCGTCGTCTTTCGTCACTGATCCGTTAATTCTGGTGGTTTCTGATTCTACATTTCCATTGCTGGATACATTCAAAAGCAAGAAAGAGCCGGACTTATTTTGCTGTGCGATATTGATGGAGGACCATGCGTATCCTCTGTAATGTACGGAACACTTCAATTCGGTTGTGTTTCCTAATCTTGCGTACAGAATCGTAGGTGTCATTTCCACAATCACTGAAATGCACAGAAAAGAAAGACTTTCTGTATAAACGGCAATGCAAAGTAGAGCATCTCATCCCAACAAAATATATTTCTACAAAAGTAAACACATTAAAAAAAAGAGAAAAAAACCAACAACGCTAAATTATAGTGCATGCATTCCTCTTTATTTCTGCGTTTGCAATACAAAAATAATTAACCATTCATACACTTCCAGAACAATCAAATTTGGCGGGTTTGTGCGTTATTTCGTTCGCGATGCCAACTTTCACATTTGGTTCAACTTAAACACATTCTTTAACTCATTCACACACGAACATATCCTTTCTATCTCCCTTTTAACGCAGCTCTTGCCCAAGGAGGAAACATCAAACAACGACCTTCAAATTTCAAACAACACTCAACTATGTAACTCTCAATATTTCGTGTTATCAGTCATTTGAGTCAATAATTGATTTGAAGGGGTCATTTTTGTTGTACATCCATAGTCGTGTATGTGATAACATTATCAAAGGAGGATTTAACAGTCAATATAAAATATTTACCTGGACGTTGCAATACTAGACGCAAACACTCTACTGTTGCATTCAGTTTCAAGGTGTTATCGACAGCCAGACATCTAAGAAGAGTACCATTGGAAGCGGTTGTAAAGTTGAAGCTATACACAATTGATATCTGATGTGTGCAATTTCCAGCAATCCCGTTATCCAAGGTTTCAATCAGAGCAAAATCAGAATCATCAGTAAGGGTTTTGTAGGAGTTTTCATTACACTGTTGTATTTCTAAACTGACGTTTGTATTGTCGTCAAATGTTGCTTTGCAACTGAATCTGTGATTTGATTCTCTGTAATAAGGATCTTGAAGAAAAAACTCTGTCACCATCGGCTGAACTGTAAACAGATAAATTACGTTTTAAATTACGTTTTATAATCTTATTGAAATATCTCGTTCGATTAAATCGAGGTTGGAACTTTTTCAAGAGACAAGCCTTTATGGAAACACAATCTATGTTTGAATTGACCAATATCTAGGAGTAAAATCAACCAAAAGGAGTCACAAAATTTCACCATGGATCGTAAGGGTTCCACTATCACTCGTTGTTTGTACAGAGTCATCCAGAAGCTCTAGGACGCAGAAATATTTCCCTTCTAAGAAACAAACCGTTGCTATCTCACTAATATTGAACACATACGAAATGTTCACAATTACATCTTTTCTAAGTAGCGTAGCATTTATCATGTTTTCAAGTCCCTGTTTTGTTTCATCATAATATACTGAGATCATTCTCTGTGGCAACGACAACGAATTCTGAAAGTCCAGATGGATAACCTTCCATTGAAAGATACTTGTATTGGCATGACAAAACATCTCTGCAGTTGATCCAAAGAATCTTTCTTGAGATTTTGGCTCTAGGATTACTTGAACTGAAAACAATGGTCAAGATTTATGAACAGTTGCATGAAATTAATGGATTATACTTATTTAGAGCTATACAGCAACAATCATTACATAAATAAATTTAACAGGTACAAAAAGATGCACCAAAGACAACCATTTCAAACCAATCACACAAAAATGAGTGAACCGCTACCTGAAGCTGGGGAGATGTTTGGACTGACGCAATCAGAAATGAACGAGGTCTTGAAATAGTCATCGTAAACTCTGCATCGCAATGATACGTTCATTTTGCTGTCTACAACCACGGTGTGGCTCAACATTTTCTGCACAGAACAGTTTTCGTTTTTCGGCAGAGAAACAATATCAAAATACGTGGAATTGGTGGCGTTTTCGAGAGGGTTAAATGTGCTTTCGTTGACACACACTTCCAAGAACATAGGTGTATACTTGTCTATTGTGTTTGCTGTACAATTAATCCAGTCCGACAAACCATATTGATACTCAGGTTGTAGGTGTATCTGCACGTCTGTCACTGGAACTGAAATTGTCAAACATCTTTATGTAAAGCATTTCATGATCCAAGGATATTTTGGTTCGTACAAAAACCATAAAGAGAAACATTCGTATCATCTGCTGAACATCACGTCAAACAAAAGACATTATATCAAATAACAAGTTGTATCGTCATTCAAGATTAAGTCAATGCAATGTGTACCTACTCTCTAAGATCAGGGTACTATTTGCGGCAATGGTACCGATAGACGAGTCAATCAGTTGAATGTCACAGGAATAGGTCTGATTTAGATCACAAACCCCCGAGCCGGGACTCGCATCAAATGAAACGGTCACGTTGATGTAGTCGTCGTCTTTCGTCACCGATCCGTTAATTCTGGTGGTTTTTGATTCTACATTTCCATTGCTGGATACATTCAAAAGCAAGAAAGAGCCGGACTTATTTTGCTGTGCGATATTGATAGAGGACCATGCGTATCCTCTGTAATGTACGGAACACCTCAATTCTGTTGTGTTGCCTAAACTTGCGTACAGGACCGTAGGTGTCATTTCCACAATCACTGAAATGCACAGAAAAGAAAGACTTTCTGTATAAACGACAATGCAAAGTAGAGCATCTCATCTCAACAGAATATATTTCTACAGAAGTAAACACATTGAAAAAAAAAGAAAAAAACCCAACAACGCTAAATTATAGTGCATGCATTCCTCTTTATTTCTGCGTTTGTAATAAAAAACAACTAACCATTCATACGCTTCAAGAACAATCAAATTGGGCGGGTTTGTGTGTTATTTCGTTCGCGATGCCAACTTTTACATTTGTTCAACTTAAACACATTCTTCAACTCATTAACACACCAATACATCCTTTCTATCTCCCATTTAACCCAGCTCTTGCTCAAGGAGGAAAGATAACAAACAACGACTTTCAAATTTCACACAACACTCAACTATGTAACTCTCAATATTTCGTGGGATCAGTCATTTGAGTCAATAATTGAATTAAAAGGGGTCCTTTGGGTTGTACATCTATAGTCGTGTATGTGATAACATTATCAAAGGAGGATTTAACAGTCAATATTAAATATTTACCTGGACGTTGTAATACTAAACGCAAACACTCTACTGTTGAATTCAGATTCAAGGTGTTATCGACAGCCAGACATCTAAGAAAAGTACCACTGGAAGCGGTTGTAAAGTTGAAGCTATACACAATGGATATCTGATGTGTGCAATTTCCAGCAATCCCGTTATCCAAGGTTTCAATCAGAGCAAAATCAGAATCATCAGTAAGGGTTTTGTAGGAGTTTTCATTACACTGTTGTATTTCTAAACTGACGTTTGTATTGTCGTCAAATGTTGCTTTGCAACTGAAGATGTGATTTGATTCGCTGTAATAGGAATCTTGAAGAAAGAACTCTGTCACCATTGGCTGAACTGTAAACAGATAAATTACGTTTTTCATTTATAATCTTATTGAAATATCTCTTTCGATTAAATCGAGGTTGGAACTTTTCTCAAGAGACAAGCCTTTATGGAAACACAATTTATGTTTGAATTGACCAATATCTAGGATTAAAATCAACCAAACGGAGTCACAAAATCTCACCATGGATCGTAAGGGTTCCACTATCACTCGTTGTTTGTACAGAGTCATCCAGAAGCTCTAGGACGCAGAAATATTTCCCTTCTAAGAAACAAACTGTTGCTATCTCACTAATATTGAACACATACGAAATGTTCACAATTACATCTTTTCTAAGTAGCGTAGCATTTATCATGTTTTCAAGTCCCTGTTTTGTTTCATCATAATATACTGAGATCAGTCTCTGTGGCAACGACGACGAATTCTGAAAGTCCAGATGGATAACCTTCCATTGAAAGATACTTGTATTGGCATGACAAAACATCTCTGCAGTTGATCCAAAGAATCTTTCTTGGGATTTTGGCTCTAGGATTACTTGAACTGAAAACATAGGTCAAGATTTATGAACAGTTGCATGAGATTAATGGATTATACTTATTTAGAGCTATACAGCAACAATCATTACATAAATAAATTTAGCAGGTACAAAAAGATGCACCAAAGACAACCATTTCAAACCAATCACACAAAAATGAGTGAACCGCTACCTGAAGCTGGGGAGATGTTTGGACTGACGCAATCAGAAATGAACGAGGTCTTGAAATAGTCATCGTAAACTCTGCATCGCAATGATACGTTCATTTTGCTGTCTACAACCACGGTGTGGCTCAACATTTTCTGCACAGAACAGTTTTCGTTTTTCGGCAGAGAAACAATATCAAAATACGTGGAATTGGTGGCGTTTTCGAGAGGGATAAATGTGCTTTCGTTGACACACACTTCCAAGAACATAGGTGTATACTTGTCTATTGTGTTTGCTGTACAATTAATCCAGTCCGACAAACCATATTGATACTCAGGTTGTAGGTGTATCTGCACGTCTGTCACTGGAACTGAAATTGTCAAACATCTTTATGTAAAGCATTTCATGATCCAAGGATATTTTGGTTCGAACAAAAACCAAAAAGAAAAACATTCGTATCATCTGCTGAACATCACGTCAAACAAAAGACATTATATCAAATAACAAGCTGCATCGTCATTTAAGATTAAGTCAATGCAATGTGTACCTACTCTCTAAGATCAGGGTACTATTTGCGGCAATGGTACCGATAGACGAGTCAATCAGTTGAATGTCACAGGAATAGGTCTGATTTAGATCACAAACCCCCGAGCCGGGACTCGCATCAAAGGAAACGGTCACGTTGATGTAGTCGTCGTCTTTCGTCACCGATCCGTTAATTCTGGTGGTTTTTGATTCTACATTTCCATTGCTGGATACATTCAAAAGCAAGAAAGAGCCGGACTTATTCTGTTGTGCGATATTGATGGAGGACCATGCGTATCCTCTGTAATGTACGGAACACTTCAATTCTGTTGTGTTGCCTAAACTTGCGTACAGGACCGTAGGTGTCATTTCCACAATCACTGAAATGCACAGAAAAGAAAGACTTTCTGTATAAACGACAATGCAAAGTAGAGCATCTCATCTCAACAGAATATATTTCTACAGAAGTAAACACATTTATAAAAAAAAAGAAAAAAACCCAACAACGCTAAATTATAGTGCATGCATTCCTCTTTATTTCTGCGTTTGCAATACAAAAATAACTAACCATTCATACGCTTCAAGAACAATCAAATTGGGCAGGTTTGTGCGTTATTTCGTTCGCGATGCCAACTTTTACATTTGTTCAACTTAAACACATTCTTCAACTCATTCACACACGAACACACCCTTTCTATCTCCCTTTTAACCAAGCTCTTGCTCAGGGAGGAAAGATAACAAACAACGACCTTCAAATTTCAAACAACACTTAACTATGTAACTCTCAATATTTCGTGGGATCAGTCATTTGAGTCAATAATTGATTTAAAAGGGGTCTTTTGGTTGTACATCTATAGTCGTGTATGTGATAACATTATCAAAGGAGGATTTAACAGTCAATATTAAATAATTACCTGGACGTTGTAATACTAAACGCAAACACTCTACTGTTGAATTCAGATTCAAGGTGTTATCGACAGCCAGACATCTAAGAAAAGTACCACTGGAAGCGGTTGTAAAGTTGAAGCTATACACAATGGATATCTGATGTGTGCAATTTCCAGCAATCCCGTTATCCAAGGTTTCAATCAGAGCAAAATCAGAATCGTCAGTAAGGGTTTTGTAGGAGTTTTCATTACACTGTTGTATTTCTAAACTGACGTTTGTATTGTCGTCAAATGTTGCTTTGCAACTGAAGATGTGATTTGATTCGCTGTAATAGGAATCTTGAAGAAAGAACTCTGTTACCATTGGCAGAACTGTAAACAGATAAATTACGTTTTTCATTTATAATCTTATTGAAATATCTCTTTCGATAAAATCGAGGTTGGAACTTTTCTCAAGAGACAAGCCTTTATGGAAACACAATTTATGTTTGAATTGACCAATATCTAGGATTAAAATCAACCAAACGGAGTCACAAAATCTCACCATGGATCGTAAGGGTTCCACTATCACTCGTTGTTTGTACAGAGTCATCCAGAAGCTCTAGGACGCAGAAATATTTCCCTTCTAAGAAACAAACTGTTGCTATCTCACTAATATTGAACACATACGAAATGTTCACAATTACATCTTTTCTAAGTAGCGTAGCATTTATCATGTTTTCAAGTCCCTGTTTTGTTTCATCATAATATACTGAGATCAGTCTCTGTGGCAACGACGACGAATTCTGAAAGTCCAGATGGATAACCTTCCATTGAAAGATACTTGTATTGGCATGACAAAACATCTCTGCAGTTGATCCAAAGAATCTTTCTTGGGATTTTGGCTCTAGGATTACTTGAACTGAAAACAATGGTCAAGATTTATGAACAGTTGCATGAGATTAATGGATTATACTTATTTAGAGCTATACAGCAACAATCATTACATAAATAAATTTAGCAGGTACAAAAATATGCACCAAAGACAACCATTTCAAACCAATCACACAAAAATGAGTGAACCGCTACCTGAAGCTGGGGATATGTTTGGACTGACGCAATCAGAAATGAACGAGGTCTTGAAATAGTCATCGTAAACTCTGCATCGCAATGATACGTTCATTTTGCTGTCTACAACCACGGTGTGGCTCAACATTTTCTGCACAGAACAGTTTTCGTTTTTCGGCAGAGAAACAATATCAAAATACGTGGAATTGGTGGCGTTTTCGAGAGGGATAAATGTGCTTTCGTTGAGACACACTTCCAAGAACATAGGTGTATACTTGTCTATTGTGTTTGCTGTACAATTAATCCAGTCCGACAAACCATATTGATACTCAGGTTGTAGGTGTATCTGTACGTCTGTCACTGGAACTGAAATTGTCAAACATCTTTATGTAAAGCATTTCATGATCCAAGGATATTTTGGTTCGAACAAAAACCAAAAAGAAAAGCATTCGTATCATCTGCTGAACATCACGTCAAACAAAAGACATTATATCAAATAACAAGCTGCATCGTCATTTAAGATTAAGTCAATGCAATGTGTACCTACTCTCTAAGATCAGGGTACTATTTGCGGCAATGGTACCGATAGACGAGTCAATCAGTTGAATGTCACAGGAATAGGTCTGATTTAGATCACAAACCCCCGAGCCGGGACTCGCATCAAAGGAAACGGTCACGTTGATGTAGTCGTCGTCTTTCGTCACCGATCCGTTAATTCTGGTGGTTTTTGATTCTACATTTCCATTGCTGGATACATTCAAAAGCAAGAAAGAGCCGGACTTATTCTGTTGTGCGATATTGATGGAGGACCATGCGTATCCTCTGTAATGTACGGAACACTTCAATTCTGTTGTGTTGCCTAAACTTGCGTACAGGACCGTAGGTGTCATTTCCACAATCACTGAAATGCACAGAAAAGAAAGACTTTCTGTATAAACGACAATGCAAAGTAGAGCATCTCATCTCAACAGAATATATTTCTACAGAAGTAAACACATTTATAAAAAAAAAAGAAAAAAACCCAACAACGCTAAATTATAGTGCATGCATTCCTCTTTATTTCTGCGTTTGCAATACAAAAATAACTAACCATTCATACGCTTCAAGAACAATCAAATTGGGCAGGTTTGTGCGTTATTTCGTTCGCGATGCCAACTTTTACATTTGTTCAACTTAAACACATTCTTCAACTCATTCACACACGAACACACCCTTTCTATCTCCCTTTTAACCAAGCTCTTGCTTAGGGAGGAAAGATAACAAACAACGACCTTCAAATTTCAAACAACACTTAACTATGTAACTCTCAATATTTCGTGGGATCAGTCATTTGAGTCAATAATTGATTTAAAAGGGGTCTTTTGGTTGTACATCTATAGTCGTGTATGTGATAACATTATCAAAGGAGGATTTAACAGTCAATATTAAATAATTACCTGGACGTTGTAATACTAAACGCAAACACTCTACTGTTGAATTCAGATTCAAGGTGTTATCGACAGCCAGACATCTAAGAAAAGTACCACTGGAAGCGGTTGTAAAGTTGAAGCTATACACAATGGATATCTGATGTGTGCAATTTCCAGCAATCCCGTTATCCAAGGTTTCAATCAGAGCAAAATCAGAATCGTCAGTAAGGGTTTTGTAGGAGTTTTCATTACACTGTTGTATTTCTAAACTGACGTTTGTATTGTCGTCAAATGTTGCTTTGCAACTGAAGATGTGATTTGATTCGCTGTAATAGGAATCTTGAAGAAAGAACTCTGTTACCATTGGCAGAACTGTAAACAGATAAATTACGTTTTTCATTTATAATCTTATTGAAATATCTCTTTCGATAAAATCGAGGTTGGAACTTTTCTCAAGAGACAAGCCTTTATGGAAACACAATTTATGTTTGAATTGACCAATATCTAGGAGTAAAATCAACCAAACGGAGTCACAAAATCTCACCATGGATCGTAAGGGTTCCACTATCACTCGTTGTTTGTACAGAGTCATCCAGAGGCTCTAGGACGCAGAAATATTTCCCTTCTAAGAAACAAACCGTTGCTATCTCACTAATATTGAACACATACGAAATGTTCACAATTACATCTTTTCTAAGTAGCGTAGCATTTATCATGTTTTCAAGTCCCTGTTTTGTTTCATCATAATATACTGAGATCAGTCTCTGTGGCAACGACGACGAATTCTGAAAGTCCAGATGGATAACCTTCCATTGAAAGATACTTGTATTGGCATGACAAAACATCTCTGCAGTTGATCCAAAGAATCTTTCTTGAGATTTTGGCTCTAGTATTACTTGAACTGAAAACATAGGTCAAGATTTATGAACAGTTGCATGAGATTAATGGATTATACTTATTTAGAGCTATACAGCAACAATCATTACATAAATAAATTTAACAGGTACAAAAAGATGCACCAAAGACAACCATTTCAAACCAATCACACAAAAATGAGTGAACCGCTACCTGAAGCTGGGGAGATGTTTGGACTGACGCAATCAGAAATGAACGAGGTCTTGAAATAGTCATCGTAAACTCTGCATCGCAATGATACGTTCATTTTGCTGTCTACAACCACGGTGTGGCTCAACATTTTCTGCACAGAACAGTTTTCGTTTTTCGGCAGAGAAACAATATCAAAATACGTGGAATTGGTGGCGTTTTCGAGAGGGATAAATGTGCTTTCGTTGAGACACACTTCCAAGAACATAGGTGTATACTTGTCTATTGTGTTTGCTGTACAATTAATCCAGTCCGACAAACCATATTGATACTCAGGTTGTAGGTGTATCTGCACGTCTGTCACTGGAACTGAAATTGTCAAACATCTTTATGTAAAGCATTTCATGATCCAAGGATATTTTGGTTCGAACAAAAACCAAAAAGAAAAACATTCGTATCATCTGCTGAACATCACGTCAAACAAAAGACATTATATCAAATAACAAGCTGCATCGTCATTTAAGATTAAGTCAATGCAATGTGTACCTACTCTCTAAGATCAGGGTACTATTTGCGGCAATGGTACCGATAGACGAGTCAATCAGTTGAATGTCACAGGAATAGGTCTGATTTAGATCACAAACCCCCGAGCCGGGACTCGCATCAAAGGAAACGGTCACGTTGATGTAGTCGTCGTCTTTCGTCACCGATCCGTTAATTCTGGTGGTTTTTGATTCTACATTTCCATTGCTGGATACATTCAAAAGCAAGAAAGAGCCGGACTTATTCTGTTGTGCGATATTGATGGAGGACCATGCGTATCCTCTGTAATGTACGGAACACTTCAATTCTGTTGTGTTGCCTAAACTTGCGTACAGGACCGTAGGTGTCATTTCCACAATCACTGAAATGCACAGAAAAGAAAGACTTTCTGTATAAACGACAATGCAAAGTAGAGCATCTCATCTCAACAGAATATATTTCTACAGAAGTAAACACATTTATAAAAAAAAAAGAAAAAACCCAACAACGCTAAATTATAGTGCATGCATTCCTCTTTATTTCTGCGTTTGCAATACAAAAATAACTAACCATTCATACGCTTCAAGAACAATCAAATTGGGCAGGTTTGTGCGTTATTTCGTTCGCGATGCCAACTTTTACATTTGTTCATCTTAAACACATTCTTCAACTCATTCACACACGAACACACCCTTTCTATCTCCCTTTTAACCAAGCTCTTGCTCAGGGAGGAAAGATAACAAACAACGACCTTCAAATTTCAAACAACACTTAACTATGTAACTCTCAATATTTCGTGGGATCAGTCATTTGAGTCAATAATTGATTTAAAGGGGGTCTTTTGGTTGTACATCTATAGTCGTGTATGTGATAACATTATCAAAGGAGGATTTAACAGTCAATATTAAATAATTACCTGGACGTTGTAATACTAAACGCAAACACTCTACTGTTGAATTCAGATTCAAGGTGTTATCGACAGCCAGACATCTAAGAAAAGTACCACTGGAAGCGGTTGTAAAGTTGAAGCTATACACAATGGATATCTGATGTGTGCAATTTCCAGCAATCCCGTTATCCAAGGTTTCAATCAGAGCAAAATCAGAATCGTCAGTAAGGGTTTTGTAGGAGTTTTCATTACACTGTTGTATTTCTAAACTGACGTTTGTATTGTCGTCAAATGTTGCTTTGCAACTGAAGATGTGATTTGATTCGCTGTAATAGGAATCTTGAAGAAAGAACTCTGTTACCATTGGCAGAACTGTAAACAGATAAATTACGTTTTTCATTTATAATCTTATTGAAATATCTCTTTCGATAAAATCGAGGTTGGAACTTTTCTCAAGAGACAAGCCTTTATGGAAACACAATTTATGTTTGAATTGACCAATATCTAGGAGTAAAATCAACCAAACGGAGTCACAAAATCTCACCATGGATCGTAAGGGTTCCACTATCACTCGTTGTTTGTACAGAGTCATCCAGAGGCTCTAGGACGCAGAAATATTTCCCTTCTAAGAAACAAACCGTTGCTATCTCACTAATATTGAACACATACGAAATGTTCACAATTACATCTTTTCTAAGTAGCGTAGCATTTATCATGTTTTCAAGTCCCTGTTTTGTTTCATCATAATATACTGAGATCAGTCTCTGTGGCAACGACGACGAATTCTGAAAGTCCAGATGGATAACCTTCCATTGAAAGATACTTGTATTGGCATGACAAAACATCTCTGCAGTTGATCCAAAGAATCTTTCTTGAGATTTTGGCTCTAGTATTACTTGAACTGAAAACATAGGTCAAGATTTATGAACAGTTGCATGAGATTAATGGATTATACTTATTTAGAGCTATACAGCAACAATCATTACATAAATAAATTTAACAGGTACAAAAAGATGCACCAAAGACAACCATTTCAAACCAATCACACAAAAATGAGTGAACCGCTACCTGAAGCTGGGGAGATGTTTGGACTGACGCAATCAGAAATGAACGAGGTCTTGAAATAGTCATCGTAAACTCTGCATCGCAATGATACGTTCATTTTGCTGTCTACAACCACGGTGTGGCTCAACATTTTCTGCACAGAACAGTTTTCGTTTTTCGGCAGAGAAACAATATCAAAATACGTGGAATTGGTAGTGTTTTCGAGAGGGATAAATGTGCTTTCGTTGAGACACACTTCCAAGAACATAGGTGTATACTTGTCTATTGTGTTTGCTGTACAATTAATCCAGTCCGACAAACCATATTGATACTCAGGTTGTAGGTGTATCTGCACGTCTGTCACTGGAACTGAAATTGTCAAACATCTTTATGTAAAGCATTTTTCATGATCCAAGGATATTTTGGTTCGAATAAAAAACCATGAAGAAAAGCATTCGTATCATCTGCTGAACATCACGTCAAACAAAAGACATTATATCAAATAACAAGTTGTATCGTCATTCAAGATTAAGTCAATGCAATGTGTACTTACTCTCTAAGATCAGGGTACTATTTGCGGCAATGGTACCGATAACCGAGTCAATCAGTTGAATGTCACAGGAATAGGTCTGATTTAGATCACAAACCCCCGAGCCGGGACTCGCATCAAAGGAAACGGTCACGTTGATGTGGTCGTCGTCTTTCGTCACCGATCCGTTAATTCTGGTGGCTTTTGATTCTACATTTCCATTGCTGGATACATTCAAAAGCAAGAAAGAGCCAGACTTATTTTGTTGTGCGATATTGATGGAGGACCATGCGTATCCTCTGTAATGTACGGAACACTTCAATTCTGTTGTGTTGCCTAAACTTGCGTACAGGACCGTAGGTGTCATTTCCACAATCACTGAAATGCACAGAAAAGAAAGACTTTCTGTATAAACGACAATGCAAAGTAGAGCATCTCATCTCAACAGAATATATTTCTACAGAAGTAAACACATTGAAAAAAAAGAAAAAACCCAACAACGCTAAATTATAGTGCATGCATTCCTCTTTATTTCTGCGTTTGTAATAAAAAACAACTAACCATTCATACGCTTCAAGAACAATCAAATTGGGCGGGTTTGTGTGTTATTTCGTTCGCGATGCCAACTTTTACATTTGTTCAACTTAAACACATTCTTCAACTCATTCATACACCAATACATCCTTTCTATCTCCCTTTTAACCCAGCTCTTGCTCAAGGAGGAAACATAACAAACAACGACTTTCAAATTTCACACAACACTCAACTATGTAACTCTCAATATTTCGTGGGATCAGTCATTTGAGTCAATAATTGATTTAAAGGGGGTCTTTTGGTTGTACATCTATAGTCGTGTATGTGATAACATTATCAAAGGAGGATTTAACAGTCAATATTAAATAATTACCTGGACGTTGTAATACTAAACGCAAACACTCTACTGTTGAATTCAGATTCAAGGTGTTATCGACAGCCAGACATCTAAGGAAAATGTTACGTTTCCCAAAATCTTCAAAATCCTAATCCGTGGGGGGGGGGGGGGGGGGGGGGGGCTACATAACTTCAATTTCACTACTCATTTCCTTCTTTTCATATCAATTTTTTACATACTCCCAAAAAAGTGGGGGGCCAACTCAATGATAATTCCATTTTCTATATGTAAATTTTAAAAAAATGGTTGCTGCGAGAAAAAGTGGGGGGGCCAGGCCCCCCCTGGCCCCCCCTGATGCTACGTGCCTGATGTGATAACATTATCAAAGGAGGATTTAACAGTCAGTATAAAATATTTACCTGGACGTTGCAATACTAAACGCAAACACTCTACTGTGGCATTCAGTTTCAAGGTGTTATCGACAGCCAGACATCTAAGAAGAGCACCATTGGAAGCTGTTGTAAAGTTGAAGCTATACACAATGGATATCTGATGTGTGCAATTTCCAGCAATCCCGTTATCCAAGGTTTCAATCAAAGCAAAATCAGAATCATCAGTAAGGGTTTTGTAGGAGTTTTCATTACACTGTTGTATTTCTAAACTGACGTTTGTATTGTCGTCAAATGTTGCTTTGCAACTGAAGCTGTGATTTGATTCGCTGTAATAGGGATCTTGAAGAAAGAACTCTGTCACCATTGGCTGAACTGTAAACAGATAACTTACGTTTTTCATTTATAATCTTATTGAAATATCTCTTTCGATTAAATCGAGGTTGGAACTTTTCTCAAGAAACAGGCCTTTATGGAAACACAATTTATGTTTGAATTGACCAATATCTAGGGGTAAAATCAACCGAAAGGAATCACAAAATCTCACCATGAATCGTTAGGGTTCCACTATCACTCGTTGTTTGTACAGAGTCATCCAGAAGTTCTAGGACGCAGAAATATTTCCCTTCTAAGAAACAAACCGTTGCTATCTCACTAATATTGAACAAATACGAAATGTTCACAATTACATCTTTTCTAAGTAGCGTAGCATTTATCATGTTTTCAAGTCCCTGTTTTGTTTCATCATAATATACTGAGATCAGTCTCTGTGGCAACGACGACGAATTCTGAAAGTCCAGATGGATAACCTTCCATTGAAAGATACTTGTATTGGCATGACAAAACATCTCTGCAGTTGATCCAAAGAATCTTTCCTGAGATTTTGGCGCTAGTATTACTTGAACTGAAAACATAGGTCAAGATTTATCAACATTTGCATGAGATTAATGGATGCTATACAGCAACAATCACCACATGAATAAATTTTGCAGGTACAAAAAGATGCTCCAAAGACAATTATTTTAAACCAATCACACAAAATGAGTGAACCGCTACCTGAAACTGGGGAGATGTTTGGACTGACGCAATTAGAAATCAACGAAGTCTTGAAATAGTCATCGTAAACTCTGCATCGCAATGATACGTTCATTTTGCTGTCTACAACCACGGTGTGGCTCAACATTTTCTGCACAGAACAGTTTTCGTTTTTCGGCAGAGAAACAATATCAAGATACGTGGAATTGGTGGCGTTTTCGAGAGGGATAAATGTGCTTTCGTTGAGACATACTTCCAAGAACATAGGTGTATACATGTCTATTGTGTTTGCTGTACAATTAATCCAGTTCGACAAACCATATTGATACTCAGGTTGTAGGTGTATCTGCACGTCTGTCACTGGAACTGAAATTGTCAAACATCTTTATGTAAAGCATTTCATGATCAAAGGATATTTTGGTTTGAACAAAAACTATATAGAAAACCATTCGTATCATCTGCTGAACATCACATCAAACAAAAGACATTATATCAAATAACAAGTTGTATCGTCATTTAAGATTAAGTCAATGCAATGTGTACCTACTCTCTAAGATCAGGGTACTATTTGCGGCAATGGTACCGATAGACGAGTCAATCAGTTGAATGTCACAGGAATAGGTTTGGTTTAGTTCACAAACCCCCGAGCCGGGACTCACATCAAAGGAAACAGTCACGTTGATGTAGTCGTCGTCTTTTGTCACCGATCCGTTAATTCTGGTGGTTTTTGATTTTACATTTCCATTGCTGGATACATTCAAAAGCAAGAAAGGGCCGGACTTATTTTGCTGTGCGATATTGATGGAGGACCATGCGTATCCTCTGTAATATATGGAACACATCAAATCTGTTGTGCTGTCCAATCTTGTGTGCAGGACCGTTGGTGACATTTTTACAATTGCTAAAATATACAGGAGAAAAATATGTTCACACTGCAATGTTTACATCTCTTTAATGTTTAACAAATTAGTTTAGTAATGTCGTCGATTGTTATATGCAAGACAGTCGATATCATTTTTATTAGCAGTACACTTTTATAGGGTTTGATGGTCACAGCTATTTTTATACGTTATTGGTGTCTAATAGAGAGCATGTTTTAAAAATAAAAACTAGATCATAACCCGTGCAAGCGCGGATATTAACACTTAACAAATGAATGACATAATGCAATAATGTTGAATCCTTTTTACCGTATATATTGTGTATGAATTTTTTCTTATTCTTTAAAATTGAAATTAAAAAAACTGCATAGCTGGATATTTAGAAAAGGGATGAAAATTTAAACTGAATTGGAAGATATAATATAATACTTGAACATGGACTTAATTCTTTTTTTTGCAGCTGAGTGGGCATTGATAACAATGAATTTTATTTAAACCAGTGAGTTGGTATTTGGGACGTCATATATCTAAATTTTATTCTTTAGGTCAAATTCCACTAATGTTTTTATCCCTGTCCCAAATGTGAAGTTCAGATAAAAGACTGTTTCGAAAAAAAAAATTAAGGAGGCTAACCCCCCTCCCCCAATTTAACTTCCCCGTTCGATAACACAATTAATGTAAAAAGTTCACTACCAATCTGTCGTGGTATCAAAATGTATGAAACTTAAAAAAAAAACGCTAGTGTATGCATATCTATTTGCATTTTTTTAAACCAAAGTTGTCATTTTCAGAGTATCTTGCTCTACACTTTCCGCCATAGTGTAAATTAGTCAAACCGCGTTCATGGGCACCAAATTCTGGAAAAATAAATTCTTTGATCAAAACTAAAATCGCATCAAATTTTTCCATTTCATTTATTCACTTTTTGTATTAACCAACAATGTCGCATTCAATGTATGAATATCTACCCGCGATGCATGATGAACCCGTCCTACACTTTTCGCTAAGACATTAATTACTAGTAGTCAAACCGCATCCTTGGTTACCCCGTTCTGGAAAGCTCTATACCATTCTTTCGCTAGAGGTTGCGCTTGGCTAGCTTCTATCTATCAAAACTAAAATCGCTCACTCAAGAAACGAAATGCCTTATTTCATTTATTCAACATTTGTCAAATCTTAACTTCTATGTGTAATCCAGGTAAGTGCCTAATATATATATTCACTTTTTACGTAATCATTCAATATTATTTCATTGGAAACATATATTTGGATGCAAACGATCTCTGTCTTGAATCTGCCAAAGCGTGTCCACCACCTTACTCTCATTTTTGCTCTTTCGGGCTTATTTATCGAAAATGAAAGTAGGTTTTTGATTAACTTCACAATAATAACTTATCAGTTAAAATTAAAATATACCTTACGGACATCATCACGCATGTGTTAAAATACCAAAGGTGTAAGCAAGTACTCTGGTGCAGGCATTTTATAGTTTATTTGCAAAATGCCTTAATTTATAAGTATAGATATTGGAAAACATCCAAATATAAGAAAGTTATATCTTTTTTAAAAGTTGATGAAAGTTTACAGGTAAACAAATCATGTCTGAAAATTTTAGGTAGATCTGATAAGCAATTTGTCGACTATCCAGCCTTTTAAAGAAATTAATAAAAGATGTTTTATTGATATCTAAGATTATTGATATAGCTTTCACATAGACATCATTAAAGCTTTTGCTAACCAAGAGTGAATGTAAACGTTCAATCATTAACTCTGTACCTGGGGGATGCAATACCAGTGGAAGACATTCTGTTGTTGTGTTTATGCCGAGAAGACTATCAACAGCTATGCACCTTAAAAGAGTCCCATGAGAAGCCTGAGTAAAGTTGAATGTATACTCTACAAATTTCCGCCGAATGCATTTTCCTGTGGTCTCTATATCAAAAGATTGACACCGTTCAAAGGCAGGATCACTGTACAGAGGGTGATGTGTATTGTTTTTACAAAGCTGCATCTCTAAACTAATCGAAGAACCGCTTCCATATGTGGCGGTGCAATTAAGGCTGTGATTCGAATCACTGTTGTAGTGGTCCTGTACCAAGAACGTTGTAATGTTTGGTCCAGCTTAAACAAATAGTTTTATGAAAACGTTATTCTTGTACATGATCACATTTTGTATTGCTGATTTAGCTTTACTTGATATACTAATTTAAAAGCTGGATATAAACAACCGTATAGGATTGGTTCAACTCACCCTTCACCGTAAGGTTTCCGCTGTGAACACTTGTTTGTATGGCATTATCCAGGAATTCTATGTTGCATGAATATTCACCGTCCAAGGTACACACGTTTGCGTCATTGATGTTAATGACGTACGATATGTTCACGATATTATCTTTCTGAATTATTACACTTTCGATCATACTTGCAAATGTATGTATTGTACCATTATTATACACAGAGACGAATCTCTGTGAACACAAAGAATTTCGGTAGTCGAGATGAATAACTTTCCATTCAAAGGTACTAACATTGGCATTGCAAAACATCTCTGCTAGTGCTCCCAAAAAAGCAATTTGATCTTTGGGCTCCAGCTTGATCTGCACTTAAGTAAAAAAAACAGAAATAATAATGAACTACAATAAGAAAGCTTTCAGGTATCTTATTTAGTGCTGTATCAAGTGATTTAAATACAATGTTGTAAAAACATTAAAGAAAAGTAAAAACTAAGAGGCTACCTAAAGCAGGTATGATATAAGGCAGGTAACATGCTGTCTCCAACGAAGTCTTGAAATAATGATCTTCAACTCTACATCGCAAAGACATGTTCATATTTTTGTTGAAGAGGAATCGGTGCCCTTGTTTTCTCTCCAAAGAACAGTTTTCGTTTCTCGTCACGGAAACATCATCAATCATCTCCGATTTTGTAAAATTTGAAATGGAAATATGAGTAGTTTCGTTTAGACACACTTCTAAGTACATTGATACTGCTGATTTTTCTATTGTTTTTACTGTGCAATTGATCCAATCATAGCTTCCGTATTCATACTCCGGCTCTAAGTGTAAATGCACGTCTGCCAATGGAACTGCAATTAAAGTACTGATAATATATCTTACATCATGTAGATTGTTTTACCAGTATATATAGAATATCAAATTCCAGACCAAAACGAGGGTTATGTGTAATTTCAATTCATCTACTTCATTAAATGAAAAAATGTATAAGGAAAATGACTGGTGTTAATCAATCTTCACATGGTGTACTCGTACTTACTTTCTAAAATAAATAGAGTATCTGCAGCAATTGTGCCAATGTACGAGTCCATCAGTTGAATGTCACAGGAATAGGTTTGATTAAGTTCACAAACACCTGATCCAGGACTCATATCAAAGGAAACGGTCACGTTGATGTAGTCGTTATCTCTATTCACTGATGCGCTAATTCTAGAGTTTTCCGTTTCCACTTTTTCATCACTTGATACATTCAGAAGTAAAACAGAGTCAGTAGTATTTTGCTGTACAATATTAATTGCGGACCATGCATATCCTCTGTATTGTATAAAACATATCAACGTTGCAGTGGTTCCGATTCTCGCGTAGAGGACTGTCGGTAACATTTTCACAAGCACTGAAATGCGCAAGGGTAAGAGCACAAGTGTCAGTAAGCATCGCATTGCAAGAGAGCATGATCATACGCATATTTTAGTGTTAACACTAAAATAACAACACTCAATGATGTTAAATGTTTTATTAATTTTCATTGTAATGATGGTATCATCAAAAAAAATCATAAGAAAAAGATCAGTACAATGATATACAAAAGTCATGTATATGTTATTCCGCGATTCAGCGATATCGACTCCGAAGTTAACTTTGACTTTCGTTACGCACAAACCGTCTTTCCAACTCACACACACCCGTATGTCTCACTCAATCATATTGTATTGTTATATAATAAAATAATTCTGCCTTACCTGGAGGTTGCAGTACTAAAGGTAAGCACTCAGTTGTTGCACTTATATTCTTATTGTGATCAGTAGCCATGCATCTAAGACGAGTTCCATTAGAAGCTTGTGTGAGGTTAAAGTTATAAACAACAGATTTTGGACTAGTGCACATTCCAGGAAAATCCTCGTCGGTGGTTTCCTTTAGCGCAAATGCAGGGTCGTCAGTGATAGGCTTGTAGGATTTTTCACTGCATATTTGTATTTCTAGAGTTCCATTTGCATTGTCGTCAAATGTTGCCCTGCAACTGAAACTGTGATTTGATTTGCTGTAGAAGATATCTTTAACCAAGAACTCCGTCACCATTGGTTGTACTATAAAGAAACAAGCAGGGTTTTTTTACCAGAATATTATCTCTATAGTTTTTTGGAAGGAAACAACAAATTGTTGTTTAAAACGACAAGGTTTGGTTTGTATTAGTTTAGCTTTAAAAAATCTCACTTGCAACTTCTAATGTTCCTCTTTCGTGAGTTGTTTGTACTGAATAATCTATGAACTCTACATCACAATAATATTCTCCATCCAGTAAACAAACCATTTCATCTTTATTAATATATAAAATATAGGAAATGTTTAAATCATCGTCGTTGTTAATTATTGTAGCATTAATCATATATGTATTCATTTGAACTGTTTTGTTATGATATATCGAAATCAGTCTTTGGGAAGATGAGGAATTCATGTAGATAAGATGGATAACATTCCATTTCAAATTGCTTGAATTGGCGTGGCAAAACATCTCTGCTGTTGATCCCAAAAAAGCCACTTGATGTTTTGGTTCCAAAACAGTCTGAACTGAAAAAAGAGGGCTTGCAAGTTATATACATTAGACTTAAATTCCTTGTAAAAAATAATTAAAATTCACAAAGCAGATATCATCAGGGCGAAAGGGAGAGTTTTAAAAAATTAAAAATATGTAAGCACAGCGTGTACAAAAGTGTGTGAGTATATTGTCATGTTGTAAATTTTGAATTAACTGGGTGTGTGTAAATACAAAATTTACAACACGACAACCACCCAGTAAATTCGAAATTTACAACATGACAATATAATTGAGACGGAGTGATTATAAGAAGTTAACTTATTCCCCTGTGTTAAAAATGAAATGAAGGCATATCATCTATCTACAAGTCAATCAATCGATTGATTATTGATCTATCTATCCGTCTATCTATAGATCGATCCTTCTATATGTTTAACATTCGTTTACTAAAGAAATATCTACAAGTTATGAATTTCTCTCTTTTTCTCTCTATCATTCTATGATACTAGTCTAATAGATCAACGTGTTTTTCATATCATAATCATATTTTTTAATTAAAAAATAAACAAAGTAAACATTACCATTGACAATTCCAGTTATAACATTGATTGGAGAACCATCTGATTCCATTCTTTCTCCACTTAAATCATCTACCAGGGAGCATTTCGCAATCGATCCGTTTAGTTCTTTAATAGCTTTAAATTGGTAAACAAAATATGTCAAGTTGGTGCATTTTGCATCTGACGATATCACTTCTTCATTTACTACAAAAGTTGTTGAATTACGAGTCTTGTTTTCGCTGTCAATAAAAATCAGCTCGACTGTTGATGTTGGATTCGCTAACTGTAACGAGCAGGTTATGTTGTCCATTGATCCTTCCACATACTCAGTTTTTGTCTCGATATGAAGACCATGTGAAGAGTCTGCAAAATGAAAACTCATTGATATCGTGTTTCCTTTCAGTCAAAAACGATATATACCTTGTAATGATATGGTTTGAATTTCAATTCGAAAATGATCATTGGAAAGTATACAAAGAATTCATAGTTTCACAAAGGTATACCTTGTACAAGCACAGACAGGTTAGCAAAAGAAGTATTAAATTGTTCCACCATATCAAACTGGCATTCATATAATCCTTCAAGGTCACAGTCATCTTCTCGAAATTCAAAACTGAATGTAATGTTGTCTGCTTCCTCAATTCGTGAGGCTTTACTTATCCTAGCATTTAGTCTCGGATCAGACGTAGAGACCGTCTCTAGATAGGGTACTTCTATCTTATCGTGTGTATCCGTCCCATTGTACACAGTGAGGTTAACAGTGCTTATGTTGTACCAAAGCTTGAAAATGCTGCATGTAACTGTATGCTTTGATTGCGACTTTGCATTGATTGTTGGTTTATCAAAGATTGAGTAAACTGAAATAAAATTAAACGGAAATGAGCATTGGGAGGGGTAAGGAAAATGAAATGTAAAAACAGTTTTCCAAGATTTGTTGGTAAATGCCTTACTGATTTGGCAGTCTTCTCCTCGCCACCCGCTCATACATCCACTCTCACAGTGCCCTGTTAGTTTATCACAAACCTCGGATAAATTAAAACAATGACATCTAAATTCACAGTTAAGGCCAAACCTTGGAGGAAAATGGACGCATCCTTTTGGTCGGTCGTCTATTAATGAAAACTGACAGTTTTAGCAGGTAATACAAAATCATCAACAAAGATAAGGGTATTGGTCACAAAAAGGTTAATTTGCTGATTGGGAGAGGGCGGTCTAAGTTTTTGAACGTGTGCCCAATCCCTGTTGTAATTTTTGTAGAATAAAAATATGTTCAAATCAAAGTTAATTTGGTTTGTTTGGGGTTTTCTATCAGGTTAATGTGTTTGTTATTTATTCATGCAAAATTCATTAAAAACAGGAACTTAAAATTAAGTATTAATTATATAATGAATTCGAATAGGCGATACTAAAACATTATTTGAAGTTTCTTAATTACCTATTACTTATACATGAGGGTTTTTTAACTTTTTCATAAATGTATAAGTAAAATTGTTTATAAATTTGCGTATTTTATACAATGAAAAATACTTCAGCGATAGTTTCATTGATAAGTGTAATGAAAATTTAATTCATTTAATATTTACCTGGATACGGAGGTAGAAGGAATATAAGCAGTGCCACGCCCCCTCCAAGAAGAGCTAACACTAATAACCCGATAACGCTGAAACACGTGGCATGGCTTTGTGGTCTATCAGTACTCTCTAATTTATCATAGTCGGTCGGCGGCTCAGATTCTTCGTCTGAGGAAATCTGAAGAACATATTTTACTATGATATAAGTTACAAATCCTAATAGACATAACTATTTAAAAAAAATTGGATAAAATATACATGTTAATGTTTAATTATCAATAATGTAAAATAAATATAAAACAATATCAAATTAACATTATCAAAACCGTTTTTGAGATACCGAGTTAAAGTTGATGAAATATGATTACTATTCCTAATATAATATTAATCGTGTGCCTTATGATTATAAAATGGGAAAATATTGTATTTTTTATTAAGGTTGTTGATATTAAGACCGCGGAGATTGGAAATATGAAGCTTACGTCACTTGTTAAAGTCAAAACATTTGAAATGGGCGGGAACAAATTGACACGGACGTCTGAGAAAACATTGCATCGAAACTGTAGCTATAGGAAATGTATTTTCAATCCACCTCAGCATTTTTAACTTGCTAAATAATTTAAAGCGATCGAAAAACATTTTAATTAGTATCAGAAAAGCGGTTGAAAAACATTTTATTTCATCAGTAAGTAAATAATCAGCAAATGTGAAAAGATACCAATTCGGAGATATTATACGCAGGGCAAAGCATTGTCCGATGACCTCTTATATGAAACATTTTATAGGTTCTATTATTGGATATAATTTTTATTTTATAAATGGGAACTTTAATTGTTCTCTGTGAATAAACCCCGTTTCAACTATGGCCCCACTTGATTTCAGACTTGCAATTGTGACGGCTGATTCTCTGAAGTCATCGCACAATGCCTTGCCTTGCGTACTATATTTGCTGATTATATACTTATTTGGTGAAATAATTTTTATTTTCAATCACTTTGCTAATACTAAATACAATGTTTTTCGATCTTTAACAAACATGTATATAGCAAGTTAGAAATGCCGAGGTGGATTCAAAATACATTTCCTATATTTCAATCCAATGTTTTCTCAGACGTCCGTGTCAATTCGTTCCCGCCCATTTCAAACGTTTTGACTGCAACAAGAGAAATTGACGTACGCTGTATATTTCCAATCTTGCCAGTTAATATTCTGCGGTTTTAGAAAATATCGACGTAAATATGAGGCCAAATATATTGCAATAAATACAAGTCATATTTAAATACATTTGGAAACGCGCCGATAGTCTGTAGGGAAAAGAATTAAGTTAATAACTTTAAAAAGTTCCAAAATATTTTTTGATGAAAGGAAAAGATAATGACCTTGACCTGACCTTGCTACGGAAATTTAATGATAAGGTTAAGTTGTTTTCAATACCAGTACTTCCTTAATAGTCTACTGAATTGTGTGAAATATGAATTATTGAATCAAATATAAATAGCGAGGCCGCAATCCGAGAGAGGTTTTGTTGACACTGGAGAAGAAATTCAAAACACGTGACACCTTGTTTCATTTCAACTCCTTAGAAGGGCATGCATAATTTTATTTTAATTCACCAAACAATTTCTTTTCATTAAGCAAACTGAAATTATTCCAATGGTATTGGACGACAGCCAAAATCAAACAAAACATTAAGACCTCCTTAATATGGAATGGTTAATTAGAGTGAACAAGGAGCCTACCGTCCAGTTGGTGCCGTCTGCCCACCACGGCACGGTGTGGTGGTGGTGGTGGTGCAGGATGTCCTCGTGGGGTCTGCCCGTGTGGTTGTGATGATGTACGTCTTCATTAAACTCCTCGTCGGGATGATGGAAGTAATTCTCCAGTCCATCAGGGTAGTGTTCCACGAACGGGTGTTCAAACGGCACTATATGCGACGCCGTGTGTTCTTCGTCCATTTTTAAACAACTTCACAAATTCGTTAAGTCTGATATATTCTGCAACTACGAAAAAAAATCCTCATCTACTGATGAAAGTTCATAACTAATAACAGACATATTTCTTTTTGGAAAGCGGAAGTATAAAGTCGTGATCGAAAAAAATGTATATCAGGTAAACAAAGCAAAATTCCTTAAAATCTAGGGGTGTATTCACAAAACCGGTTCATTCGGAACGATGAAAGCACCAGACAATTATTTGTAAAATAGGTAAGGATTTAAAGGCTGCAATATGTCGCAATCAACCAAGTGCGAAGAAAGCCCGTTATCACCTGATCCGCGTTGTTGTCGGGTAACCCGATGTTTTAGCTACTGATAAATGGTGCATATGAGTAACCATGCATCTTTATTTTAATCGCAAAATTAAATGTAGGTAATGATTGAAGCAACTAGGAGAAGCAGTTTACGGTAATTGATTTCTTGCATGTAAAAAGACAACGTCACAATTCATACTGGATATGCGAAAGTATTTACTATTACATCATACCTGTAATCTGATAGCATGTTTTGAAAAGATTTCAAAACATTTTACGAGGCTATTATATTTTATTTCATTATGCGGAAATTTTCCCCCTTTTTCTCTCTATATTTCTCGGTCCTATAAAATGACTGGGTTTTTGACGGCATGACCTGTTATTATATTAACCTGAACAATACTGTTGATCCTCTATTTACATATCATAGTATACTTGGTAATAACATAACCCAGAACACAGATTTTTCAAAACATGATTTGCGTTGATACAAATAAACGCTTGTGGCTTTTTAAAAAAAAAAAAGTAAAATAGACAAAAGAATAACTCCACATACTTTGGAATAAAAGATCTAGTAAAAAAACCAAACAAAATACGACAGGTCTAGAACACCAATATAAAAACCAGCTAAGCAGTGCCAGTAGGAAACAGAACTTTATATGTGATGGTTTCTTTATTTCTCTAAGATATCTTTAAGAAATATTTCATATCTATCTCAAAAGCCTATTATTTTCGTTGTAATTGTGTATTTTTGAGTGTATTTGGATGGTAAGGATCAGGTAGTTTTACATAGGATATACTCTCCCTGTGGTTAGTAATAGTCTGAAGATATAATATTACATAATCTGAATTAACAGGAAGTCAGATTGTATAGTCTACAACACACGTCCTTTTTCTTTTATAGTCTACGGTCTATTTTTGTTATCTTGACTTTATAAATTATAGGTTCTCAAAAATTCACAGTCGTCCATATTCAACCCCAACCCCTCCTTAGAATGGGCTATGTACATGAGCATCCTTAAGGAGGATATGCGGCCATCTTGTACATTTAAGGATAAGAATGTAAACATTTCTTGAACTGGCTTGTTTCTGCCCGAAACTGGCCAACAATGTTGCCAAAAGATATAAAAGCAATAAATACGAAGAAGTCCTACATGTTATTTTGTTTGAAAAGTATGCATACAGGAACAAAACAATGCCATTTTAATCACTCAAAACAGCTGTCGAACTGCGCAGTACAGACTTATTTTGAAGATTTAAAAATCTGAAAAATATGAAGGAGGTTCATTCGTGTGCTCTCTACAACTATTTCATTGAACAATTCTCTGAATTCAATCTATAAAGTTATTAGTTTCCAGGGATATCTAAATACAGATGAAGAGTTTGTCCAATTTCAATATTTGTATACACCACTGTATTCAGGTTTTTACAAACACAACAGTCCTAAGCGCTACATTACTAGCCTGGGACTAAATCAAATATTTAGCTTTTATAAAACACAAGTACTGCAATATAAATGTATTTCTTTTCGTTTAAACGGATCAATTACGATGGAAAATATTTTTTTCTGTTATAATAGTGATTAATTATGTAGTTGGCGGGTTAATTAAGAAAGTGATTAAGGGTAGAGTGTATTCGAGTAGTCTCCATCTCGTGGTATTCAGTGGACAAGTCAAAGTCAATTTACTCAAGGAAAAACGAAATGTACTTGGATCAGTCGACTTTTTTGGAATTTTGATTTTGTTGACGAGAGGTTTGATGAAAAACAAACTTTTCATCGTCTGTGTCTGTCAGTGGAAATATGAAATGGTCGTTTCAAGACACAAAGCATGCATGGTTCAAACTGGAAATCATCGATTACAATTAAGTTTTGATAAGATATAGGCAGAGACGTAATGATACACAGATATATTCCACAGGTGCTTGAGGACAGGACCCCTCCCCATATTTATACCCACGAGGTAGTAGACTCTCCTTATGATAACTATTCTTTTAATGCGTGTAAACAACTTGTGCCTTTCCCAATATCTGAAAATTAACGACAAATAATCGATTTACACATGTAAAACATATATTACTAGCTATGCTGGTCTATTAGTCTCTGTTCATTTTCAAATCTTTGGAAAAGAGATATACAATCTAATTAAAATTAGATGTTAGATACGCTCGCTTACTCGCTGTACACAAGTGTGCAGCGAGTAAGCGAGCGGATCTAACACATAGTTTTAATCAGATCGAGGGATGTATTGTGTATATGACATAAAAAAAAATCTATCAAAAGGAGAGTAAACTGGAGGAGTGGGGGATCCTGTTCGCAAGAATCTCATATATATATACATATATATATATATATATATATATATATATATATATATATATATATATATATATATATATATATATATATATATCTCTCTCTCTGATATATCGATATACCCCCCGGTATATAGCTAACAAACACCTCAAGTTTGAGCGAGTTATTCTGGTCTTGTGTTGCACGGCGGCCCCCTGTCAGCTCCATTGTTTTTCACTTTTCACATTTTTACATCTGCTCTGAAACCACTTAGGTTATTTAAACCAAACTTGGCACAAAGCATCCCAGGGTAAAAAGAAATCTACATTTTTAAATCAAAGGGCAACGCCCTTATTGAATTCTAATGAAGGATAATTTAATCAATTACAAATTATAAGATTTTCTCAAGAAAATAATATGAAAACCGCTATTTAAAAAAATCATTAAAATTGGGATATCAACATTAAATTTGTTAAAAAAATATATTGCAAACTCGCGGCGTTTTGTCGAGTTATGACTCATCAGCACTCGTGATAGCTCGTAGCTCTAAATTGCGACAGTATGACCGGGACTTTAGATGGGCAAAGAATCCCAAAGGTAATAAATAGCATTCATTATTAAAACCAGAGTATCATTTAATTTCGATCAAAATCAAGTTGACACAGAGACATATTGTGGTACAGATATACTCTATCATCAAGTTCAGCTGAATCTTGTCTATCTGACACCAATTCACAATTTCACAAAAGAAACAATCTCTAAACATCTACTTAATTCTGTCCATGATGTGGTTTTTCTGAACTTTGAGGTGATGGTCTTGATCCCGATGACTTTGTCTCCTTTCCTTACAATGTCTAAACAGTCTGTCATCATCCCTAACTCCAAGTCTATCTAACACTTGAGCTGCTATATCTGGTATCAGTGGTTGTAAAAGAATAGAGCACACTCGTAATGTTTCCATGGTAACATACAGTAAGCAGTTTAAGTGATTGTCATTGGCTGGGTCCTTACACATGTGCCATGGTTCATGGTCGTTGAACAGTTTGTTACTCCATCTGATGTATTCAAAGATGGCTTCACTTGCTTTGTAACACAGCAGCCCTTCGTAATGAGTGGTGCAGGTTTCTATAACAAACCACAATGTACATGTACATGGATCACTATTGAATAAAGACTGATTTCTCACTTTACAGGATTCGTGGCCAGAATCTACCAGTATTGACTCTTTATTGTAATGTAGAAATAAAATACATGCATATAAAACGTGATATATAAAAATTTGATATCTAGTATGTGAACATGAGCATTGAAGATGTACATGTATGTATATTTTTATTTCTTCCATTAATATAAATGTTTGCCATTCTTAAAAATAACATATAAATGTTTGCCATTCTTAAAATTAACACAACTTGTAAAAAATGTAAAAATCATTTTCTTGTTGATACATATGTTGTACATACTGTATGTGGCGGCAAAACTTTTGTTTCAATCAAATTTTTTCCATTTCAAAATAAATATGAACAAGACTACAGTTTTAGCATTTTATCACCTCATTTTGAGTAAAACATGATATATTCAATCAGAAATCTATGTGTATTAAACACGGCAAGAGCATTGTTTATCTAGCAAAGAATTTTTAACTAATTGCATGTACATGTACTTTAAAACCGACATTCAAATTTTGATTGATTGTTGGAAATAATATCTAAGCATTGTAACTGAAAAACTTTCATTGCAAACTGTGGTCATGTAACTTACTTTTCATGTTATTTTTACATCGGGCTTTTACTTTAAGTACAAAATATTTGGAGATCATACTCTACCTGTTAAATCAGGTAAATTATTGAACATGTCCCTTTCCTCTTCTGTGAAGAAGGTCTGAAAGTCACCTTCATCAAATGATGGAAAAATTGCCTGTTTGTTTATAGACTTAGAGGACGACCTGGACAGTAGGTTGAGGTAGGTATTCACAATCTCAGCATTTATCAACTCCTTGGCAACTTCATCATTATAATCTACAAGTTGATGTACAAAAGGTGTACAAATAATTTTTCAGTGGAGCCCAAATACATGCATGGGTTTTTAAAAAATCATACATAATATTTACACATGCAAAAGTATATGGGTATTTTTTAATCATACTGTAGATTCCAAATTTATTGCGAGAAAATAATTTCCGCGTAAAATCGTGAGAAGCAACCCTTGCGGATTTTAAAATTTCACTTTTATTTTTCAGACAGTTTTAAACCTTTAAAAAAATTATAACAAAAAAACTGGTGCTTGTGATTTTATATTCTCGTGATTTGATACATAACAGCAAAATCGCAAATTAAGTACTCGCTAAAAATAAGGAATTTACAGTATTTCATATTGGTTTGCTGCTTTGTAGCTGAAGTGGTACATGTGTTACATTAAAGTTTGAAAATCTAACTGTTATTGATCGTACTATTTTATGAGCTCTAAGAATTTTTAAACTTTATATAATACATGGCCAAACTGTTAATGCTCAAAATGCATAACATACAACAGACAAACATAATTAGAGTGTAATAATTCTTAAATGTGTTTTGCTTTTAATGCCAGGGTTGTCTCTAAAAATTAAAGTAGAAGGAGGAAATAAAAAAGTAGCAGGGGGTCTGGGGGTCTTGCTTATAGTTACATTGTGTTTGAAATGCAATAATAGCCAGGTTATTAAGGCAATATAGGCGGGGGAATTCCCCGCCTCCCAGTTCTTAGAGACAACCCTGTAATGCAGTAAAACATAGTGATTTTCATTCTTAATATATAAATTCAAAGTGCAATAGTGCTTCACTGCTGGTAAAACGTACTACAATTTGTGAAGGTATTCCCAGATTTCAGGAGGAAGTATCGGAACCCAGACTCTGTCAGTTTATTCATCCGCTCCTGAGGATCCACCACATTGCCCCTACTTTTGGACATCTGTATAATGAAAGACAGAATATGAAGACTTTCTAATGATTAAAAAAATGAAAAGATATTTTTTAATGCTCTATTATAATACATGTATCATATTACTTTAGACTTTAATCAACTATTACTTCAAATGAATTAGCAATTTGAAATAAAATATTATTTTAGAATAAAAATTCTCTATACTTCTTGCTTTCATTTGTCTACGCATTTCAATAATACCGACGTAAGACAATAAGTAATACAGGGGATGTTTGGAGCGGACAGATAATTTTTACTTTCCGAAATAAATCTTTAATGTTATCATAAACTACATGAAGGGTGTAGCATTAATGTAAAAACTAGAATTTTTTATGTCGCACATAGCGCTGCCTAGCAAAACTTGTCATTGCTTATTTTTCTTTATTTTAAAAATAAATCAAGTATGGATTTGGTTTATTTGGTAATGTTTGATACAGTGTCTTGACTCTTGGAACAAAACGTGGTTTTATAAAAAAAAAAAAATTGTAGTGAACAGATTTTAAGTTTTGCTTTCTGCATGTTCTGTCTACATAATTTATAGGACAACCCTCGTATACGATGTACAATATAAAGAACATGTAATCACCTTATAACCATCCACTGTCCAATGGGCATGGCAGACAATCTGTTTGGGTAAATCTAAACCTGCAGCTATCAAGAATGCAGGCCAGAACACAGCATGGAATCTGAAGAATTAATATACAGTGTTTATTAAAAATCATACTAACAGAATAAATATTGATTCCTGAAGCATATACATGTAAATGTTTAACACATAAATTTAACTCGTTTCCAATTTCAAGTGTCTGGAGTGGGATGATTTTTTTTACATATGAACATGATGTGGATTACATGTGCATGTATTAAAATTTATAAAAAAAAAAAAAAAAAGAAAGAAAGAAAGAAATGACACTGGATAAATCTTCCAAGCTAAGAATGATACTGGCTCAATTTTTTTATAATGACTGTGCATTGAATACTAGCAATCACATATAAATATATTGAAACAACATTTATGATAAAATTGAATACTTAAAATGGAATATATTGAACATAATACTGTAAAAGTACTACATTTGGTTGTGTATTCCATTTAGCGCTTTTGGCGGAATGAGGCATCTGCTTATTCAAGTACATCACTAAATGCCATGCATATATGTGTAAGAATAGTCACATTCAGGAATGCGCTAATTCAAATCCACACCAACTTGTTCAAAAACTAAAATATCGTACAGGCCAAATTAATATGGTTAAAGTAATTAATTTAACTGTCTTTTTATACATGATTATCATTGACATGTATCTATTTGGATATCCTTACTTGATGATGTCCTGCCCCACTATCTGAATGTCTGCTGGCCAATTCTGTAGGTCATCAGGAAATCCCGCCACTGTTAGGTAATTTATCAGGGCATCCAACCACACATAAATCTGCAAGATAATGGAAAAACAACATTTGATCAGGTATCTATGCTGTACAACAAAGCAATATACCAGTACATATACATGTGCAAAACTATGAGTCCAAAACATTAATGGAGTGTATAAACAGGGGATAAATTCGTTTTAATAAATATATACTGGAATTGGTGTCGGTGACAGGATCTATGTAAATGATAACAATTATAATGTTGTACATGAACAAGTGCATTGCATATAGAGCAATTTTCAAACCAATTTTTTGTTATACTCTGTCCTGAGTTTTTGCTTCAACCACTTTCCGCTTGATATTTTGATAACCATAAATACCTTTGTGTTCAAACTATGTTCATCCACTTTTATAGAAAATGTTCAGATTATATGTTTCAAAACGCCCCCTCTACTGCTTTTGGTTTCAACACATATCCAAAAAAAGTCTACGGGGACTTTGCATTGCATCAGCCATGACATAGCCTTGATAATAACGTTGAAAAATTGTACGAGGTATTCCAGGTGAGTACCCAATGGAGAAAATATGTAAATATCTCCCATTATAAATCTCCTTAAGAAATTTGTTTTCCTTCCTGTTAACTTTTTATGAGTGAAAATGATAATTTGTCAAAGAAGATATCTTGGATGTTTTTCTTTTTATCGAATACAACTGTATTTCTTTCACAGGTATGTGTGTAATTTTATTAAAAATTATCAAAATATGATGGTAGCAATAACTTGGGACAGACTATAGTGGTTAGTAAGCAGATGCATATCATCAAGTAATTGCAAAACTCAGTGAGGGAAGAAAGAAATAGGAATACATGCTAAAACACAGGAATCATGAAAATTTCTACACAATTTGAACAAAAAACATGTTATTTTCTCAAACAATATTACAATTTCACAAAATCATAAATTCCCTAGAAACAAAGAATCATGTAGAAAGATTTTACTGATTAAAATGAACGCAAAAAATCGAAAAAAGTAATTAATCAAAACCATGAAAAGTTTCTTAAATAAAATAAGGATAGATCCCTCATTGAGTGTTCCCTGCCCTTATACTAAAATATGGTTACCTACTGTTTGGGAGGAATCACCAGGAACGGGGATTCCCCAGGAGAGCCTGGATCTACTCCGGGATACCGATAAATCTTGCAAGTTTTTCAGAATCATTTCAGCTTGATTTCTTTTTTCTTTAGGATAGATCACTAATTAAAAAGGAAAAATAGTTGATTTCAATACATATAAATGTATTATGTTAAAGCATGATAGAACTATACATGAACGATTAAATATATCATACTTTAACTTTAAATAAAAATATTACAGTAACGAGATTTAATCTGCCTTACATTTAACAATCTTGAAACCAGCAAAAAAAAATAAAAAGGTTAAAGATAAAATTGAAAGGAAATGGAAAAAAATTGACAAATGGAGTGGATGACATCAGTAAAACCAGTAACAGAGTTAAGGGATACTTCATATACATTGTATTGATATACATGTAGTGACAACACCTCTAGTGGCTATATAATGTCACCAGTTGAGAAGTTAGAATACCTCCAGAATTTAGCCACTCCCTCAGCTGGGGTCCAAAGCTGGTTAGCCGGAACATGTAGTTTTCTTCAGCCATCCACACAACAGGCTGTCCACTGCTCACGGAGACCTGTCAACAAACGCAAAGGGGTTGTCAATTACTTCTAACGTTGTCACTTTACATATGATTTTGAAAAAGCATAAAAAAAGTTTCTTTAAATCTATATTTTCAGCATACATGTGAAACCAAAATTAACTTTTCAGATTCTCTAGACTTAAACTTTTGATAAAAAATTGACCCTTTGAATTTCTCAAGACTTCAATTTTACCTTTTCATTTTCTCCACATAAAATAATTTTTATTACAAGCTTACCTTATCAGTTTCTCCATTGAAAATAATTTCCCATCACAGACTCTCCTTTTAAGAAATTTAAGTTCATTTGATCACATACTCACCTTCCGAGTTCCTTTGATCTCACACTCACTTTCTGTGTTCCTTTGATCACACACTCACTTTCTGATTCCTTTAATCACAGACTAAACTTAAAAACTCACAAACTCATCTTCTGAGTTCCTTTGATCACAAACTCACCTTCTGAGTTCCTTTGATCACAAACTCACCTCCTAACTAAGTTTCTTTGATCACAAACTCACCTTCTGAGTTCCTTCAATCACAGACTTAACTAAAAAACTCACACACTCACCTTCTGAGTTCCTTTGATTTCAAACTCACCTCCTAAGTTCCTTTGATTACAGACTCACCTTTTGAGTTTCTCCTGACTCCAGCTTCTGATCACACACCTCCTCCTCGCTGAGGAACTCCTCGTCAGACACAGAATACCAGCCCTCATACTGCCCTTTGTAGATATGACCTTTCCTCACCAAAGTTTCCTACAAGCAGTTGCTATTATAATAAGATAGATTAGAAGACAAACTAGGCATGTTAATTCAGATTGAGGATCATATAAATTTTTGGGATAATTTAATACATTGTACAAACTTCA
The DNA here is from genome assembly GCF_963853765.1 of Magallana gigas. Taxonomy (NCBI): domain Eukaryota; kingdom Metazoa; phylum Mollusca; class Bivalvia; order Ostreida; family Ostreidae; genus Magallana; species Magallana gigas. Next base: position 30,192,323 of record NC_088860.1, read on the forward strand.
TAATCTAAACATGTTTAAATACAAATAGGAAAATGGAAGTCCAAAATCAAAAGTGCCCTGTATTCATGGGATGTCTACTTACCCAAAAGTGTTGAACAGCTCTGGTGTGCGTTTTATCTGTTGTTCTTATAAAGTGGTTATAGGACACACCAGCTCGATCAAACAGGGCCTGAACAATAAAAACTACCGTAATACACAAAGAACAAACTTGATTCTACTTCATATAAATAGATAATGAACTTATAACCACGATCTCCAAAAAGTTTTGAGTGAATATGAACTTCTACATACCTTGAACTGAGAGGATACTTCATCACAATATAACTTTGGATTTTTATTATGCTTTGCTGCAGAAGCTTGAATCTAAAAACAACCATTATGAACATTTGCTTACAGTATTATTCTCATTTAAAACAAAATTCGAAAAATTTGAAACTGATTAAGAAGATATGCTATATGTCACTTACACATATATTAAAAAATACCTTCAACCAATTTTCAACCAATTTTTTTTTAAACAAAAGGCTAAACTTTTTTTAAATAACTGATATCTGATAAGAAGTGATAATTTCCTGTCATAGTTTTATCCTTAAAACTTTAATATCATATGATACAAAAAACATATTATTTCATTGGTCAGATGAAATCATAAAAACATAAATTGGAAGGAAAACTCTTGCATCAATGTACTACAATCAAGCTCTGGTTCTGTTTCCATCTTAATTTTCTATAAATACCTCCATCCACAGATAAAAACATTCTTACTTGTACGAGAATTTTTTTTAGTTAAGATACTATGATTGGAACAGTCATCAATTTCTCCAAACCTTCAATCCATGCTCATCGGTTCCAGTGGAGAGCACGACATCCTTCCCTTGAAGACGGTAGAACCGGGCGGTAGCATCAGCCAACAAGGCCGTGTAGAGATGTCCAATGTGTGGCGCTAAATAAACAGAGGGAAAAATGTATTATAAGCAGCAAGCAACTTGGCTTGGCAGATTTGTTAACAGAATTATTTATAAAATAAAAATCATGGAGGTAAACAATTACTGATAAAGCTCATTTTTCCTAGCCAAGGGTTTTCAATCCACTACATTCCCAAAATGGGAAACAGAGTGGATAAAAAAAATACCCATGGTTTTAGAAGATGTGCATGTCTTTAAACATGTGTAGTAGATGGGGCTATATGTACCATGGATATCTGCCTGGGTAGCACAGTGGTAGATCTCCTGACAAGAGTTGCAGGGGTTGCGGGTTCAATTCCCAGTTCAGCCATATGTTTTCAATGTTTTATATGCTCATTCCTTCTTTCCTACTACAGAAAATGTAATAGGAAAGTAGGAATGAGCATATAATACATTAAAAAACATATTGCTGGACCAGAATCGAACCCGCGACCCCTACAGCTCTAGTCAGGAGCTCTACCACTGAGCTACCCAGGCCGATATCCACAGTCCATATAACCCCAACTACTACACACGATATATGTGTTAAAAATGAAAAACAAAAATCAACAAAACACTTAATTTTACTGGTGTTCATTTAAGCGATTCAAAATGGCAATTTAAATTTTTGATACTTTTGCATTCGTTACTCCAAACAGTGAACTACAGAACAATATCTCTACAATATTTCTTCTCAAAACAAGAAACTGTGCCCTTCTTAGAATGGTAGACGGACATCTCGGCCCAACGACACCTCGGCCCAGGGCGGTTGACACCTCGGCCCAGACGGGTCGGCCCAAAACTATTGACACCTCGGCCCATGTACAAGACACCTCGGCCCACAGAAATTTTTATTTAAAAATATGTACAAGACACCTCGGCCCAAAGAAACAATGATTCTTAAAATATTTGATAGACAGTCGAACGTATGTTCTTGTACTCATAAAGACATAATTAATTCAATACAATTTTTTGATGATAAAAGTTTCATCCAGTATCTTACAATACGTATTTTTCTAATACACTAACATACTTACTTTGTTCCTTAATTGACAATGTATTATATTATTATTACGTGTCCCAAAATTTAATTAAAAGTTCATTAAAAATAATGAATTTAATAGACTCTTAAAAGTGGATATACTAGAAGCATTTCTAATGTTTCTGGTGTAAATTATTGCAATATTTTTTTTAAATTATGACTAGTCAATTATTTTTTTTTTTTTAAATGAAAAGCAGAATTTATAAACAGTAAACACAATCCTTTTTTCTTAACCTTGGATCATTTTTGTTAAGTTTATCACATTCTTAAACAAAGTAAAAAAACTGAATAATTCATGATTTAAGTTTAATAAACAGGGTGAGAATATTGCTGCTTTGTTTGTCTAGACATGGTTTTATTCATTTGCGTATAAGACCTCTGACCATGGAACATTAACTTGCAAGATTGGAAATATACAGCTTACTAACACAGAATACACAAGATCTATTCAACAGGTGTGTCGTGTGCCCATGTGCGCGGGGGGGGGGGGGGGGGGGGGATTGGAAATATACAGCTAACTAACACATAATATACAAGATATACTCAACAGGTGTGCCGTGTGCCCATGTGCGCGGGGGGAAGATTGGAATATACAGCTAACTAACACAAATATTTTTTTAATTACAAATTATATATATCATATAATTTATATTCAATAAAATATAAATAAAACATGAAAATCATTGATATTTTATTCTAATTCTGCTTGAGCCGAGATGTCTTTTGCTTGGGCCGGGGTGTCTCAAAATTTGGGCCGACCCGTCTTGGCCGAGGAGTCCTGGGGCCGAGGTGTCCGAGGTGTCGTTGGGCCGAGGTGTCTGACATTCATTAGAATTAGAGGACAGATTTAAAAAAGTGCTTTAAGAGATAGACAGAAATTTCACAACCATTAAATTACTTTGAATTTACGAAATGCATTTGCCTAAATCATTCTAATTTGTAAAGTTTTAAAGTGTGGTGCTAACTTCAACACCTATTAAACTATCATGTTCAACATGTTCAACGGTCCCTTACCAGCATTGACATAAAAGATCGGCGTCGTAATGAAAATTGACTTTGAGTTAGAACAGTAGGACTTGTGTGTAAGACAGGGCCAATTCTTCCGCAACCACACCAGGTTGCATAATTTACCGAGACGCATTTATGATAGTTTATTTTGTTTGTGGACGTTCACTCACGACTACCACCTCTGGGCGCAGACATCTTGGATATGATTTTAAGTCATTCCGATCCCGATGTAAATAAAAATACAAATTGTGAGAATGTAATAAAACTACTTTCAATTAGGTTACAGCTAATTAGAATATGTATTTTATAATATTTGTAGATATATGAAGAATGTGATTTTTCTATAGTGCAAATTTTTTTTTCTATGTTCTGATTATATCTTAGTGATTTGTGGTTAAAAGTAATTAATTAATTAATATGATAAAGTGGATTAATTTTGATTTGTGATTTTGAAAAGTAGAGTAAATATATATCATTAATTATGGATGGGTGCATCGATTTACCCAAAAGAACCCAAAAGGAACCCAAAAGGACCCAAAAGGAACACTAAAGGACCCAAAAAGAAATTTTAATGTTTGTAAAAATGCCATAATTTACATTATAAATGTACTAAATATTGTCTACTTGAGTGAGAGTTGTTTAAAAAATTAAAAAATCTGAAGTGTAGGGTGTTAGCCGCTATCTAAGCACGTTTTATTCATTTATGCACTGTCTACTGTCATGAATCTGTTGTGTGGCAGGGATTGGACGGTGTTGGCTTCTTCGATTTCTGTATCTGGGTTTGGTGCACAGTCTCCCTCTTCTTCTTCTAGGATGGAATAGCGGTTTGATAAATTAATTGATGAATAGAAGCTACAGGGTGGTGATGATATAGGCGATGATGGAAGCCTCGAACGTTTTCGTTGTTTGTATGGTGAAGGAGAGTCTCTGGATCTTTTCTTCTGAGCAGGTGTTTTGGTCGATGGCGAAGACTGCGGCGTCACTGTAGTGGATGGTAATGAGTGAGGAGACAATGGTGGTGACGTGGGCACATGTCTTGTAGTCTTTGGTAGTTTAGACTCCTTAGTCTTTTGTCGAGGAGGCGATGGTGAAACATCCATGCCAAGAAATGCCGTCCGGTTTAGAATAAGCCTAGCTAACGGTCTTCAATTATACACTTAATTAAGGTCAGCCGCATTTGCTTGAAAACCCGCAATAAGGGATCGAGCCGAACTAAAGTTTCAGAGATTTGGGTCAGCGGCTGTTTACGACAGTCTTTAGAGTGCCAATGTTTATAGCTTAGAGATACGTGTTGGGATAAGAATAAAAAGGACACAAGCTAAGATTTGGAAGACAGACACTTTGTAATTAAAAAAAATAATTATGTGATTTTCCTCTTTTACTTATTCATCGTCTCCATATTGTTTACACTTGGAAACACAATCTCTAAGAATTATTTCTCTCTGAAATACAGAATGTTATGTTTTGTTTGGGGGGTTTTTTTTTTATAAACCTAGCATTTTTTAAAAAATTAAGCCGATATACGTACATGTAATATTGATGTACGTCATGTAAAGTGTTAAATACACGGGTATCTTTTTTGTTAAGAGAGTTTTAATTAAGGTATGGCTAACTAACCTTGTATTAAAGGAACTGAAGAAATTTGAAATATTCAATCGGATGCAAATGTATGACCACCGCAGGGTTTATTATTATGCGATGTTTCATATAATAAATGTTACATGAAAGTTTATAGCGTTAATTTTTAAGGTATGCTGTAGAATGTATATAACACTTTTTTATTGTTAGTTTTGAATATATTTCGTTAAACAGACACTGCACCGATCAATTATCTGTATTGGTGGGAAATCCGAAATGCAAAAATTCTGGTAAACCGGTAAAAACTAAAACAAAAGTTGTAAAAATGTCGAATTTTTTTCGACCATGGGTGGAGACACGGCCGGCTGTACCTGTGCGTAGACGTGTAATGTTGCCGTTGAATAACAACATGCAGGTACGTAACTACTTGTTTATGGATGATTCATAGTGTAGGTGATCAATACATTAAAGTTACCCACTCAGTAGAATGATAACTATAGGCTATATTTTAGCAAAAAATTAAGCCGAAATACTTATATAGTGAATATGCAGAATTTATATAAAAGTCAATGTATGTGTATTTGACAAATTTATGTTGATATTGTATGTCATGTCAGTTATTGAAGCTTTATAATTTTTTTAATTTTTATTTCACATGCATATTTTATTGCAATAGGACCACGATGATATGGAAAATAAGAAAACTCCACGCAAAGTAAAAGGATTTTTTGAGCTGAAACATTCTCAAAGAGGAGAAAGGAAAAGAAAATACCAAAGCGCTTTTCAAGAAGCTTCAAGCTGTGTTCACAGTGATATTTCCTCCATCAAAGTCCAGTTCAATTTTGATAATGGACATGTTTTATCCTTTTTTCCCCGCAAAGTGTCCCCTGATGAAAATGCTAGTTTGGAAGATGAAGGTGTTAAGAAATCTCAAGATCTTGCTGTAATTCAACAGGTTATTGCAGTTAAGGACAAGTTCAGAATTTCTGACGAAGCTTTACATGAACTTCATATGATTGGTTCAATAATACCAAGCAAGTCAGCCATCAATACAGAAAAATACCGTCTCAACACAACTCTTGAAATAATGAGCCATCCAACAGTAAGTACATGTACCGTGCTTTTTTATGTGTTGACCACTGACTTATTTAGCACGTTTTATTATCTTATCATTTGAATATCAAATTTAGAAACCGATCGATCATAGCACAAGCCAATTTACTTTTATTTATTTTTTTAACAAAGGCAGACTGCAGTACTAGAAAGCTAGAGCACATTCTAGAGTTTGTACTTCAACACAAAAAATACCAGAAGTATATTGAGAATGACACTGTTACCCTGCGTTTTTCCTGTGATGGTGCCAAAATTGCCAAAAATATCTCCTCAGTAAGAGGGGTGTTCAAGATTTTGGCACCAAGACAGTCATTGCCAGATAAGCTTGAAGATTTGAGCATGTGTCCAGAAGATGAGTTTACTCTTTTCTTTTACATTGGTGAGAAACTTTGTATTTATTGAAATTTCCTGTCATGTATTTTGGAATTATTATTTCGATTATCACATGTTTATTTCAATTAAGGAGATGAAAATCGATGCAGTTTAGAGGAATATGCCTCTGGGACATTAAGAGACATGGAAAATGTTCAATTGAATGGAATTGTAATCAATGGAAGAAAAATCTCTGTAAAGTGGTAAAGTTATCTCATCATCTACGGTTATCGTTTTTTTTATTCTATACCCTATTTGTTATTATAATATCATTTCAAATTCTAAACTGGTACAATTATATATTTTGTAGGATAATGACTTGTGATTGGAAGGCACTTGCCTTACTGAGGGGAATTAATGGCGCTCAATGCGAATTTTTCTGCATGTGGTGCCACTGCTCCAAAAAGCAGATATGCGATTTCAGTAGTAAGTAACTGTTGTAAATTGATAAAATGATACAAACATTGTAATAAAAACAATAGCAATTGCTGGACAACTAATGTGATTTTATAATGTTTTTTGTAGTCCCATCTTGGTTGATACAGAGATCTAAAGAAGAACAACAAACTGTTCTAAATTCTGAAAAGAAAACGTTCGGGTACAAAGATACAGATCTCTGCCCTTTCATTTCATACCATGACATGCCCATTGATGATCTTCACATGCGCATAAGGATTTCTCTAAAGCTCTTCAATCAGGTACATTGTCTCTTATTAATATACACGAATGTATACTTTTAACGACTCTGCTAACTATCTGCATACACAAGATCTCCTTGCTTGATTTTGACAATTTTAAATTCAGCTTGTGACCTGGGCAATAGACCAGAAATCTGAAGACAATTTGAAAAGAGAACTGAAACGCGTAGGTGTCAGTTTCAGAATGTGGGAGGAAAGGGGGGATGACAAATTGAACACCAAAGTGAGGAAATGGTCTCAACCAACAGGTATATATATGCCTTTCTTTAAAAAAAAATACTATAAGTGTTTGCAGTTCTTGTAGCAAATCTTCTGAAAAATATTTGCCATTTCATTTGTAGGTGATGATTTACGTAAAATTATAAGAGACGTTCAAATCCATCATATTCTGGACAATAAAAAGGACAGGCACTACGTATCAATAGAAAGCCTTTCAGTACAGCAGTTGAGGGACGAATTAACTAACAGACAGCTTTCCAAAAAAGGAAAAAAACCCGAACTTGTAGCCCGATTAAAAGATGCTGTCGGAAATAACACTAAGGTATATTTACAGAAACTCAAATTCACTGAATAACATTTATATTTCCTGAATGTTTACATAGTAATATAAAACTTTTCATTCATGTTGTTTTAGATGAGGAGGAATGTAGGCTCTCGTCTTCAGGTATCGTACGACTTTTCAGAAGATGAAGAACAGGACCTGGACGTCGCAGCCCTGCAAGATCTGTGGTCAGGTTTCCATACGCTCATGGAAAGTCTCCGGGCATTACCTGGAACAGATAATTACAAAGATATGGAAACTTTTGCAAAAGAAGCAAAAGAATGGGCCACTGAATTTCGAAAGCAAACCTTCGATGAAGATGTTATCCCATACATTCATGGTGTGTAAAAATGTTAAAGATTCTATAAAGGAATCATACAGCCTATCCCTACTTCTTTCAGGGTATAAAATTCATTTTGTTTAAATTACATTTTCAGCTATGGTTTATCATGTACCACAGTTTCTGCAGACATACCACTACATACATGATATCGGGGTTGCCCAAGTTGAGCGTAAAAATTTTGACCATCGTCAAGCGTACTTTGGAAGCACCAACAGAAATGGGTCCAAATGGAAAAAACATGTCTCAAAGCAGGTACATACCATTATTCAGATAGTCAATCTGCTTGATTTGTTTCACAAATTTTTCTGCCTTCTGCAATGAATAATTAATCAAAGATAAATATGCATTTCAGTCCTTGTCATACTTGTGATCTTTAATTACAGATTCTTGAGAGGGAAAATAGAATGCTTTGGTCCAGTCTACATGGAACTGTACGTGAAAAAAGAAAATATGTAAAGTCTTAAATACCGTCGTTTAGCTACAGTCCCAGTAACCATGTTTCTACGAGACCTTGTAAAAGTTACATGAATCCATGATGGACCACGAACATACAGTATTACAGGGTCACATAGCTGTGGTCGGTTCTCCTCGGCATCTTTCCATGTGCATCTAAACAAAGATTTTTATAATGAAGCAGATCTTTATTATTATCAAGCAATATTTATTAAGAAGCCCACAAAGATGAACAAATATTGTATTTCTATGTATAGAAATGTTGTTTTTTTATATTAGAATAATATTGTATCACACTTTTGATATTATTGTTATTGTTTTTACTATTACAATTAAGTAAATAATGTATAAAATTGATGTTCCTTATTGCAATAATATTGTATCACACATTTGTTATTATTATTGTTTTTTTTTAAATTAAGTAAATAAACATTCACATTGGATTAAATTTATGTAATCATACCTTTTACAATTATTGTGTTGGTATTGCTTTCTCTCCTTATATCCCCACCAGACATGAATAAATTCTTTGAAGGAGACAAATGTTTCTGTTGATGTTTTGTAACATCTATTTGACCAGTTCTCTCCAATGGCAGAAGTCATTTCTTCACCTGTAAAAATAAACATAAATTACTTAACAATTATTTTTAGTAACCGAACACTTGCATTCCAAGTATGTCTTTCAAGATACCTCCTGTCTCCACTTGCATGGGACCAAAACTTTAAATAGACTTGTCATATGCTCAAGAAAACAATTATCATAATATTGCTTCAGATAGTTCATTACCTGTGAGGTAGAAATCCACATTTCCATTGTCTGTTGGCAGAGTATCCATCAAAGACCTGAAGTATTTATTAAAACTTGCACAAGAAAAAGGCACTTTCACTGTTGTCCTCGACTGGATGCCTAATGCACCATCAGGTGTACGGCGTGCATCGCCTAAACTGTCAAAGATGGCCTGTCGCAGTGCCATAATGTCATCAGGGTTGTTCCTGCAGTCTATTTTGTTGGAATCTAAATTCCTGCGGTGAAGATGACAAGAGAGGGGGTTTCCTTTATTTCTTTCAATGAATTGCTGCAATTCCTGGTTTCCATCTAAACTGACCCAGGTTGATGGTCCCTCCCAGTCCTTCCATTTTACTAGCACTTCTTGCTCCCTCCTCTCTAAAATGTCTTCAATCTCCCATAGTTTCTGAGATAAATTGTTGAGAATAGTTTAAAACATGAATGATTATTCTATTATTGTTTTTCTTAATTAGTTTGGATAATTCATAATTTTTCCCGATGTAGGATATTCGTGATCTAAGAGTGGCGCTAGATCCGCCTACACACTTTGACTGAGATTTGTATACCTGCTTCAAATAAATATAAATAATAGTCTAATATAGTTCTAAAATACACATAAAGGTAGATCAAAAGGGAACCCTAACGATATTTAACGATCGCAAACCATAATATATACATAGATATGTCTATACATATTATAAACATCATCAGGGACTTGTACTATGATTATTACAACTATTCTTAGAAATGAATATGTTACAAAAGTTTAAATGTAAGTATATACGATATTTGTATAATAATATTTATTGTTATACTTTCATGTTAAATACTGAAATCTGATTGGTTAAGACGCAGTTAATAATATTTTCTATTACCCTCAGCGTTAGCAACGCACTTAGCAACGGGTAACATTAAAAAATGTTACATGCGCGAAAATTATGCGCGTACGGTTCGCTGTAGAATTCACGTTATTCCTATATAAAAGCAGTAAAATTTTCTTAAAAATTAAGACATTCAGTATAACAAAATAAATAGTGCCTGTTTGGGAGGATAACAGTTGAAATTGACACCCCTCGAAAACCATTGTCAACCTCCGCTTCGCGTCGGTTGACAATGGTTTTCTCGGGGTGTCAATTTCAACTGTTACCCTCCCAAACAGGCACTATTTATATAGTGTACCTCTTTCGACTTGTTCTCCTTTAAACTTCTAAAATTTAAATTTTCCTCCCAATCTCCGAATCTTACAGGGGCTCTTCTCTTTCTCTGTGCCATTTCTTAGATAAGAATGCAGCTGAAGAAAGCACACAGGGAGCTCGATTTCACTTAATCGGTTCATCGCCGTGGTAACGCTGACCGCCTGGGATGTGGTCACTAATTTATAACGGGGTTGTGAAAGCGGAATTTTGGAGCAGAATTTCTTGGCATGTTCAAACACACGTTGATCAAAAGTAGGCGATGGCAACGAATATGGAGACGATGGTGGTGATGTACGCACATGCCTCGTTGTTGTTGTTACCTTGGATTGTTTTGTCTTTTTTCGAGGAGGCGAAGGTGATCTTGCTGATTTGGGTGTTGATTTGTTCCCGCGGCTAATTTTGAAGCTGAAGTTGAACTCCCTCCTGTCATTGTTTGGCACAGACGATGTTGATTTTGATGGCACGACGGGAACAAAATGGTTGGGTGTCCACTGCTTGTTTGGTTTAGGTGGCATGGTACTGGTCCACATGATTTTAATGGCAGTGTCACTGATGGGATCCTCGGGTGACGTTTTCAAGTTCAACTTTTGGAAGGCCAGGTCTTGAGTACCATTAACGCATGGGTAAAGTATTTCCATAGGCACGTTGATTATGTTGGATAGTGCAAGTATGGTCCAAACACATGAATATTGTCTTGGTCGGGCACACTCCTTGTTTAAAGCGGTGTCATATGTTGGCGAGAGACTAGCCCGATCCTTGTGTTGTTGGATGTTTTCTTTGTTGAGGAACATCTCCAAGCAAGATTTAAAACGTAGCTCTGTGGCCAAGGACTCGTCTCCAACCAACAGCGTTGAAACGGAATTAAAAAGGCAATCAGACTTGGTAGATTTTGTGATGGTTTTTTGGGTGTACCTGGTGAATGTCGTTTTTATGGTGTTGGAGGAATGAGAGCCGATAGGGTGGATCAGAGGGTTTTTTGTGCATTGCTGGAATTTCAACCAGAAACAGTGTTTGTGTGTATAGGTGGAAACGACATTAGTATGAATTCCAGTCCACGACAGACTTTTGAGAATGTTAACGAAATAGTGAACATTCTTACTAACAATGGTACCAAAAACGTGTATATCGGCGAAATAATGACAAGGGGACAGTTTTCCAGATCACCAGGCCTGACGAAAGATATGTTCGACAAGAAGAGGAAACTGATCAACAAAAACTTGAAAAAGAAATACGGACGATTCTTTGTGACATTTAGTGATATTCATTTTCCGGACCACTACGATAAGGATAAGGTGCACCTAAACACCGACAGAACTGTAAGGGATTCGGTGCCCGGAATGAAGAAATTCCAGTGTAGACTTATACGTGTCTTGTGTAGACAATGAACTAGCATGCATTAAATGAAAACCTAACATGTGCTGTGTAGAAATTGAACTAACATGCATTAAATAAAAACCTAACATTATTTGGAAGTTTTTAGTTTTTTTCCCGCTTTATCGCAATCACTGTGTTAAATACTAAATCTGTTTCTTTATTTCCAAATGTGATGTCTTAAAGTTATTCTTGTTTCCAACTTATCTGTAGACGTCCAATAATTTAGTTAACATCCAGTTTTTCCTGTCTCTGTCCATTATTTTTTTTTAAAAACGGGCGGTTTCTATCCATTATCTTTATAAATGGACACCTGTTATTTTTTTTTAATTTAAGAAGTATTTTATCTTGCATAACAGCCAAAAAAGAACTGGCAATTGAAAGGGTTATACATAAAAAAGATATTTAAAAATTATTAGGACGAAATGATTTTAATTTCCAGGGCATATATATGAGCATATCACACCTGATTTACACGAACATTAACATAAAGTTAATTTCAATTTATAGTACAGACCCTGTGAAAAAGTAAAATGAGTGATCAACAGAAATTCGCAAGAGTTAGAGAGAGAGGACAACTTGATTTTCTAGAAGCAGTGGACTAATCAAACTAAACCGGAAGGTGAAAACTCATTTAATTCACATACATGTACTTAGTGTAAAAGTTACCACCCAAAATAGGCATTGAAACAAGCCCGACCCCCGAGCAAACAAACTTATCCCCCTACCCCCACCCCTGAACATATTGATATGGATATACGCATGCACTCGCCATATTATCATGATTTACAGAAAAATAATTAAGATCAAAGAAACTAACGTTGTTTCAAATCGTGCTCTTGTTTTATTACATGATTTACATCAACATTCAAAGCGTGCTCCCGCCAGCTTTTTTTGTTGTTGTTTTTTGCTATTTTTTCTTATTTACAAATAAAATATATTTTTTTTTTTTACAAATAAAATATTTCAAGATTTTTCGGACATATTATTTCTGCAATCGGCTGGATCCACCCCCGCTTCTTTAATTCGTCGTGAAATTCCATGTACTTTTTCCATGAACAAAACTCAGTCACGTGATTGTCTTTGTCATTCGAACAGCACAGAGAACCACACTGTGGCACACAAAAGAAGCCTATGTCGTAGAGAAAACATCGACGGAGGGAAGAAGATAAGTTTGATAAGTTTGAAACTAAGGTAGGAATTGATTTTGGGTTGTCTTTTACTTGTGATGCAGAACGCACGAATGGGTGTATGTAATTTTAAGTAATAATCCCCTTGATAAGTTATGTGATAATTAATATCCTTTTTAACGAAATTTGTATCCGAAATTGTTTAACCGGTATTGTAAATAACGGGGTGATATGGTACACCTAGGCAATCGACCTTGCTAGACGATGACGAGTCTGCACGAGAGATAAATCTGAAATGCATACTAAGGGTCGGGGTTTGGTGAGATGTGGTTTGTAAAGGCGTAAGCAATATTTGGCAGTTATTTGTGAAAAACAACATTTTGGGGGATTCTTTTATCATATTTTGTCACATCTTATTTGAGAAAAAATGAAAAATACAAGTAATTTAACCGTGTTCCCCAGCACTGCAAAATTGATCTTTGCCGCTCTATGATCGAGCATGTGCGAATGACAGCAAACACTGTCGGGTCCAGTACAATCTCTTCATTTAGCTGTATGTAGTATAAGTTAGCTGTAGCTCTTAGATAATCCAAAGTATGTCGATGATCATTAAGAAGACTAGATGGTCGATGCTAGATAATTTTTCAGCATCTAGACAAAATGACACTTTAGTGCAATGATAATTATCAACTTTAAACTGTTCTGTAAACAATGCATGTAAAGATTACTCATCAATTTGCGTCTCTTTAAGAGACCCTGCACTTAAAATTTTAAAAAGTTTGGGGGCAATTGATTTACGACCACACAGTTGTACTTCTTGGACAGGTTGGGACCACTCTCCCAAATGGGATACAATAGCCCGTTTGGGATATAATTTTAAGGGCAAAAAAATATTTTTTTTTATTTTAAAATTTTTGAAATAATTCCGCATTAATGTGAATAAAATGCAACAACTTTTGGTTAAGAAGTTTTTCTATATTTCTATAGTTTGTAAGATTGATCCCCAAGAAGTTTTGGATAAACTGAGGGATCAATCTCAGTAATAGTACAGCTACAGAAAAAGTTGTTTACCAAAAGTTGTTGTATTTCATCTATTCTAATGCGGATTAATATCAAAAATTTCAAAATCAAATTTTTTTATTTTTTGCACTTAAAATTTATATCCCATTTGGGAGAGTGGTCCCAACCTGTTGGATGAAATATAAAGAAGGTCAGCTATAGTTAGCAAGATATAACTGATTGGTACATGTAAAAATTCAGCACAATGTAAAGAAATCATACTTATCCACGCATCAGTGCACACAAGGTGGTGGACAGTTAACCAAACATGGGAATATAATGTTGTTTTTTTTATTCTTTCAGTACTTATATAAGGACCACTATCTTCCATGATGTCAGCCACCCACCACACAAATACTACCACGGTAGTCATGGCCGCTCCCCAACCCACGGTAGTGATCCAGCAACCCAAGAGGGAAAGGTCAGATTGATTGATAGAAATTTTGTCTTGTTATACTAAAAATGAGTAAAAAGCTTGACACCTGTTATAATAATAAATATACAGCACGTATTTCATACATTTTAGTGCAATATCTTTTGTAATATGCAATTCTAATAGTTTGATATTATAAAGCAATGTCAAAAGCAAATACCCATGCTATGTGAACTTCTGATTGAAAAAAAAACGTAATTCAATTAATCATTTATCCATCTGACAATCGTATGCAGTAACAAATTATGGAAGCTACATATAACATAATTCATATGTTCTATTTGTTTTGTAGGTTTGCGGACAAAATTTTGCTGAACCTCATAATCTCGTTTTTCTTCCCGTTCTGGCTCTTTGTGTGGTGCTGCATGGTAAGTAGTACTGAAATATGTCACAGTAGTATACACTTGGACGTATATAATGAAGACACTAAGGGGAGTTTATAAGGTTACGACAGCTGAACAGTTTCAGTTGCAAAAAATTAATTTAGAATTAGAATTTTTTTTTATAGTATCAATGAAAAATATTTTTATGTAATATAAAGTATGTAGAAAAAAAAACCCATCTACATCTCGATTCTTTTAAAAATTGTGATTTTCATGTTAATTTTAAAACGTTAAATACACAAGTTTGATTTTATTTACAATTTCTGTATTGACTGTCATTAATTTCACTTTTGAAATATCATCATAAAATGTAATTTTCATGTTAGTAAATATTTTCAGTTTTACAAGAAAAATCCATGTTATGTTTCCATGGTATTTCATGGTATACCTGCTATACACCTCGTGGTTGTATATGATTATGTTAAATTTTAATAGACCATGTTATAAAGTGTGCTAATGTACTTCTATTCTTTGCAGTGTATTTGTGAAAAGTGACACAGCGCAAAGGACCCTCTGGCGATCATTTCTGAGCAAGGATCATGTTCACAAAATGTAGAGACGTGACTTTTCATCCGTAGACTCCATATATATAATTTATGTGTCCTTGCCTTTATTACTGCGTATACACTGTTATTCAGGATACATGCCTTTGTATATACTTTTGTATATTTATGTTCCGTAATCAAGTATAAGATAGTTGAATTAAATGCATAATATAACAGTTTACTCATTTTGCCATCATTTTCTTCCATTAACTCACCTCGGACTAAGGCTTGACCAACCAACAATTACCACGAGTACGCTTTCATGACGTATTTATTATTTTTTTGTTTAAAACTGCGCACGGGTTTATGACAGTGCAGTGTTGAACAGAAAAGCGCAGCACATTAATTAAACATTTCTGCAAATAAGTAAACTCTTTTGCACCATGATTTTAAAATTTAGGATAACTTTAAGCTTTTTAAAGGATAATTTAAAGCGATTTGATAGTCATGACACACCAATGGCGCCGCATTTGAAACCCTGTAAGATACGGTCACACAAGTCTATACTTGTATTATCCATAAGCTTGTTAAAAAAAAAAAACGCCTATTTTGTGTTAATCATCCATAAAATGAGGTTAGGTACCCATCCTGTTCTGATCTAGTTTGAAATTTGGGAGCCACAAAATTGGGCGGAACAGCACCTTTTCCCGACACTAAAATGGTGAAGTAATAACTACTTTTTTTAAAATGCTACCTTACTTTATACATAATTACCGAAAAGAAAAGAAAAACTTTCTAAACGTTATTTGCTTTGCGATGAGGTAATCGTGATCCTAAAACGGAAGTTACACCAAAAGAGCCCCAAGTGCAGGGTGTTGAATTACCAAGACGAAAAATCGACCGAGCTTCTTTTACGCTGACGAAGATGGAAAAAATAGGGGAACTGGGTTTTTTTGGTCATGTCTGCCTTTCTAATCTTATGCAGAAATCATATTTAGCTGAAGCTTTTGAACTGTAAAAATGTATTTGGTGAACTCTTCAAGTTTGGCACGCAAATTTCCACAGTATTTCCCTCTTAGTGTATCGGATCAGTGGTGTTTATGTGAACCATACTAGCCCTATCCAGGATTAGAATGGCCTCATTGCCTTCATCTTGCTATACTGACAACGTCGACACGATATTACACATTGATCTCGATCTACTAGAATCTTGCGGTTTATTTGTTTATATTTACATTTTCCAGTGTCTTTGCCTGTGATAGCACTACGAATCGATTTTGTACTATATAACCCAAAATACAAATGACGCCAAATCGAGGCACCAGCGGGGTTTGCTTATTAATATTTAAATATGTAATCGTATCATAAATATACGTAAATATGTAATCATATCATAAAGCCCT
The DNA here is from genome assembly GCF_963853765.1 of Magallana gigas. Classification (NCBI taxonomy): domain Eukaryota; kingdom Metazoa; phylum Mollusca; class Bivalvia; order Ostreida; family Ostreidae; genus Magallana; species Magallana gigas. Next base: position 30,208,662 of record NC_088860.1, read on the forward strand.
TCGGGCGTTATTGGATTTGATCACGCCCCGACCGAAATTATCACCTCATAATACTCAAAGAATGATTCCTTATTCCTTATTTATTCTCTAAGCCAGATGACTTATAAGATCATAGAACATAGAATAATTGTAAAAATAAAAAAGAGAGAATTGAAATACATTCAATACATATATATTACCGCGGTTATACATCAGAACATCATAAAATGCATATATAATTTTTAACTTTCTTGAACGAGTGAATTTCTATTATGTTTCTGCTCCTTAAATATATTTTACTAAATTGCTTAATTCATTTACATTCTTGTACATAATTGGTCTTTTCTCATAATATTATTTAATATACAATTGCATGTACTTGTGATAAAAAGGACATTACAAAATAATACGATACCCGTCTTCGACATTCAAATGACAACAATTACTTTCTAAGCGTTTTTTTGTAAATTTTCCCTTCCCAATCATTAATAAATGTGCACTTAGTCTAAATTTAGTTATTGTAGAAACTTAAATTAGTATTATTATTATCATTACTAAATGTAACTATTCAGATATTATCACATCAGAAGAGATATTTATGTAATTTATACAAAAATTTACAAATTTATATATAAGATTCCTCTTCCTCCTAATATGTTGAACAATGTAACCTGGAGTGTATTCGTGCGATCGTATAATGAAGAGAACAAATGGGAATCCAGTTATAGCTCTGAAACTGAGTATTATTGGTCACTTTGTAGACACTGGATGAATAAACTAATTACTTCCTGAGGTATTATCACATCGGAAAAGATATAAATTACGTTATTTCTACGAAAATTTTCAAAATTTTTGAGTTCCCCGTCCTAAGAAAATTACTTTTCAATATTGAAATTGGATAACATTAATATAATTAACTAAGTGACAATTTACAACGTGCTTCACAAATCTAGGCGATTTTGTATACCCTGTGTGTATTATCTCCATGATATGTTTTAACCCGGGGTAATTATGAGATAACAATAAAAGAAGAGAAATTTTAAAAAAGAAATTCATGAACGTGTAGACAACAATATGCATGTATTTTTCAAAATCATGAGTTTATTCTATAAACAAGAAAGGATTGGCATGTATCGAATCTTAGTTGAATATTTATGACATGTCTGCAGACCCCCCCCCCCCCCCTCTCCCAAAAAACCCCGCCACAGTTAATGATTGCATTTAAAGCATTTGTTGGCATTGTACGTAGGTACATATTCCAGTCTTTGTCTGTGATAACACTATGAATCGATTTTTGTACTATACAATCCAATAAATTCAAATGACGTATTGTTGGGGCGCAAGCGGGTTTGCATACTTGATATTCTAATTTTAATCGTACAACTGCTGAAAATTATATAATATAAGTAATAAGGAATCATTCTTTGAATATTATGAGTTGATAATTTCATGAGATATCATAAAGCCCTTCGGCTTTTATTGGATTTGATCACGACCCGACCGAAATTATCACCTCATAATACTCAAAGAATGATTCCTTATTCCTTCAAAACTCTCTAAAAATGTGAACATTCACTACAAAAATCCGTAATTATGTACATGTATAATACCTAACTCATAGCATGGTGTACAAAACTAGTATGAATATTTATTTCATTAAATTAATCAGGGTAAAAAAGACTGGAGTAAAATGTTATTTTACAAAGGTAAACAGTCCTCAATGTTGTGCTAAGTGCATAGGCGTCGAAAGCAAATTGAAAGTGGGGGGGCTAGACTAATCCTCAGAAGTATTGAGAAAAAAGTAATTCCCAAAATCATGGAAATCCTAATCCGGGGGGGTGGGGGGGGGGGGGGGAGTATGCCTGCCTATACTTCCAAAAAAACAATTACTTACCCAATTTTTTTTTCCCAAAATCATGAAATTCCTAATCCGTTGGGGTGGGGGGGGGGGCGGCTAGAATCTTCGGAATCTAACTTCTCCATCTTTCAAGGTAAATTAGGAACGGTAATCTTTCCTGCGAAAAAAAGTGGGGGGCTGAACCCTCTAACATGCTATGTTTCTAATGGTTAGGTATAACTTTGCAAAAAAAGTGGGGGGGGGGGGGCTAAGCCCCCCCCCCCTAGCCCCCCCCCCGGTTCCGACGCATATGAGGTGGATAAGATAGAAAATAGTCTGCTATATGTAGATTGAAAATTTTAAACATTGTCTAGTCTTGTTTATTTACCTCTTGCATCACTGAGGACTTTTATTTTTGTTGTACATTTTTTGCACTTCCCAGTTTTGTTCTTGTGATAATTTCATCAAGTTTCCTAATCTGCTTTGTCCTCAAACCACACTGTACCAGCTTTTTCTAGACTAGACTTGATTTCTGTCTGTTGGCTGCTAATTTTAAAAACATCAGAGATATTTGACTGTCCTTCTTGAGTAACGTACTCTAGGAGTATGGCACGCCAAATTCACAAAAATGGGCTAAACATAGTGTCACAGTCGATATACTAGGTTTATCGACTGTTAACTATAGTTTACGGATCGTAAACTATAGTTACCGACGTTAATCTATATTTCACATCTGTAAACTATAGTTAACGCGATAATCTATGTTTCACATCTGTAAACTATAGTTAACACTGAAAACAATCATTTGCGGTTGTTAAACATAGTTTATCTGATAAATAGGGTTTTATGATCAGTAAACTACAGTTTACAAATCTAAAGCACGCCAAATTCACATAAATTTGCAAAACATAGTTTCACAGTCGATTAACTAGGTTTATCGGCTTTTAACTATAGTTTACGGACCCTAAACTATATTTACCGACGTTAATCTAAAGTTTACGAATGCAAATCTATGTTTTTCTGTCTGGAAATACACGTTTACAATAGATTTTGCTGATAAATATAGATTCACATCTGAAAACTATAGTTTACATTCGTAAACTATTGTTTAGAGTTGATAAATATAGTTTCACGATTGTGAAACTATATTTATCAGATAAACTATGTACAATTTGCATTCGTGAACTATAGTTTAGAGTTGTTAATCATAGTTTCACAATGGTGAAACTATATTTATCAGATAAACTATGTTTAACAATCGCAATTGATTGTTTTTCAGTGGTAACTATAGTTAACAGATGTGAAACATAGATTATCGCGTTAACTATAGTTTACAGACGTTAAATATAGATTAACGTCGTTAAAGGACAGGTGACACAATCACAAAAACATTGACCAACAAGTTGAATTGTGAGTGGGATACAATTTCTGCAAAATTTTCCTTACTACTCCCATCTGTTTCACAGCTATTGCTGAATTACCGAGCTGATAAGACGCGTGACCTCAATATGCATATCTGAAGCCTCTGAGATCGGAAACCTTCGGTGCGACGTAATAGCCGACACACTGCCCATTCGCTGTATCTTTCAACCATAGGGATTTCGAAAAGTCTCTATACATTATCACTTACTATGTGTTGCAAAATTCTTTCTTCATAAACAATGATTCCAATGTTTTGATGATTTTTATCTTATCTAAAATCTGAAGTCATCAACTTTTGCTCATTGCTATTAAAAGTTTGAGAACCCGGTACATAAATAGAGTTATGCTAAGCTTAGAAACCCCATTTCTGTTTCCTCAGCAATTATGAACAGGAGTAAAAATTGTGACCTGTACTGTTAACTTTTCATTGATCTATATACTTCATGCTGGAAAAAATATGTCAGATGTTGGATTTGTAAAAGATAAAAATCATCAAAACATTGGAATCATTGTTTATGAAGAAAGAATTTTGCAACACATAGTAAGTGATAATGTATAGAGACTTTTCGTAACCAGGAATTTCACTGCATCTTAAACCCTAAATAAACCCTAATTAAGTAAATTGGACTTAATAAAGGATTTTTTGATTTAAGAAGTATTACCAGAAATCCTGGTACCTGTAAGCAAATTTGTTTGTAAATTTCTTTAGTTCCACAAAATCAGGGGTCTACCTTAATATTAATACTAATAACCGGAACATCTTTTAATTTTATTTTTTAGAATGGTATTTGATCATGTTTGTTTATTGAAATTTAAATAAAAGAACTATATATATACCCAATTTTCATAATCAGTAAATACTGAAACAGTAGTTTTTTATCATAGTATTCAGGTTTTAAAAACGTATTAATCTCAGACTCCTTGAATATTATCCAAATGTAATTTGATCTTTCTTTTAATAGTTTATGAAGATCATTTTTTGGTAGTACTTCTGAGTTGTGTATAATTTATTCTCTATTGATCAAACCTAAAAAAAAAAAAAAGCCCAAAAACGAGCTGTTATGCACACTGATTACTTCTTATATACTGACATTAGATTCAGAGTGACAATGGATTATTTTTTTTACAGCAACACCAATTGTTACAAATAGTATACAAAAAAGGATTTATATGTGATATAATAAAAATCTAACTCATCGTGCTCCCAGTTGAGTTTTTTTTAAAGAAAAAAAATATTTAGATTAATATCAACTTATTCAAATCAATGTTTTGGATCTGCAAGATTGGATTAATATGCATATTCAATCAATATATTTCAAACTTAACTGAATACTGACAATCTGAACAAGTGGTTGCCTGTCTGGCTGACAGGATGATAATCTGCAATAAATGATTATCAATCACAGAGTCTTCAGATTCATTCTAATTTAATTACTTTTTTCAACTCCTATTACCACTATCTTATGTACACAAGATTTCTCAAAAACTCCATTAACCAATAATACAACCTGTAATCTTGTACATTCTATAATCTTTTTACTTTGTTTTCAGGAGAGGGTTCATACATTAAACTTTTCAATAAAATATGCTTTTAATAAATTCACTTTAATCTGATAGTGCTTTATTTCAAAATCATCATTTGCAACACAAATACACTATCCTGTATGTGTAAATAAATCCTCGTCCATTGCTCTATTTACTATGTAGCCGATAGCTGACTATGTCATCTTTGACGAATAACGCGCAGGGGTTTCTTATCTCATTAAAGATCGGCAAAACTCGGAGATCTGCTGCAGATGGGATTTTCAGCACACTTAATTGAGCTGTGTGTTCTTATCTGATGCTTGTCAAATGGAAAAATTGTTATAAACTGATTTATATTTATCAGAGAAAATGTTTTTAGAAGAAAATGATTTTGTGTCACCTGTCCTTTAACTATAGTTTTCGATCCGTAAAACTATAGTTAACAGTCGATAAACCTAGTTTATCGACTGTAAAACTATGTTTAGCTCATTTTTGTGAATTTGTCTGATAAATGTAGTTTCACGATTTGTGAAACTATAATTAACAACTCTTAACTATAGTTTACGATTGTTAATTATAATTAACAAATGTGAATCTATATTTATCAGCAAAATCTATTGTTAACGTTTTTTAACAGAGAGATAAACTATGATTATCATTCGTAAACTATAGTTTACATTCATGAAATATAGTTTCACAGATATAAACTATAGTTAACGAATCGTTAACTATAGTTTAGGATCCGTAAACAATAGCTAACAGCTGATAAACATAGTTTATCGACTGTGAAACTATGTTTAGCTAATTTATGTGAATTGGTGTGCCATATAGGAGAGCTTAAAACCATTTAACAAGGGTTAAACAAAAAGTTATCGGATTGAATTTAAGAAAACGACATCGGTGAAGCTAATATTAATTATCCAACATATCTTACACATTCATACTTTTTCATTCATTTTTAAATATTCCAGTTTTTCATTGATGATAAAATAAAAACACTGCAAAACAAAGTTGTAGACCTCCGCACGTTCTATAAAATGAGGCAAAATTAGGCACGCTATCACTCTGTTTGCATATGTACATATACTTTCATTCCTTTCGAATCTCCTGCTATGTAACTTGTGCAAATGTGCATTACATTGTATCTTAATCCCTGGAATAAGACGAAGTGAAACTAAAACAGCTCAATTTCTGAGTCAAGATGCACAATGCGTTTCTTTGAAGCGGTTGAGTCAACCAATCGAAAGCTTGCCTGGCATGCATAACTCAGCCAATCAAACAAGTTCGAATTCTGTAAAGTAAAACTTAATTGGTGTAAAATTACTTAAAATTTGCTTTTGTGCTTTCATTTAGAACAGTTATGCGGTTAGGTCGCTTGTTAAGAGTGCATGGCATCATATTTTAATCCTCAGAGGAAGAAATCTCAGAATTGCAACTCATTTAAGGTAAGAAAACTAAGTGTAACTGCATTTCTTTACAGTTTTGATGTCATCTACTTGCTTTTTCGCTTTTTCGGTTTAATATTATTTTTGAGTTTTGAGATTCAATTTACTTAGTCTAGTCATTGTCTATAAGAATCTATGGCCATCATTTTGAGATAGATTATCGATAGATAGGTTATTAATTGATTTCTTGTAAAACGCGTGAGAAGATCATGAAATTATTCAAGAGTGATAAAAACATCATGTTACAAATCAAACTATACACGGAAATTAATGTGTAAATCTATTTATTTTGAAGGATTGTATAATAGGAGGGAATGTTACATTGTAATTTAAAGATGTACCTAATGAAGGGGATACCTTCAATAACTCAATTGTTCAAAGAGACAGTTGAAAAAAATCCCACAAAATTCTTTTCAATATATACTAGTAAGTTATATCAAGAAAACAGCATTTCGCCACCAGACATGTAGACTATAAATAAACAAAACAAGGACAATGAGTAATGGCTATCATTCGACTTGGTCTGGAGCATCAGTGTTTCGTTTAATTATACCTCAACCCCTTAGTATATGAATTTACCTCTCACGTGTATGCAAAAGTGTTTTAGCTCCAGATACTCCAAATGGCCTTGTTTTGAAGTTCCTCAAAACGTGTTTGTCAGTTGTTTACTTAAACAATAAAATGCTTTCCTTGGTGATTCACTCGGGATATGAAGGTAGCGACATTGCAGAAAAAATACATTACCCGCGTTAGCTGGTTATATAAAATTTTTGCTGCAATGATCACTACCTTCATTGTATTGTTTATATTTACATCTTTCTTTTAACGAATTGATTTGAACATATTTTATTGCATTATATATATATTACAATGGAATTGGGCACAAGTTATAAAAACTTAATTCGCCCTCTCCCTACATGTTGAACAACAAATACAATATTATTGCAAATACGTTTCAGTTTGTACTTATACACTAATAGATTACATCAGTACGTAGATATTTGATAAATGTAGTAAAAAAGTTAATGTTATCTAATATTAGTATTTCATGTATGCAAGGATGAACGAGATAAATAAATAAAAATAAGCAAACTAATTAATAAATTGATTCTAATTAAAAAGTTAGTAAAATTCACTAAATTACTTTTAATGTACACAAGTACGTTAGCTAAAAGAAACAGCGAAATCGTCTCCTGTGAGACTTTGAGTCAGACATCGTCATGATTATTTCCATCGTCGGTGACCCACGTGTGATTCACATCGATTCTCTCCATCATCACCCGTGTTCGTGCAGTCCGTGATTTTTCTTAGGTCGCTTTAGGCTTCGACCAATCGATAAACAGGGCGCGTCAATATCAGTCCTGTCATTTTCTTGTTAGTTTCAGCCGCTGTAGATTTCGACCAATCGATAAACAAGCGTGTAGATTTCAATATGGCTGTTTCTATAGAGCTATGAAATAACTATAAGTTTCCGTAAGAAACAGAGGAAATTATACTTGGTAGATGTAAATATAGCAAAATGAATTGACAATCTAAACGTATGTATACATTACTATAGTATTGTTCTCAAAATGGCCGGGTCGGGGATGGGTGGAGACTGGGAAGTACGGAAAACCATGACAGAGCGAAAGAATGAGCAATGAAAATTCTGAAGATTATATCATGTTAAGGTGGTATGGGACACTTCAATGTTGTGAAGTATTGTTTATCGCAATAAACAATAAAATGAAGTGTAATTCTATAAGTAGTTTCTTCCCCAATATTGTCAACAGTGTAGCGCAGTGGGTTAGAGGATTGACTACGAATCAGTAAGTCATGAGTTTGAATCCCACTGGGTTTTTTTGTTTGTTTTTGTTTTGTTTGTTTTTTTTTTTTTGTTTTTTTTGCAATTTTTACTTTTCCGACTATTTTTAAAAGCTATTTTTTGGTTAAATATTGTAAAATTTGAAAACTCTAAACTGGTGAAAGTATTTCAATAATAATGTACTTTAATCCACATTAAAATTGACATATGTCCCTTACCACCTTAAAATTTATTTTCTGAAAGATATGAGTAAAGATTATATTTCATAATACTACTATTTGTCTGTCCTAACAGAAATATACTGAATAATCACCTATGTATAAATGACAGTAAACGATGCAAATGGCATTGCACCCGAGCAGGAGGCAGTCATGCAAATGTTTGTAAAGATGAAATTATAGTTTTTATTTAATTATTGTGTTTAAACATCTTTCAAATCATCATCTTGTTTGAATTTTTTCAGTACCTATATAAGGACCACATTCTTCCACGATGTCTGCCACCCACACCACAAATACTACCACTGTAGTAATGGCCGCTCCCCAACCCACGGTAGTGGTCCAGCAACCCAAGAAGAAAAGGTCAGATTTTTCCTTATCATTCTAAAAGTGAATAAAAGCTTCTATTTTTGATATGAAAAAAAAATAGTCAATGTACATTTAAGTTGTAAGAGCGTTTGTATTACGCATACAATGTCATGTAACTGATAAATAATTTTGGTGCTCTTTTTTATTTCAAGTGAATTTTAAGAGAAATGTGCATTTTTGTTTCTAAAATCTTTACATTAATTATATTCCTTATGGTATAACGTTATGTAATTGGTATTACATTCTTATATTAGACGCTTCAATTCTAAGGAGACATATAACAACTACTTGTAAACCAGTTAAGGAAGAATTAATGTTTCCTTATATCAGTTCTCAAGCATTACAATCTGCAGCGAGGATGTTTCTTTGACTCCGATGTTGTTTGTAGACTTTATGCAGTTTGGCACTGAATACCGAGTACATGTATATCAGCAAAATACTGTGGTGAAGTACAATAATATTGACATGCTACATATAACCAGTGTTTTGATTGTTTGTTTGTAGGTGTGCTGACAAAATTTTACTGAACCTCTTAATCTCGCTTATCTTCCCTTTCTGGCTCTTTGTGTGGTGCTGCATGGTAAGTAACACTTGGAATATGTCACAAGTACAAGAGTAGGGAACCACTATAATGCATGGAAGTTGGTCTCGTCAGACAGCGCCTTGAATTCTTCATGTTTGTATGGTCGCTCCCCCAGCAGTGATACGATACTTCCAGACCATTGTCATTTTAAAAGAAAGCACTTATTTGAAAAAACGATTTCCTTTGATAATCTTTTATTTTCTTTGATGTAATTGTGGATGCCACAAGAGGCTGCAATAGTTATAAGGATTGCTTTTTTTTTCGATTAATTCTTTATCCTGTCATAAAATTTGCTTATGATGTATTTCTATTTCTTCCAGTGTATTTGTGAAAAGTGACACAGACAGAAAGGGGTTTCTCTGGCGATCATTTCTGGCCAAGGATTATGCTCATGAAGTGTAGAAACGTGAACTGTTGATCATAAACTCTATAACTGTGTCCTTAACCATATATTTGTTTTATTTGTATATCAATGCTCAGTATTCATGTACATAAAAAGATTGTAATAAATAGGTAATCTACCAGTATTAGTTATTCTTTTAAATATGAAACAAGACAAAGACTAAGGGTTGTCAAATCTACATAAGCCTACTATTGTAAATTCCTAATTAAAAGCGAGGAATCAATATTTGCGTAAAATTGCGAGAGTCACATCTCGCGGATTTAAAAATCTCGTCTTTATTTTGGATGCATGTAAACTATAAACTTCGGTGTTCGCGAATTGATGAAAAACAGTTATATCGCGGAATTAAGTACTCGCTTTAAAAAAAAAGAAGGAATTTGCAGCTATATAAGAAACGTGCATGTAATAAGCAAGCAAGAATATATAAAAAAAAATTGGCAAGTAAATAATCATTTATTCCTTTGGCAGCATTTCAACATCTTTTTTTTCAATAAAAGTATTCCCATTATACAAAAGAGAAAAACAAAACTAACGTGACGTAATTTAACGATGAAGACCAATAATTAACGCCACATGTACATTGTATTCTACAACAGCAAAAAAATTGAATATGTTTTCCTGTTCTAACACGCGTTCTAACACGCTAACGCGCGTTATTCAATTTGTGTGCACACACCGTTACAGTTATGAGACTATATCTTTCAAAAAATAAGGATTCAATACTTAAACATTTACATTCCACATATTTTTTGCCTGTAAAGTGTGTTGAAAGCTATGTTATTATAGCATTGAATCATGATTTTTTGAAGTATACACTCTCATAACTGCAGCGGTGTGTGCATACAAATTGAGTAACGCGCGTTAGATTCAATGCTAAAGTAAAGCGATATGTCTCGTCAAAAAGGTTTATCTTGCAATGGGGTTGTATGTCATGTATGTGCATCTGCAATGAAGTTTGCGTCTTTGCTTACAGTCAAGGGTCACAATGCTTTCTCCTCTCTCTCAAGCGGTTCGTTAGTCAAGCAAAGAATACAGAAATAATTTGCCCGACACTGCTTAGCAAATTTATCAAAAGATTAATGCACATTTTGTAAAAAGTCGATGAAATATCAGTATAGAAATACATGTGTGCTTTCATTCAGAACAGGTATGTAGTTGTAGTTATGTCAGGTGTTCAATGTGCATGGCAACTTGATCCAGATCTCCGAAGGAAGAGACCCTAGCACCGCTTCGGCTAAATTTATTGTAAGTGAACAAAACTCTTCTATACATGTTTGTTTATTTGCATTGGGGGAATATTTTTGTTTTTTCCTACTTACCTAAATAACGTCTAAAGAATTAAATTTGATACTTGCGAAAAAAAATTGAAAGGTACTTTTAGAGGCATATCATGAAATTGCATCACGTGTAAAGAAAATATTATAGGAATAATAATTTATGGATTATAATACATTTTGTATAATATTTATGATGACCATGACTAAATAATTGGGAAAGAATATAGTCATCTTGTAACTTAATAGTGCAGGGGAAGATTTCCGTGTCACGTTTTGGGTTAAAATGACTACAAGTGTAATGACCACTGGGAGGGGGAGAACGATCTCTTTTTAAAGGAAACTTTCCCCATGAGACCCTTTTCCTATCAGGTGGCTTACTATGAAAGGGGAGTTTTATATAGATTAAGTGAATAGGCAGAGTCTGTAGCATCCATGTGTTCACACACCACTAACCTGTTGCAACCCCAGCCATTCTTAGTGGTGAAGATGATCTTTATTGCATAGATATGCAAAGCGGTTTTTTTTTAAAGTTACTTTTCCTGTCGTGCAAAAGTCCCGACATTCAATATTATATTTACTCTGTTAATCTGGTATGTGTCAGTCTTTTTCTTCTGATTATTGTCCGATAAAAAAGATTCATTCTGTTTTCGACAATCTAATATCATCGATTATTAATACACCTGTAAATACATGTAAGTATCTATATGGAGCAGAAGTACGTGTATTGTTAGGATAAAATGGCCGTGGCTTTATTAGTTCTGATAGATTAGATTTTGATAGATGAATATATTTTGAAATATTTGATAAATGTATATTTTTTTACGATATTTAAATTTTCCAGTGTCTTTTTCTCTAAAAACTTGTGCTATTAACTATACTACTTACTTAAAAAAACAAACACAAACATCAAATGCCTGACAGCCAGTCGTGGTCGCTGGACGCCTTTCATTTATTAAATATTGTCATATATATAGACAAACTTGCAGAAATACATCACGATGAAATAGCATATATAAATATATCAAAACTACTAGTGTACCGATATACATCAAAAATAAGGAAAAAATAGAGATAAAACGATAAAAATCGCAATATAAATACTCTAGAAAACCTCTTTTTGTTGCCAGGTGCCGCTGGATGCAGGGAGGCTGTGAACAGACCTCACAACCTATATGGTATATATTTTACATAAAGATACTTAGTAATAAAATTATTATTAAATTTTGTCTATAACTCCTGACGCGCGGCGGCTAGAAGTGAATACCTGAATAACACTTGTTTAAAACCTGTTCTACTCTCCAATTCTATTGGCTACTAATGGACCCTTCCATAATAATGCACCGTTCCGTAAATACAACATTTTCTTGCTATTGCTACCGAAACGCGGGAAAATACAAAAAATGTTGTTTACTATGCATTTACTGATGAACGAAATCATTTTTTTCTTCAGATAACTTAAAGCAATGATGTCTGTAAGTACAAAACTATCAATTATATTGAAAAAATCTGCCGCAAATTTTTTCTTTCTCTAGTTAACAAACGTTTTTTTTTTTAACATTTGTATATATACCGGTATATATAAGGAATAAGGAATCATTCTTTGAGTATTATGAGGTGATAATTTTGGTCGGGGCGAGATCAAATCCAGATTTGATCATGCCCCGACCGAAATTATCACCTCATAATATTCAAAGAATGATTCCTTATTACTTATATTTATATAATTTTAAGCCATCGTACGATTAAATATTAAAAATATGAATAAGCAAACCCCGCTGGCGCCTCAATTTGGCGTCATTTGTATTATGGGTTATATAGACTAAGTACAAAATCGATACGTAGTGTTATCACAGGCAAAGATACTGGAAAATGTAAATATACATGACTGTATATATACATAATGTATGATTTTTTTAAGGTTATTATTGAATTTTGTTGCTTGAATTAATTTGGTGTATAATCCTAAGAGGGTAATATGTTACAAAGAAATGATGTGTCCTAGAGGAAAGTGAAAATCCGAAATCAGAGAGGGGGGGGGGGGGGGGGCAGGAAGACGCTTTTTGTCACCCATGTGTCTGGGTTCTTCTTTTTTTTTATTGTTGGCTAGCCAGATGGTTAAAATGTCTCTTTTCTAGTACTCGCTTAAAATAAGGAATTTACGTTAAATATGGTTGAGTTTTATGAAGTTCAGATCAAATCGCTTATCGGCAAGAAGCACCAGATTTTTCTAGTATTTAATCGTACTCGTTACTTGGGTGATACTGAATCCAAAGAAACACATGTACATGCAGTCACATCGAGAAACGATACAATTTCTCAACTGAAGTTTATGTAAAGTCGGTTTTTAAGTTAATAATTCGAACCCAAACAGAGGAAAATAGATGTTAACTTTTATGCATTTAAAATATAATAACAAGGACATTTTTAATTATATCTCCTTAATCAGGTCAAATGTGTATTACTTAAGATCAATTCTATGTAAGAATCAAAAGGGTCTGGCCATGCATAGTCACCAATTTTCCTTAAGTTTCATATATGGACACACCTAGGTGTAAAACACAAAAAAACACTAAAAGTTGGTTGCTGGGGGTAACCGTTGCCATGGTAATTGAGGCTAAAGATGGGAAAATAGCAAAACTCACCTACTTTGAAGCCATATTAGAAGGTTTTGCCCACTTATATAAACTATCAAACACATAAAAAAAAACCTTTTTCCTATTTTCAAGTCTTTAATTATATAAGAAAATTGATGGAGAAACCAATACTTTTAAAATGTTACCATGGAAACCGTTACGAACTTTTAAAATCAGTTTTCTGCTGTTTTTTAATAAGCCGAAATGGGAAATTGTTAAATTTTTACATCCATATCAATGTCCATGCAATATATATTTTATCGTGAAAATTGACATCCGTTGCTATGGCAACAAGGCCAAAAATTAAGAAAAACTGAGAAATTAAAGATGATTTTGAAATGCTTTCACTCCTGTTTTTAGAATTTATTTGCAATTGTTTTAGTTGGAACTTGTAAAAATATATCTAAATTTTCACTATACACCACAAAGAGCTTTGTTATGCAACAGAGAAGTGTTGTTGCTATGGAAAATTAATTTGCGTAAAAAATCACACAGAAATTCTAACTTTTTAAAAAGTCCATAGCAACAGCAGTTATTTTTAGAAAATTTCAAATTTTTTTCAAGTGTCATTTAAGTTAAGGACATACTTTATTTTTTCTCACCATTTGATTATATATATTTATTCATTATAAGTGAATAATATCCATTTAAAGATGCCTCAAAATATTATAATTTTCCTTATTTTTAAGCTTGTTACCATAGCAACGGTGCTAAATTTTCATATTTGAATTTTTAATTGCACAATCATAATTGTGTTTACCAAAAATTCGAAAATTTGCAGTTTTTATTCAAATTAGATGAAAAAAACAGATTTTAAAATTTCTGTTTAGTAACCATGGAAACACACTAAAAATATGCATTTCTCCATTAATATTTTTCTATCTTTTGAAAAATTACAACTATTTTTAATAATATATTCTACCCTGGAAACCCCAAGTTCTGCACATTACTCACAATATGTTCTCAAATAAGCATTAAAATGCCATTTTTACATCTTACCCTCAGTTACCATGGCAACGGGACCTCATAGCAACAAATAAATGGTGTTAGGCTTTTTTACTCACCAAAGTCAATCAAATTGTCAAGTATGAAGAAAATCCGTGACTATGCGTGGCCACCGAATTTTGATTCTTACATAGAATTGATCTTAAAATGTTTGTATTATAGTCTGTCCCAAGTTATTGCTCCCATCACTTTTTGATGATTTTTAATAAAAATTCACATACCTGTGAAAGAAATACAGTTGAAATCGATGAAAGGGAATATATCCAAATATCTTCATTGAAAAACTATCATTTTTCACTCATAAAAGTTCACAGGAACGAAAACAGATTTCTTGCAGAGATTTATAATGGGAAATATTTACATCTTTTCTCCATTCGGAGGTACTCGATATACCTCGCGCAATTTTTTAACGTTATCATCCGGGCTTATTAATGGTCGATGCAATGCAAAATCCCCGTAGACTTTCTATTTTTGGATGTGTTTTGAAACCTGAAGCGGTAGAGGGGGCGTTTCAAAACAGATAATCTGGACATTTTTCATATTGGTGAATAAATGTAGTTTGAACACAAAGGTATTTATGATTATCGGAATATCAAGCAAAAAGTTGTGGAAGCAAAAACTCGGGACAGAGTTATAGCAAACAATACCAATAATATTCTTTGCGCATCATAATTTTGGAAAGTGATCGCAAAAGGAGCAAAAAATATATCATAGCAAAAATTAATGAAATTTATTTTTTTTTAATCTTTAAAATGACCGCAGCTGTCTATTTTCAATAATATATCTACACGAGAACATAACTGTCATGTACCTGATGTGTTGTGTGTTTATTAATTTAAGGGGTTTTTTTTTTGGGGGGGGGGGGGGTTGTTTGTTTGTTTTTGTTTATTGTTTTTTGGTGGTTTTTTTTTGGTTTTCAGTTTTGTGTTGGATGTTGATTTTTCTCTTAGTATAGGGGTGGCTTTTGGCGTGGGTGGGTGTTAACCATTAGCTGCTTGTTTACGTTTTGGTATTGTTGCTAATGACCGATGTGGCCCTTAATCATGCTGTTATTTTTTCTTATTGGCATCCTTCACCCCTGCGAATGTTATTGTCATTTACATTTTAGACCACGTGGTTTTATTTGACCCTTTCTGTTTCGCAGTAAAAATCGTGCCTCATGTTTATAGTCTATTTTAGAGAATTTAGGTACACTGTACTTGTAGTCAAATATAAATTTAAACTTTATTTTCATTAATTAGTGGATAAAATGTGTTCAAGAAATAAACGAGACAATACAAAAATTAGGTTTTTTTCTGCTGTTGCAACAATTAACATGCGTAGTAGAGATCCCCTCTAAGAATTAATTTTCGATCCGCTCCTGACCTAGTATTAACATCAATAGTGAAACAGACTGTAACACTGGGCCGGATAATTATGCCAGTGCCAAGGTGGCATTTTTGCACCCGCTTAAGATGCAGTTTCGGAAAAATCCATGTATACCAAATGATAGACCATTGTCTAGAGAGTATAAAACCACTTTTGATTTTAGTGTGTTTCACCTGACAGGGGAGATATTTACCTTTAAGAATTAATATCCCATCGGAAAATGATAATTCCTACAGGAGAATTGATTCTCCTACAGAAAATATTGACAATCCTATAGGATTTTTTAAAAGTCCTAATATAAGAATTATATTTCCTATCGGAGAATGGTATTTCCTGTAGGAATTTGATTCAGACATGTAGTTTTCCTATAGGATATTAAGTTTTCCTATCGGATTTTATCAAATCCTATCGGAATTGAAATTCTTATAGGAAGTTCTTGTATTCCGATAGAATATTTCAGATTACCTATAGGAATATTGTTTTTCCTATGGGAAAAATTATTTTCCTTTAGGAATTTATTTTTGAAAGGTAAATATCTCACCTGACAGGTGAGATACAATGATAACAAAGGTGGTTGTTAACGCTTTAAGCAATGGTCTATCATATGGCATATTTCAATTTTTTGATATATGCAGCTTAAGCAGGTGCAAAAATGCCACCTTGGCACTGGCATAATTATCCGGCACAGTGTTCTGTACTATTTTATGCAGAATGTTCCTTGAAAATGGCTCGATACACTAAGTTTTTATGCAAAACATTCACCCATTAATTTTTTAAAAACATGGTATTGCACACCACAAGCATCAAACATGGCTATGATTTTATTAAGCAACCCAATGTTTATATTATCAACCACTTTACACGTAGTTGAACACGGACGATAACTCTGTTCTGAATATCATCGTTTAATTTAAAAAACCGCTAGATGGTGAAATAAGACATACATCTTAAAAGATGTTGATGTTTTAACATAAATCAAAGTAGAATATGATATGAAAATCGACCAGTACTTACGTATTTTGAGAATATTATCCGAACAATTTCACAGGAACTGAACAAATCTCAGTGAAGTCTCGTGAACTTTCATTCGAGCACCTCTGGATTTATTACATACTTAACAACGATAAAGAAATCATTCCGAACACATTCGTAGGGGTGTCCTTAATTGTTTATAAAATTCAAGTATGCTGAATTTCTGTTATAGGACAAACCACCACCTTATCAATCACCCCAAGGTTATGCTGCACCCCAACAAGGCTATGCCGCACCCCAACAAGGCTATGCTGCACCCCAACAAGGCTATGCCGCACCCCAACATGGCTATGCTCCATCCCAACATGGCTATGCACCGCCCCCACAAGGTTACGCGACACCTCCCCAGGGGTACGGTCCGCCACCACAGGGATACTTTCCACACCCGCCTCAGCATGTTTATAACGCACACCAACAAGGATATGCCCCGCCTCCCCAACAAGTGCACGCCCCTGGCATGCATTCCTCGCACTCCAGCACCACAGTGGTTGTCGGGGGAGGGATGAGGACAGCACCTGTTGTGGTAACGCCGGTTCACGAAAGGTATTTTTCAATCATAGAAATTCATGTTTTAATTACTTCATCCTTAATTAAGTATATATGATTGTATACGGTGTAAACATCACGGTCTTTTTTTTCAGATTTGCAGACAAGATCTTGCTGAACCTGTTGATCAGCCTGATTTTCTGGCCGTGGGTTATTGTGTGGCTGTTCATGGTATGTACTTTTTATGTATAAACTATTTAATACTGTATATGATTGAACGAGTGCCTTATATAAACCCGTGAAATTCATAAGTAGGTGTTGACATACACTTTAAAGAAAATCAAAAGAAATCAGGGTAGAATGTTCTTTTTCTTGATTCCGGCATTTGATTTTGATGGATCTTGAAAGATCTTAAATAGAATGAAGTCAAATAGTCAAATGCCAGTCAATCATCAAATAAATACAAGTACAAGTATAATACATTTGTTTAAGATATGAAGATAACAACTACTCGATAATGACAAAGTACATAGTGTGTTCCTCCTGCACTTTGGACTCTTTATGTATATAAAATAAATCGTTAATGCTGTGTACAAATTCTGACCTAACTCTAAGACTGATGCTAGGCCCCAAGACTATAAATTGAGAACTGACACTAAGCCTGTCTGTAACAGACAACACAAGAACGGCAATGTATTTTCAGTTTTTACAACATATGTTATGTATTTTGATTCAAAATTTAAAAAATAATATTATTTTATTTCAGTGTGCTTTTGAAAAAAGGGTGTGAAGAATTCCAGTGGATTCGCCAAGAGTGGCTTGCTGACAAGAGATCGATATAATAGTTTTATACTGGCCTTCTGCTATTACTGTTACATGTATATACAGATAATGTGTATCTTTAACACCATGTACTATTGTATAGTGTAGTATTATTGCATTGCATTCGTCATACCACATGACAGCAAGAAACCAAAATTGTGACTGAATAGAGATTCATTTAAAAAACAAACCCAACCATTTACATGATCATGATCACCAAATATGTCAATTCGCAAAGGAAGGATTTGGACCTCTTATTTCAAAGCATCATTACGAAGTTGTTATCTTTTTTATCAAATTTTTTCATTCTTTAATGTCGTTTGCTAAATTTTGTTCAATCAATTTAAATAAAATACACGTCTTTACATAGTCATATGCATGTACTTAATTTCACCTGAGAACACAACAAAAACATAGTAATTTCAAACATATGATATTAACTACCACTGCATGGTAAAAAATTTTCCTATTTTCTAGGAAAATCGATTGTAATTTATGTAGAAACTGACGAGACTGAAATCTACGCAGTCCTGTAAAACGACATGTCCGCAAATAAATAGAATCATTCTTGTAACCTTATAACCTAATTTCAAATGCATTGTGTTGCTAATTAATAATGTTTACTTTTGGTGTGAATTATTTTTCGATCAAATCTGAAAGCACGAAATTCATGGACCAAGAAGATTTAGTAATCATGGTAACCTTCACATCTACGGAAAATCATCCCGTTCCTCTGATGTAACGTGCTGACAATAATAAAAAAAAATTACGTACTATTATTTACTTTCTATGGATATATAATCGGTTGAACGAGTCAGATATAAACTATTAAAATATAAACTAATGTACTACTCCCCCCCCCCCCAAACTCGCACACAAACACTTTTCTTTCATCTTATTCTCACTAACTTCCTTTTTCAAGTAGTATACAGGTACATTTGTAAACGAGATATATACATAATATATAGACCGACATTATATTGTTTTTCTTTAAGGGACAAGCTATTACATTGTGAGATATGTGTACTTGTATCCTTTGTATCTTTTTCTACTGTCTTTGTCAATAAATCAATAAAAAAACAAAACAAAAAAACAATATAAACAATGAAATGGATTTTTGTTGATGTCTTTACATGCATATGGGCTAATGAGGTATATAGCAAGAATCCCTGTGAATACATGCTATAACTAAACCCCCCCCCCCAAAAAAAAAAAGTGAAATAAAATTAATGAAATTGAACTAATTAATTAGATTGAAAAATACATGTTATTCTTATCTATATTTTGATATGATAATTGAAATAACAATTTCAATAAGAAAATTTATTTTTGCCCATGTCATATAAAGGACGATTCCTTATATTTATATAATTTTCAGCATTTCTACGATGATATATTTATAGTCATTGATGAAATGTATTGGATTATGCATTACCAAATCGATTCGTAGTGTTATCACAGACAAAACACCGGAAAATGTAAATATTTGTTTGCAGAAATTATGCAATATTTCCCCCGGCTTCGTCCAACTCTGTGCTTTACCTTTGCAGGTAGAAAGCAACGCCTGAATGGTTAGCTTGCACGTAAACCAAGACAGACATGTGCATATTTGGTAATTGACAAACTTCATAGGTTTTTGGAGATTGTATGGGAATTTCGTATTTTTTTAACTGTAAAATCACATTTCATGCTCTTTAAGTAAAACTATTAATGGCGGTTATCTAATTACTTAATTTTCTAAATCAGTGCTTACCTAAAACATGATATGCCGTAATTATATTCATGCAGTACCGTCCTACATTGGGACACTTGACCCTTCCATCTATTCATCAGGAATTGTTTGAATCATCGCAAATGTAGAAATTTTAAAATCAGTCAAACAAAACAAAAGATAATTTAAGGGGCACAGCACAGGAAAACGAAGAGCATGTACATGTCATTGTTGTTGTATCATAGACCATGAATGTGTTCAGATGAATTGATATTAGTGTTTAAGTGTCCGCTACAAAAATAAAAGTAAACTTACATGTATATATCGTGATCTTTGTATTTTATAAGATAAATTTAATATTTCACATACTAGCAGAGACATAAATAACAGTATTAAACTAAATTAATATCCCTGTCCGAACCCCCACCTTAAAATGGAGGTGTTCGTAGCGAATGGAATGCGGATGGGGTTTCGGTTATTTTTCATATTTAATGAAATACTTTAAAGTTTTCTCTTTTTAAAATGTTACTCTTAATATCTTTGCCAACAGTCTGTTTAAAGCGGATAACCACTCTTTGCTGTAACGGAAATGTTAAATAGGTCGCAAGACACCGATTGATCATGAATTTCATATAATACCATGACCATCAAAAGTGTAGCCTATCGCATCATTGTTTGTTTTGGGCTGTTCCGAGGTGGTTATTATCAAGCTGACATGTAGTCATGTCACGTGTTCAAAGTGCACGCGACCACATCTAGACTACAGCTAGATAACCGGAGGAAGTCCCGTGATTAACAAAGACACTGTGATACCGTAAGTCAGGAAATATTGTGTTGCTAACTTATTTGTTGTATTTGCATATCATGTTGTTATAAATTTCGAGAAGAGTTCCTGGACAGAAATGGGTTTTATGGCTCCACACATTACGTAATTTATGGATTAAAGATTACAAGAACCGCTCATGGTCTCGTTTTGGTGTTGAACTACTAGTAGAGACTTAATTTTTGAATCGTGTAAAGCCGGTCGCTGGGTGGAGGTATGTACGGTAATGGGGGTCTGGTTTTATAATAGAGGAGTGGTCTGTTACAGTTAGTACTACAGTTGGAGGACTTTAAGTAATGAGAGTTCGATGACCAGAGGTCAATATAACTTTATAATGGAATTATTTTTTTTTTACGGAGGGATCTGAAATCTTGCATCGTAACTGCAAATCCGCGTTAGTGTCTTTAAGGGGGGGGGGGGGTTATATAGAATGTAGACAAACTTCATTATTTCAGTAGCGGGTGATAGTCACTTTGTTCGGTCCTTTGAATACGCTTATGGGGTTATTTACAGTTTAATATAACAAAGCGAAAGTGATGGAATTCGCAGAAAAGCAGCGAAGCATTTTCGTAAAAAGCATGGAATCTGAACTTCGGGGGGAGGGGGTGGCACAGGGTGTGTTTTTAAGATAGATCTGAAGCCAGGAATAAAAGTTAACATTTTCTGAAAACATTGATTTTTTTCTTTCAGATTAGTATACACAACGCGGAAATGTCTGTAAGTACATGTATGCAATTTGATCAGAAAAAAGTCAATGAGCATTTTCCTTCCCATTTATGAATTGTAGCTTCTTTGCTTTTTGTATAAAATTATACAGTAAAATTATTGATATCATATACGTACATTTATTTTAATGATGTAAATTTATGTTACACTTTATTTTAGGAAAAACCTCCCCCTTATCAGCCCGAACAAGGGTACCCCCCGCCCCAACAGGGCTATGGTCCGCCCCAACAGGGGTACGGTCCGCCACCACAAGGGTACGGTCCGCCACCACAGGGGTACGGTCCGCCACCACAAGGCTACCCCCCGCAGCAGCCTGGATATGCCCCGCCACCCCAACAGGGGTACGCCCCACCCATGCACACTTCACAATCAAACACAACCGTGGTAGTGGCGGGAGGGGGAGGGGCGGCGCCGGTCGTGATTCAGCAGGTGCCCGAGAGGTAATTTTTTGTTGACTTCCTTGTTGTTGATAAAGCTTTCCATTGTGGTTGTATTTTACCTTCACTCAGTTTATGTACAGAGAAAAAAACTCGACCGTGAAATAAAATGCGCTCTCTTTAAACAATTTGTCATGCACACAAGAATGATTTCCGATTTATATACTTCTGTCTTTTAGATTTGCAGATAAGATCTGCTTAAATTTGGTGATCAGCCTTTTCTTTTGGCCTTGGCTGATTGTATGGCTGTGTTTGGTATGTATGATATAAATATACTTCTATATACATATCCAATGTACCTTTCCATTTTAATTGCAATTTTCAATGATTCAAGCTGTAGTCAGCAATGTATTTATGTATTTGAGGCTTTTTATTTACATTAATTGGTCTTTTTATTACATTTTCAGTGTATTTTTGAAACATAGAGTTGGAGATCTGGTGCCTCTATATGGAGATACAGAACAACTTATGTGAAGAAACATTCAGTCATATAATCATATCAAATGGTTAATTCTGACGTTATTACGAATCATAAAGAATTCACATTGGGGTTTTTTATTAACATTTTTGTGATCATTTGAAAGAGCATAATCATACAGCTTGCATTTATAATGAAAACAGACATATTACATTTGGTTATTTTTGTATATTTACGTACAGTAAATAGTTTCCCTGTTTTTCTTATGGATTTAATCAAATGCTTTGTTTGGTGATTCATGCGGCCGGATGGATATTGGCGACATGGCAGGGAAAAAAAATCCTGCTATGGTCGCTTCCTTCATGAACCGCATGAATCATCAAAGAAAGCATTTTAATACTGTTTATATTTTTCATCTTTCTCTTAAAAGATGATGAATTGGTAATAAAAAGTAAGTAAAAGTAACTAAATTATTGTTAATCTGAATCGGAACATTAAAGAAAAGAAATGCATGTAGCTAAATATTATCATATGGGGTCTTAGAATTGCATTTCTTGTAATTTTTAAACACTGTTATAGATGCATAGTTTAGTTTTTAAAAAGTCAACTTTAATTCAAGTACACATGTAGCTGTAATAAATATTATTATACTTTCATGGAAAATACTTAAATCTGATTGGTTTAGACGCGGTTTAAATCCGTTCTATTGCGGCCCTCAGCATTAGCAACGCACTTTGCAATGGGTAGCACTATATAAATAGTGCCTGTTTGGGAGGGTAACTGTTGAAATTGACACCCCGAGAAAACATTGTCAACCGACGCAAAGCGGAGGTTGACAATGGTTTTCGAGGGGGTGTCAATTTTAACAGTATTATATAAGTAGTTTCTTTCCAAAAATGGTCACCTAACTCCGTAGTGCAGTGGGTTAGAGGGTTTACTACGAACCTGTAAGTCATGCGTTTGAATCCCGCTGGGGGTTTTACAATGTTTACCTTTACAAATATTTTTAAGGTGCCTCACTACACCTTGAAATAGTTTCTCAGATCAGCAGAAAATTACTTGATTATGATACAAAGCGTGATGGATAAGAAGTATATATGTCAAATAGGCGAAAAAATGTGCAATTTTAGATAAAAAATGATATTTTCAAAAATTTCATTCAGTAAACATAAACAAAAGCCCCAGGTGGATTCGAACTCATGACCTGCGGTTCATAAGCCTGAAGCTTTAACCACTGAGCTACGACGATATACATCTGAATCGATTGATACAAACAGTTTAATAAAACAGTTAAATCGCCATCTTGTGACGTATTGTCTTAAAAAATGTAAGTCTCGGTGTAGTGAAGTACCTTAAAAGCTATTTTTTGGTTAAATATTGTAAAATTTGAAAATTCTAAACCAATGAAAATTTTTCAATTATTTAGTACTTTAATCCACATTAATATCGACAGATGTCACATATCAACTTAAATAGAAATGACGTGAATTCTATAGCGAACCGTATGCGCATGATTTGCGCGCATGTACCAATTCGTTGTGTTACCCGTTGCCAAGTGTGTTGCTAACGCTGAGGGTATTAGAACGGATTACCAACTGCGTTTAAACCAATCAGATTTCAGTATTTAACATGAAAGTATAATAAATTAAAACGAATTGTTTCGTGCACCTTATTCTACGAGTAATGCGCATTCAACGGAAGAGCCTTTAGAACAGCCGAATAATGCTGACAAAAATGATCTTTGGTATAATAATAATAATAAGTTTGATGTTGATTTAATTGGTATTTGATTGATTAAATTCATTTGACTGTTAGAAAATATTTATATCATTGAAATGATTATCAGTGTAATTATAATACTGACTTTCAGTGTACAGTGAGATGTCTTTTGCAATGTGAGGATAACAAGAAAATTCAAAATATCAATGTCAAGTTTAAGATCATCTATGCATATCGATACACAATTTTCCATATTTAAAAAAGTAAGTCGCATCATTGGATTGACTATCTGTTCGTCCTGTTGCTTTGAACGATATTCATTCGTAGCAAGAATTTAAATTGGAGTTCGGTAGATAACTTGTATTTTGAAAGCACATTCTGTGCCTATAAAATACCCTATTTGACAGTGATCGACTTTCACACAGACTCATACGGATTCGCATCCTTTTCCTTATCCCACGCCCGTAATGACGGTGTCTTCCCACTTAGCCAACATTTTGAAAAAAAATACAGGTGAAATACAGGTAGATTTGTGTTGGCTAAGTTGGAATGGGGTTCAGGTAGAGAACAAAAGAATTTTCAAATTACAGGTAAGCTATAGTCTGTTTTCAGATGAAAGTAGGAGAAATAATAATAATAATAATATATATATATATATATATATATATATATATATATATATATATATATATATATATATATATATATTTGTTAGCCTACAGAATAATACATATGAATTGAGCTTCTGTCCCAGTAAATTATTTAATAATTAATTCAGATGAAAATGTTATTTTTACAAATGAACTGTTACATATTCCCCTATAATTCATGCCCTTGATTAGGGTACAGATATCATGGTTTTCATCATTAACTGAGATAATTATATAAGCTGACTTAACTTAAACATGGCATTGAAAAATATTGTAATTGTAAGAATCACGTTTGAAATTTTAACTATACATCATATATGGGTTATATTTAGATTTTTTTTTTCAATTTTCTTTGGTTTCTATGATTATATTGATTAATTCCAATCTACAGAATATGAAGTTAACAAAACACAAAAAAAGCTAGAGTTAAAGTGCTTATACTTTTAATGGTGTAAACTTTACATGTAATAAAAGGTTAATACATCATTAGTTATGAAGATTAAATCCTCCCTTGTCGTTTTCTATAAAGTTGACCTGCACCTGAAGATTGGGCATTTTGATTTTTTATGTCTTTTAACTAACAGTCCATAAACAATTAAGAACTCATCATTTTCAGGCTTTTGATTCTGTAAATTAATGGCCATAATAATGCTTCTCAATTTCAATTTGTTCATTCTCTCAGACCATTAAAATACACATGAACATGAGGTACAAAATTGTGTTATTTGCGTTAAACTGTAATGTCAAAGGAATATAATATTGTATTACAACATAGTAATACATATTTCTAGTCTTTTCATTCTTTAAAAACTTCTGATCGATCTTATTTATGTTTATATATTATATACATCCAAATTTAAACAGTTTAAAATTATTTACATGAACGTTTTAATCATGCAAATACCCGTATTGGTTTATACAGTCATGCATATGAAATGTTTTGTGTAATGATCTTGCAGAAAATTACTGACCTATATTTAAAAAAAAATGGTTATTTTTATTTATCTATTCTGTTTATCATGTTATAGGCAAAATTAAATGCTATTTGTTTTCAACAAACTATTCTCAGATAATTGATAACAAATACATTTACATGTGAAAACAGACTATAGTCTCGAGCTCCTGATCACTCAGGTGTGAAAATCAAAATGTTGGCCAGGTGGGAATTGAGAATTTCAGAATGTTGGCTAACTGGGATTGTTGTAATTTATTGAAAATATGTATATTGATTTTCAGAAAATATGTTTAAAAAGGATGTTTGCATATGCATACATGTGCGTAGACTAGGAGAGTGTACAATCGACCACATTTTATACAGATGACATTTTAAGGCCCGTATATGGATGGGAGTTGTTTTTATCAGCATAAATTCTAAGAATTTGAGTGAATTATTTTTAAACTTATATTTTCATTTACATTTTCTTCAAACACAAAATCAAGAAATACAACAGAACTGTGACTAAAAACATGCAACCCGATTTCATTAATTTCGACTGCCATTTTCGTATTTTCGATTTAATCGAAATTTTACTTCCATTGAATCGATCGATTTGTGACTAATATATATTATTTTAATATTTTTTTAGCAACAACTACATGTACAATTAAAAGATTTTCCTTTAAAAAAAAAATCAACCCCTTAGGGATATTTCGAATGTGATAGAATTTGGATAGTCCATATTATGTGTCATCTATAATCATATATTTTCCAGCTTCTAGTTCCCGGCAAAACTAACATCCCAACCCCCCAAAAAGAGATACTACTATGCTTACCCTCAAATTGGAAATATAAAATAATACATTTACTTTAGTTTCAATGTAGTGATTTAGATTTTTAAAATTCCTATTGTGGTAATGGTGCTTGGTTTGGTTTGGATGGGTGAAAAACAGTTTTATCAACAGTTCATTAAATTTAATGTGTTATTGTATTTTTGAAAGTGACGGAATTTTGTGATGAAAGAGTACCTCTATCTTTCGGACATCAGTGCACAAAATGATAAAATTAATATATTTGGCCAAATGGGATATCAATGTTATGTGTTTTTGTGTTGAAATAATCCGGAAATCACAAATCTGCGTTGAAGGTTTACTGCATTATTGAGCAAAGTCTACATCTCGTACTTTTTCTCAAGGCTCAATCTACTCGGACTGTCAGATAAGCATAGCACGGAACTGTCACATGACAAAGGCATTGTTTTCATGAAAGCCGAGGAAAATGTCGACTGAGTACCCTCCTTTTAGGCTTGGAAAACCAAGATACGACCAAGTAAGTGAACTGACAAAAATGAATTGGGGAAAAAAAACCGAAATACCGAGACCTAGCGCTGGTCACGTTCACATGGTTTGTACTATAGCATCAGTTTAAAGCCTTTTATGAATGACTTCTCAGCAGCAATATCTGTTTACACCAATGATGCATTATTTTGGATGTTTATATAATTTAAGATCATTGAATTAAGATTAATACCGTTTATCGGTCAATCGGGTAATACATGTAACATGAAATTCCTAACTCTTGTCAAAGTCACGTTTGCATTGTTATTATTTTTTATTTTTTTTTTTGGGGGGGGGGGGGGCTGAATATAAAAAGAAAAGGCTCATATTATGGTATTGAATTTTGTTTGAATGGGAATCTATCTTCCTGATCTTTTCAATTTATAAACATTTATTGTAAAAATGTAACAATTCTAAGAGCTTAAGAAGATGCTCACATTTACGATGGCATGCTATTTTTGTGATGATCCTTGACACTTATAATGTCCAGGAAATACAAAGCCTGGGTTTATGCAATGCACATGTGAGTATGACTTTATAAATGTAGACATAATGAAGATAAGAAAATTATATTTGCATAGTTTTGTAACATATATTTCATTGCATATTTTTTCCCTGCTGCAGCCATGTAACTTGACTAGATTTCCAATAAGCTTATTCACAAATTAATTTACTACTGTAAATGACTGTAATGATGATGTTTCATTCGTATTTTCATTTGAATGTATTAGATTAAAATTATTTTAGTCTACATTTGATGGAAGACTTCGCCACTTCTTTGATGTCATTGATCCTAGGACCCTCTTTACTTCAGAGGTGGGTACATGTATATTTATAGCTGTTTTTAATCAATGGAAACGGGATGACTGCATTTTAAATTAGCCATAGATTTAGTTCAAGGCCATGTTCTTGAATGTAGGAATGTATGATATTGTTTTAAAGGTTATAGCTTGATTGGATTGAATTTCTAACCACAAGTATTGGTTAATAACTGCCATGCAATGCCTGTTAAAATGAACTAATTGATAATTCCTTTTTTTTTTAATCAAATAACTTTTGTCTGGTTTGATATAGATACAATGTGCATAAACATATTACCTGGTACACCAAATAATTCATGAGATTTTATCTTTGTCTTTTCTTTAACTAGGAGAAGCTAAAGAGTTGTGTTAAACTGTTAGATGATTTTTCCAAAGGCCACCTACCCCCAACTGTAACAAACAAGGATCTATGGGAAGCTCAGAAAATAAAGCAGGTGAAAATTTAAAAATGGTTAACAATCACACCTTTTATGACCTGGTTATGTCTATAATTTACATGTGCATGCACTATGGATTCATTTAAATTCATTGGCATCAATTCTGTCAAATTTGTTACAGGATATTTTATGCTAATTTGTGAACATTGCATTTCATGTTCATGTCTTATATGAATATAAATTTTTATGACTATATAGTATACAAACTCAACAACAAAAATTCAGCAAAAAATGATGAAACCCAATTTTATATTTTCCATTACAATGATTTTATTCTATTTTTGATTTAAACATATCCATATTGTTTATTGCAAAAATAGAGGCATTGAGGAATTTCAGATATGTAACATGTGTTGCTTACACATGTTACATATCTGAAATTCCTGATTAAAATCGGATCTATGATCCGCTCAGACAAATTCGATATCACTACACAAAGCTTTGTGTAGTGACCTCAAATTTGTCGGAGCGGATCAAAGATATGATTTTAATTCGATTGACACATAAACATGTATACCGGGTATGAATAATTGACTGTAATTCAGTGCATTGTGCAATAATAGCAATATTAAAAATAATGACTCTGAATTCATTTTATCTTTTTTTAACATGTTCCATAGGCAATCATTCATCCAGACACTGGAGAGAAGATTTTTATGCCCTTCAGGATGTCAGGTAAACTATTAACCAGTTTTATTCGTGTGCGAGAAATTTTCGCAAGGTTCATGAGAATCACCTTTGTCACAAATATTTCTTGCTGTGAACAAGTCCTCAAATGTCTGTGGTAAATTTTTTTGTAAGGAATCTATGTTGTGGTTGCAAAAATTTAGTCACTGTAAACCAGCTTATTTCCATTGTATTGCAATAAAGAGTATATTAGATTTCAATTTGATGTTGACTGTTGTTTCAGGATTTGTACCTTTTGGCTCTCCAATGGTAAGTGTTTTTCTTATATATGAATTTAGTAACTGTAATCGAAATATAAATTTTGATTTTTACCCTCATGTTTTCAGTGCAGTCTTCTTTCGTTGAAAACAGTTCTTTAATTGTCAAATGTATTTTTAAAAAAAATGAAGTCTTTCAGAATTAAGTGTTACATGCAGATAGTTTTCATAGAATATGCAAAAAATTATTTTTTTGAATGCGTTTGATTTCTTTTGACTTTAAAAAGTATAATGTGAATTCGAATTAGTAAATCAGTTTGGCCGTAACATTGCAAAGAATTGATGAATTTTAGACTAATATCATTTTGCATGTAGTGGTAAGATAACTTTTTCCTCTCTTCAATCTTAACCATTTACTTGGATGATTTTTTACTAGGTGGTAGGCTTGTTGCTGCCCAACCAGACCATTGCCAGCACCATCTTCTGGCAGTGGATCAACCAGAGTCACAACGCATGTGTCAACTACGCCAACAGGAACGCGACCTCCGTAAGTCATTCTGCCTTCTCTTGCCACTGATTGGTCAGTTATTTGATGCGGGCAGGTGTAAACTCACTGTCCGTTGCAAGTCATTTGCAGTGAATTTAATATGTACGGTATGTGTATTAATAAAAATTATATAGTGTGGTTAATAGGTTTTGATTATCAATGTATGGCATTCAAAGACACTGTTACTTAATATGAAATATATTTTTATTTTTTTTGCATGTGTGAATGAAGCTTGAATACTGGTCACAAAATAAGCTGTCTAGCAAACAAGATTAAAGAAACACAGAAAATGAAACAGTTTCTGTCTATGTCATAAATTCAATCTTTCTTTCGAAAATTACTAATTTTATTAGCAATTTAACATTTTTTAGGAGACATAAGATGAGATACTTTTTAATTTGTGTTGTTTTGTTTGTATGGTATATTTTGCTCTCTTTTTGATAGATACTTGAAAAAATTAAATTATGAGATATATTTATACAGATATTGCACAATTGTAAAGGAGATGCATGAAGTCATATTCCTGAGGACATATCATTGTACAGGTCGAGACCACTATATTTTGTGACGTCGGCATAAATTTGCATACTAAATTATCCATCTGTTTACTTTCATCGACAAACCAATCAGGTGATTGAGTTGCAAGGCATTGTGGGCTACTACAAATTTCAGTGAATACAAAGCATATTGAAAATATATTTAAATAGGTTGATAGAAGTCCTCATATGCAATAAGTCCTCATATGCAATATTTTTTTAAATGTGAGCATAGATATTGAAGTTCAGACATAATTGTCCATATTACTTTCATAAATTCTGTAAAATCGTTCAAAATGAGTTTCCAAACGACAATTTAAAATGGTAATTCTGAAAAATTGTTCAAAATGAGTTTCCAAACGACAATTTAAATTGATATATAATTCTGAAAAATCGTTCAAAACGAGTTTCCAAGCGACAATTTAAAATGGTATAAAGTAATATGGACAATTATGTCTGAACTTCAATATCTATGCTCACATTTAAAAAATATTGCATATTAGGACTTATATCAACCTATTTAAATACCCCATTGTCAATGTTTAAAAGAGAAGTACGTCCTATTGAATTAGAAGCAGTGAGTACCGTTTTTTCACGTGATACCCAATATTTGGGACAACATTAATAGAATGCGCGTTGATATTTTCTTCAGGGACATTCATCAGAATGCTTAACGGACAAAATACTATATGCTGCGTACCTTGCGCTTCTGCGTTTGGATATTTGTGCATTTCTACTACCGTGGCTATTCACGTATGTTAAAAATGTAAAGTTACCTGTATTTATTTCTAGTGCACACTGATAAAGTCATCAATACACAACTGTGCATTTTTTCTTATCAAAATGTATTTGTACTTGTATGCGTATGTTTGTCAGTCGTTTGATACTGATCAGTTTTTGAAGCAACAATTGATCAACTAAAGCAACAGTATTTTTCAATGTGAGCATGGAACAAAGTTAATGGTACGTAATCTTTTCTTTTTTACCTTCTGAAGTAAAAATCAAGAAGTACAAACACTCCGGCAAGCAATTAAATATTGTGAATAAAACAGACAAAAACCACGTGCGTTTGTTGAATCGTAAACACGTTGTAGACCTTCATGCATTGCAACTCATTCACTGGATTGGAGAATCTGTTTTAAGTAAATACTGGTAGTGTACCTGACCTGTTGTACAATTTAATATTTAGTTGAAGACTTTAAGTATCTCTGGTTGCAAAACTTTGATACTTACTGTAAACATAGTGATGTCTTTCTGTCAAACAATATCTATATCATTTCAGAAAGACAAATAATACCCATCCATTGTAAGTTCTCTGTTTTCTCTATCCTTTAGGCTGTCATACAATATAGAGTTGTTTCCCTCCCTTTAGTACATGTATTTAAGTTCGGTTATTTTAAACACTTAAACTTCTTTTATGGGTTTTTTGTTTTTTTATTTTTTTTTTTTATTTGCTGTTTGACTGCACACAATTTTTAGGCATTCAAAATTTAGCATTTTGAATGTACATTCATATACCTAACTAAAATAAATTGCAGCTAATACAGTGCCAACAATACGTATTTATATGTTTATTGGTAATGAAAATTGAAGGAAAGCAATAACCTTTTATTATATATAAACATTGAAAAACAATTTTACCTTTTGTAAAAAGTTTTGTTTTTTGTTTATGAATTTAATAGTTTTGTTCTAGCTTTTAAAGGTGGGATAACACACCTGGAAAAAGTCACTCAAATTAACAAGACATTATTTGATAATGAAAGATATAATGATAAATAAATGTACATATGTCAAATAAGTGAAAAATTTGCAGTTTGGGGATAAAAAATGAATATCTAAAATAATTATTTCAGTAAGTAACAACAAAAGCCTCTGCGGGATTCGATCTCGCGATGTACGGATCACAAGACAGACACTTTATCCACTCGGCTATGGAATAAGTTACATGTTGCAGTCGATAATATCCTTTATATAAAACGAAATGTCGTTTTGATCAGCGGTCAGCCATTTTGTGATGATGTGTTATTCCACCTTAAGAGTAAATAATAAGAGTATGATTATAAATTAGTATTCTACTGATAGTAACAATAACAACACTTGGTATGACAGAATGTTTTGTGTTTTACCTGCAGCCTACTCCAATGAGCCGATTCCTACTGGGGTACACTGGAGCAGTGAGCACAGCCGTGTCCATCGCTGTTAGTATGACAGTATTATAACTGTCAATCATGATCTATTTCTATCTGTAAACAAATTATTTCTTTGTGTTAAATTGTGTACTAATTTTATATCTTAACTTTACAAAAATGTTTTCAAATGTTTTCAAAGAATTTAAGTATCAAGAGTTTTCAGTATTTATTAAGATATAAAAAAATCACTTTTATTCTATTAAGATCATTTTAAAATTTAAGGTGGGATTAAATCTACTGATCCAAAAGGCCAACAAATTTAGTCCTGCTACCAAAGTCCTCATACAGAGGTTTGTTCCATTTCCTGCAGTGGGTGAGTTCTCTCTGTCATAAAATCTTTCAAGTTTTTCAAGATGAATTGAATATTTGATTTAATTAAGACCACTGTACAGTTTAGTAGCGTTATAAGCATGACATTTTTATTCATGCATATAAACAAATTCATGTCAGATGAGATTTCTCTGGAAATTAAACAACAGTACAATATTTATATATTTGTATAATTTAAATGGGTATTGTGTATATCTATCATTATCAACTCATACATGTACTGTTGGTTTATCTTTAGCTTGTGCAAGTACTTGTAACTTACTGCTGATGAGGAACTCGGAGCTATCTACCGGTATAGAGGTGGAGGATCATAATGGAAACGTTATAGGAAAGTCCAAAGTGGCTGCCAAAAAGGTTAAAAAAAAACTTTGCATCAACAAATAAAAAAAAAATGTTGATTTATATTTATACAAAAGCAGTATGATCATTATGGTGCAAGTTTTTGTTTATCAGGATAAATGATTTATTCCTGTTTCAGGCATTAATGGAGACTGCAATCACCAGAATGTTCTTGCCCGCCCCAATCCTTGTCATTCCACCAATCATCATGTCCCTTCTTGAAAAGTAGGTCAAATTATGTTCAGGTAGTGGATGCTTGATAAAGCTTCACAATAACCATTTTTTCCTTCGATAAATATCATTCCATTGATAATCTAGTTATTTCTGTTTTGTTATATTATGTCATAAGAATATTATGTTATAAGAACTATGACAACATTTAAGATCAGACGACACGTTCTTCGAGAATCTTTTTTGTATCTCCTCGTAATAAAGAGTTCCAATAAAAAATATTAATTTTATAATTACTTTGAAAATGATCAAAATTTACTTGAATTTGGTTATATGTGTACGTGGTCGAGTGGTTAGAACCGTGGCCGCTCACTACCAGAAGCATATGGGTTCTAGTGGTCGTGAGTTCAAAGCCCCGCCCCGGCGGAGATATAGTTCTAATTTAGTGAATTTCGCTGTGCTGTAGATGTATTATATCAGCAATTCAAGTGTATTTTCAAGAAGATTATATAGGAAATTGCATACTCTAGTATTTTGCAGAAATGCCTGGTAAGGTACCCTAATTTTTTGCAAGAAAGCTTGTCAAAGTAGTAGTTAACCATTAACAAATTCCTGGAAAAAGTTATCTAAAATTGAGGAATGTGTCGTCTGACCTTCATGAAGTCTTTTAAACATCAATGTAGAGTTATCTCTCTTTGCTCATGATTTGCCTTGTTGGAGGAAAGAAGTGTGTCATTTCATCTAAGACAAGTTTTGTTTTCTAGGACTGCATTCTTCAAAAGATATCCACGTGTCCATTTACCTGTCCACGCTTCTGTAGTCACCATTTGTTTTGGATTAGCTCTTCCTGTTGCCATAGCAATATTTCCACAATATTCAAAGGTACCTGTCACATATTTTATAACTTATTCATCTTTTAACGGCAAGGAGGATTGTCTTCAGTTCAGGAGTACAGGAAAAAGAGACATTGAACACCTGTTCATAGTGATTTACAATGTGATAAATGCTATAATTTTTTTTAAGTTATATTCTGTAAATCATCTTTTGATATGATATACATGAACATGGTCAGGTTGTAGCAATATGAGCCTCCTGTAACATTAAAAATATCAATGTTGCAAAGATTCCTTGATCTTGATTTAAACATTATTCTTACAAATCAATTAGAGTACAGGAATGCCTTCTTAGCTTTTAGTTCTTTCTTTTCTCTTTTCTTGCTAGCGTTTGCTATGGATACCGGGGTCTATGCATGGCTTACTGATTTCAACTCTCTCTCTCTCTCTCTCTCTCTCTCTCTCGCAGTTCTTAGAAAAAAATGCTGAATTCCATGTCAGAAATAAATAGCATGACAATAAGTTATAAAAGTCACCAAAGCCATTTTCCTGAACATTGTTTTGCCCTCTCTTTGCTAACTGTTGAGAAGGTAGCTATAGAGATATACCAGTATTTATCCTGGTAAATTTTGTAACCCTTCTAGTAAAACTTCCATTGGTCCTGCCATGAAGTGACTTTTTTTATTGGGTTTAGATGTTTAATTATCTTCCATTGCATGGACTTTTGTTGTATAAGAAAACTATATAAGAAAGTCATGGTTATATTCTTTTTAACAGCATTAGCCTAAATATGCAAAATGGCCAAGAGCTGTAATTCTGAGCCCCTGTACTGGGCCCCCAAAAAACTAGTACCATGCAATATCTAAAATAGATCATGAGAGGATGTAGTATTCTATTATATATATTCTGCTCTATCCTTTTATATACCAACAAACATGTGATAGCCGGCAATGGAGGGTTTTTTTTCAAGGTTATTCATGCCTTTCTTAGGGCTAGTATTCCAAAAGGGCACTTGCATAGCTAAAAAAAAAACAAGAAAAGTGACGTAGAGAAAGGATGGAGGGACCCCCCCCCCAACCTTTCCTTCGGTGTGTGGCACCTACCACCAGGGATCTAAATACAAACTTGAAACTATTTTAAATTACCTTGTGATTAGTTTATTATCAAAAAATTGTAATCTCCATGTTCCTCAGAGCCATGGAATAGATAGGCGCTCGTAAACCGCGAACGTTGTGGATCTGTGTGTGACGAGTTCCTAGAAACAGAGATGTTTCAGGGTTACCTTTCTGAATATCATCTGAAAAAATTAATAGCCGAGTGCTTAGAAAAAAAAAAATTCACGCCAGCTATGCTAAATGGTGAAATTTCCTACTGTATGGACAAGAAAAAATTTCCCGCTAGGTAATCTGTATGGTAGAGCTGCAACACTGTAATATCACGATAAAAGCTCATTTTCTGGGACAAGACACAAATAATACTCATGCGCGGATCCAGAAAATTTTTCCAGGGGGGGTCCGAAGGATAATTGTGTTTGCCAGGGGGGGTCTGAGGCATATTTTCGCGATAATTTTACTATGTAAATTTAATAAATTTTCATTTTCCAGGGGGGGTCGGGACCCCCCCCCCCCCCGACCCCCCCCCCCCCCCCCCCCTCTAGATCCGCGCATGATACTGATTTTGTTTTGTATTTTGATGAATAACATTCATTTTTGAAGAAACAAATTTTTTCCCACCTTCAAAAATTATACTTCGAAATTTTGTATAAACATTTTTTTTTATAGACAGTTCCTTTTTATTACAAATATATTCTTTCCTCATTGTCAATGAAAAAAAATTGAGAACTGAAATGGAAAAAGGTATTTTATAGAATTTAACTCCACACAAATATGCATTTAAGTAATTAAAAAATAACCACAAACATGCTTGCACTGTACATGTATCTTTAAGAAATAAACGTTGATTGCCATGTCTCGGAATTTCGACCAACCCATGTATGAAAGAATCCGATTTTAAATATTATCGACAGTGACGTATGGGCTTACATTTGACGGGTTTCTAAGAAAACACTTCATTTATCTTGGACAAAATTTTGAAAATTTGTAAGATAAGAGGAAACCCCAAAAGAACTTAAAGATTGATGACAAAAATAACAACAGAAAATGATAAGGCATATAACTGTCTTGGAGCTTGCAGGAACTAGCCGTGTAAATTGACAGCTTAATAGCTTATCAGTGGTGTTAACTATGTTTTCACAAGTGCAAGAAACGAACATTTACGAAGAAACATGTGTATTTCCATCAGATAAAGACAAGATCGTTTCACTTTTGATTTAGAAAGACAAACTTTTGACACCTTTGAAGGGGCCAATTTATCCAAACAAACTATAACTGCCTCTTCCAATTCCTGTAATGAGGACAACCCCGGAACATCGGAAAAACAATTAGCGATATTTGCTGGGTCGTCCCTCGTAAAATTCAGAACCCGGCCGATGAAAAGGATTGTCTTATCACACGCTTCAGCGGCAACGTCAAGACACCCAACATCTGCAGGAGCCAATTGGCCCCCTAAGAAGTGATTATGATTTATTAAGCGTTTTGTAATTGGCAAATTAGGTAGAGCATGATGTGTGTCAAAGATAGGATGAAGCGGGCAAAATATGGAAGGAATACTATTGTCTCTGCTTGAACTTCATTACGCCGCGTCGTCTGTCGCCTCGCTTTGGGATGGCTGTAAATCACGGTTTTCGTGGTCCGCTCGTTAGGTGTTTCTTTTGGCAGAGTGGACCTCAATTTGGGCGAGGAACACAGAGGAAATAGCAAAAACCTCAGCATAATGTGGTGTGTTTCCCTCACTAATTGTTATTTACTCTCTGTGGTTTTCAGGTAATGAGCGTGCTATGGGTCTTTGGTGCTGATAAGCTTAATTGTTTGGGTGGATACCATTGATTACTACGATATATTCTTTTTTCAACACGTAGATATATTGTTACAAGCTAATTAGGAGAAAACAATTATCTAATTTAGAACTTGGTGATAAGCATTTGTGCTGAGGGTTCCGTTGGTTTTCTCCCCTCTCAGAATCCCAGATGTACAAAGAATGCCTGCGTGTATTTGAAATTCTAAAACGAATTAGCATATTATAAATTTTGAATTGCCCACTGGGTAGGTGTTAATACGTATTTTACTTTGACTTTTTGTTTCAGGTTGATACGGCCAGTCTGGAGCCCGAAATTCAGAAGCTGACAAAAGACACCACGTTAATTTATAACAAAGGGCTTTAGTCGAAACAAGATTTTGTTAACCTATATTTTTATAAATATATATTCTGTCATGTAGATTTTTCCTACATGATACTGGGGACCGGAGTTATAATTAAAATGATATTGGTCTTACTATATTTTCATGTGATACTTTGTATATATACATGTGTATATGTATATATATATATATATATATATATATATATATATATATATATATATATATATATATATATATATATATATATATATATATAGATTACAGAATTGATGAAATATTGTGTATACACTACATCAAGTTGTACTGATTTTTTGAAAATATATAATAATTAAGTTTTGTAAACCAATGTTATGTTAGATGTGTTGATTCTTTGTGGTTTACTGCTCGTAATCTATGGAGGAAAAATATTCTGAGGCCTCGCCAAACGATTGTCCTGTGATGATACAAGCCTCCATTCCTATTTCTCCGAAGAAGAATTTTCAGAGATTCCGTATTGTTACAAGGACAACCTTGTTTGCAATCCCCATGAATAAATGAATTATGTCTTAAATTTTCAATTTAGTTATGCTTTGTAATTATTTTTTTTTCTCATTGGAAAACCTACCCTAAATAAATATACCTATATAAAAGGTCGTTTACTTTAGAAAGATGGCAGAAAGAAACCGGAGATAGGGGGCTCTTTTATTCAAGAGAACTAGAACCAGTAAGGGGAAGAATAGCACCAATGAAATTATTGACAAATATAATTTGTCATATATTTGATTGAAATCAATTCCACCGAATGCCTCTGTTCTATGGTAGTCGTTCACTTTAGGATAATTACGACAATGTGTGTTGGTGTGGATTTGTGAGGTTTAAAAGAATTTCACAGAAATTTGCCGTCACTCTGAAATGTTAATTTTCACAAGTCCTGGTAATTAACATAGTCTTTTTTAAAGTGTCAAAATATCGCACACGATGTGCACGAATATACCCATCAGTTTGGAGAAAATTTCTTAGAGTTAACCTGCAGGGGACTTATCCGATCATTTTACCGAGATGTTTATATCATTGTATTTTTTTTCCAAAAGAATTGAAGCACATAATAATATTTTGGATACAGGCATACATATCTTGACAACCCCTCCCCCCCCCCAAAAAAAAAAATCAAAAAAAAAAAAAAACCAAACAAACAAACATATACATACACAAAAGAAGAATAAAATATAATATTTGACGATGAACTACGAAGTCCGTTACACAATTCATTGCGATGCTGTGTTGAGATTTATAATTGCTATTTTTCCAGATGAACATGTTTATACGAGCATCACTTAAGGAGGTTTGGTGGTCAAATTAAACTCCAGATCTTCCTAAATTTTATGATACTATCAGTATGATGCCTTAATATAAAACCATCATTTGGTATAGAAAAAATCCATATATTTTAGCTTTGAAATTCGAAGACTTTGCTATGATTGACGGGCAGGCTAGCTATAAGTGAAAGTATGGAGGCATAAGCCTTGCAAAGCAAAAAGCCATTTTCATAATTTACTAGCCACGAACACCTTCAAAGTATTGGGATCTTCACATTCTTGAGATTTCGCCGACATCAAATGATGTATTGCGGATGTTTGCTTTCTAATTGATTTTATACCAGTCAATGTATACTCTTTTTTTTTCATTATAGTAATATAATATTCAGAAAGTACAACTTTGGGCAATACAACCAATTATAATATATATAGTTAGTTTACTAGTATACAAATATACACGCAGTTTACATAAGACACACGACTACTTGTTATACGACACAGTATTACTTATTGTCCGTTTTGTGTAGAATATAATAAAAAAGAAATATTGTTTCTTAAACAATTTACTGTTCTTGTAATTCTCTTGAACAAATTTTTTGAAGAAGAAAAACAATACTGCGAATAAACAGCATTTTATTGATTAAGTATGTAATTTTTTTTATCCTGACCCGAATATCAAAAATTGAGAAGGTTATCAAATGAAACCGTTGCGGGTTTTTAACAAAGGAGGAACCTTACAAATTCATAGATCAAGTAAAAATAAGAAATAAAATGTATTTATTTTTACTTGTTTATTCATACGGCATACAGCGTAGGGTTTTAGCTGTTAACCCAATAAAGCGATGAAACGAGAAACTCACATTTTTAAAATCAATGATATTGCAAAGAATATATGCACAATTTTTTTAAAAAAATCATAAATCGGCCAATTTTAAAGAAACTGGCTTAAAAAAAATTTTCCTGTTTAAATGAGCGGTTAAAAAACCTTTTGTTATTTATACTTGAGAAAAGGAATAAAAAATTGCAAGTTTTTATAGGATTTTTAATTTTGATACCAAACAAACATGCTAACAATTTAGGTAAATAGATGTATTTTCATTGAAATAGAGACAAAATCCAAAGGGACAAATATCTATTACAAACTCACTTTTTTGTAAATTTCGTACAAAGCTCAATTCATCTTGGCTATTTTAATATGATAGTGACTTTTACTTTTTGACTGTATGCATGGTTACTAAACTGCGTTTTGTATAGACTTCCAAAATCGTAATTTTTTTGCGAAATAATTAAAACTTATTAAAGTTATTTTTTCAGTAAACTATCAAAAACTCTGTATGTTTCGCTTTAATGAGATGAAATTTCGAACAAACTTGAAAAAAATATAAGAGTTTGGTCGATGAAGTAAGTAAGTTTTGTATTCGAATCTATGATATTTAGGAGCTGTGAAATAGATGTCAGATAGGTGTCTTTACGCTCAGTATCAAATGTCTTGTTGAATTGATAAAAAGGCGTCCATATTGCTACAGTGACTGTCTGGAGTGGTATGGACAGATCAAAGATTTCTATGGAGGGCAAAAACAAAGAAAAACAACAACAAAACTGTAAAGCGAACATGATTAACTTAGATTGTGACGGCTTTATTTGTGCTTAGCAAGAAAAAATATCATTTTTCATTCTCAAAATCTCACTTTCCACTTAAGTAATAATTAAAAGGGGGAAAATTATGAAATAGTGTTGTTAACATCCTACAAGAATACTACGTGTATTCAACCCAAACCAGTGTCGATAAACAAGCCCAAAGCATCAAGTTAAAGAAGTGGAGATTTTGACCCGAAATTAAATACAATTTCAATTTAATTAGAATTTTGTTTTCATTTCGCAGTGGCAAATCTATTATGAAAGGACAAGCACCCTGTCAATTTACATTTTAATTTACGGGGTATTCCCTTCTACAAAATCTCCGTATCACCTCTCGCTGTAAACACGTGTGTTACCGCTGTTAATCCCCTTTCTGTTGGATCTGCCATTAAATATTATTTTGCATTTATCAAGAGGAAAATATGGTGCGGAATATTGATGTTTTTATTTTAATACGAGGGTTAATGGGATTTGGTGAGCCGCCATCTGACGGCAGGTAGCGCAATGACCCGTGGAGACACGTAAGTGATAAATCGTCCAATCACTGTCCACGGTTTAACGAGCCATTGAATGTCTTTTGAAAAGCAAGATGACGGAATTACGCCCCTTGCCACCTTTAAATGGTTTCCAAAAGACAAAAATTACAAATGCACCGAAAACTCAGTGATTTGCAATTATTTCCGATACTTATGTGTACCTCAAAACAATTCACATTACATGTATTTAGTTCGACTTCATAAATTTGAAGTGAATTTTTGTTTATTTGATTATCCGATAACTCTCTTTTATTGTTGTGAAGCAATGCCATTATCATTTTGACAAAAAAAAATTTTGAAGATATACTCAGGGAAAAAAACTATACATTCAGGTTCAATATGTTGCCAATGTCTAAACAGCCTTCTGGCGGGTTTTCAATTGATTCTATCATCAACACAACTAGACGTGAAACTTCAAGAGAAGACTCACCACTTTCTAGAAACAACGTTGACAATCCGAGACCGAATTTGGGAACGCGAAGTGAACTTTCCGCCATTAACGGCAGGATTCCTCCTTTACACCCGGCTCTTCCACTCCATGTTCGGAATCTACTGTTGGCCGGAGAGACAACGAGATCCCTCCCTCCGGACGTTTTTCACTATGGTCAGTCTTGGCCCCTTCACAATACATCTTTGCCCTCAATATCAACACTGGCCCGGTCTTTGCCGCAATACACAGAACCTTGCCTGAATGCCGGTTTCCCGGGTCTCTGGCCTCAAGTATCGGAACAAATGGCCTTCCTGAACCCTTGGCTGGTCACTAGAGGGACGCAGTCTCTGCTTGGGCTTCCTTTAGGTATGCTGTTTGTCTTTTTTAGTTTTAGAGAAATGTTTTGATACCCAAAATAGAATTCCTGTTGTTATTCAAATGCGTAAATTGCTTTCTTGCATTTTTATTAAACAGAAATTAACAAAAACACTGAAAGAATGATCATTTTTGGTGTATTTTGTCTGAAAGAAGAATGGAATGATAATAAATTTCACACAAAACTCCTTATTTAACTCGACACAATTAATAATCTGACAATTATTATCTAGATATTTAAAATAAAATAACAACAACAAAACTGAGAATGCAAATGAATAAATATTGAAGACACATATATATATTCGTCTATTTGAAAGAAGGCTAATGTTTTAATGTTAATAATTAAAGAAAATTACAGAGAAAAATGCAAAAGAAAACTACATATCTAAATCTCATTTAATAAAATTCTAATACATACCTGCAGCTTATTTAAATGTAAATATTATTTTTTAGTTTAAAATAAAATGGCGCACATTCAAAACATAAAGCGTATGACCATAACGGAAGCGAGAAATGATCTGCAAATATTTTGTGTGGTCAAACTTTAATCTCCACCGCTTTAAGTTCATTAGCTTCTTGAATTTCCCAAACATATTTACCAAAAGTCTTTATATTGGACTAACAAAATAAAATACACAAATATAAAAACTATGTCCTGTTGCTTTGGCACACAATCTTGTTGTAATGTTGTGATATCAAAGGAAAACGCAAAATAAGATCAACAGTTTAAATCAAGATATTGATACAGTGCTTTTTATGCTTGAATTGGGAAAAAAACAAACTTAAAACCAGAAATATAAAATCACAGTGCTTTATAAAGGAAAAGAACATGAGTTTAAGTAAAAATTTCAAAACATTACGATTTTGTTTAGTCAAGTTCTAACAAACTTCATTTTATTTCTTTTGAATAAAACTAGTATTTTGCAATGATCATCATTGACTGGGATATGTTCAAATACATTTTTATTAATGAAATAGTAATAGATTTATCATTCTCGGGAATTATTAACTTAAATGGGGTCAATTCCCCGTTTGAATAAATATTTATATATCTATACTGTTCACTGTCGGGTTAAGTTACGATAAGAATGATAGAACATATGACCTTTCCTTCAATGTCTTGACTTTTTCGATTTTATTTGTAAGTCATTCACAGTGAATTTGATACCCAAACACTCTCTTAAGTGAAATCCAAGAGGCCTGATCTGTACATTTAACACAATTCTCAGACAATACAAGGTGGTATTTACTAAAACAATTAGATTGAAAATGATGTTCTAAAAGCGACTAATGCATTTCAAACTTTTGAAAATGTATGAGTATAAATCGTCTCTTCGTGTGTGGCTGTCGGCAGTTGGAAACACGACGACCATTAGACTTTCATTGTTTCCCAACAGTACAGTCCTACGTTGGCACCATCTAGGGAGAAATATTGATTCAATCTTGATATAATGGCACCAAAGGAGGAACCCAAGAACAAAACAGCCCCACACCGTCCGAGACAGATTGACCAGAACTGGGTATATAATATTGTGGGTGGCTTTTTTCTGGATCTTCTTTATAAAAAAGTATAATCGAAGAGGGACAATTGACGCAATTTCCTGTCTGTATTTTGTAATGTTGGTAAGCGCCTGCCCGATTCGTATCGGCCCTAGAAAAATGTTTCGCTCTTGGGGAGTTGTTTGTTTCACAAAAGTAAAAGAAAATAATCCGTCTGTCCGCGCATTAATAAGCTTCTAATTATGTCTATGTTTATAAAATGTCATTTTTTTGAAAACAATTTATAAAGAATACTTCAAAGCGATTCTGTTGTTTCCTAAATGGGAATCTACTGAGCGAACTTGCTAATCTAACATAATTTGCTATAATTATTCGACAAGAAATGTAATTTTATATTGGACAAATGGATTGAACGAAATAAAACCTTCTGTTTAAAGTTATATGAATTGCACCAACGTCCATTTTTTTTACGCTTTGGATTTTACTTCATGATCATTTATTTTTCGTATTTGGGATTTTAGGAAATGCTACGTTTTACTTTAAGGAGGCCGGATGGTCAACCAATGACCCGTCAGTTCTGTCTGAAATTTTAACATATGGCATGTTTATAATTAGCTAAAAAAATTATTTAGTTTAGAAAAAATCCATATAATTTACCATTCAAATTAGGATATTTTCCTATAACTTTATATCTATGGAGCTCTTCTTCTAAAGGAGATCAATACAGTCTAAAAAATGGCCCCGACCATCGAGCCCTTTTAAGAGAAAATGCGACGCAAAAATATATTCCTGTTTAAATAATGCAACGTTAAAAAGATTCACCGAAACTCTAAAATTTAAACATAATGTAGAAATAGTAGTAGTAGTTTTTATTTTAAGTGACATATGTATATACATTCTACTACATATCAACAACAGTAGGTATATTAATTTAACACCCGGTCCATTGGGCCTATATGCCACCTTTAACATAGTTATATCTGCAAAAATGACACAGCATAAGATACTTGTCAGTGTACAAGTCTTTAAGTTATTTAGATTTTAACAGTTGATGATAAAATAAGATTTACTGAGTATAGACAGAACAATAATGACTGTCTGTGACTATAGCATGACTATAAATGTTTTACAACCTAGCAGGTACAGTTTGAAATAAGTACATTCAGTGTATATGCATCTTATCCTTCTCTTGAATTAATCAAATAAAGTGTGTTTAAAGAAGTAATAATAATAAAAAGGACAATGTAATAGAAATAAAACCAATTTTCAGAGCAAAACGTACAAAATCGTTCCTCAAGAGGTTCACCGTGGTATCTACCTGTCTCAGTTCTAAATTTCCACATCTAAACTGAGCCAATGTTGATTGCAAATACCCAGGCATAACCAAAAACTCAGCCAAACACTGTTTCAAATTGTATATCATGTGCTTAATTTGGGATTAAATACAATATCATGTACTTAATTTGGGATTATTGACCATCTCACTGCTCTAAAGCTAGACA
Source organism: Magallana gigas (assembly GCF_963853765.1). Taxonomy (NCBI): domain Eukaryota; kingdom Metazoa; phylum Mollusca; class Bivalvia; order Ostreida; family Ostreidae; genus Magallana; species Magallana gigas. Next base: position 30,253,253 of record NC_088860.1, read on the forward strand.
ATAAACAAAGATAGACAAAAATGTATTTTTGATTGTACATGCACGATAAGTCTCAATTCAAAATAGTAAATATCTAATTCTAAGCAGTGAATAAAGTATATTATGGTTAAATAACTAAGACTTAACTATCTGTCATAATCTCGATCTATTGTATTCATGATATCGATAATATGCATTTGTATTTGCCATGTGTACGCATTATATGTTTATTTGTATGATATAAGAATAAGCAAGCATAAGATTTCATTGATCAGATCAACATTTTGTCCCCATGTAATACTATGTATCTAACAGGAACTTTATTCACATAACCGAAACTAATCAATAAATGTGCAGACAAATGGCAATAAAATTGGTGAATTTTGCAGCAGTTAAAATATTATGTTTTGACTGCAAAGGAATCACTTTTTGTTTATTAGGATACCAGCATGCTTCAGACGCTATTGCAAGCTTTCTAAGACAATGGAATAATTGTTATGGTGTTCCATCACGTAGATATCATATCCACAAATCGAGTCGTCAATTCAAACAGTGGCAATTAACACCAAAAAACTCGTCGAACATGGTCTTTTACTCCTTTTAAGACGTGCGGGCCCAGTCAAATGCCTCGATCTTTGTATCTGATAAATATAAATTGATCAACGCTAGTTATCCTCTACATGTTTATTTCGAGAGAAAAAAAATGCCAGACACAAAACTCAGACGATTGCACCCTATGGTATCTTTTTGTGCATGGTAAACTTTTTGTAATATTTAGAACATTCTGTAATATGCTTAACAAAATTAATGCAAAAGGAGTAACTTTTACAAGTAATCAAGAACAGATGCTATTAATTTTTATTATCTTTTTTAAAATTTTTAAAATCTTTTTTACATGAATATGAACTTTCTGCAATTACATAATCATTGTAAAAATCAATTTTAAAAAATGGAAAAAGGTGTTCAATGTGTTTTATAAATAATAAACAAGCCTCAAACTTTTAACGATGTGTCTGATTTTTTGGCAGTAAGAAGAAATAAAATTCAAAGAAACGAATATTGTGGTCAACACTTGAAACAAAAAAATTATGCTGGTTAAATTTTACTGTGATTTATTTATACAAAGTTAACCAGTGTGTATAAAAAAGATAAATAATTCTTGCACGATTTGATGTTGACAAAGTTTTTGCACGGTCCACTTATCGCACTTCAGTGTGAACACATTTTTTGTGGACCTCCTAAGTGAAATGTATGCTTAAACTTCTAAAATGCAGCGCACCTTTAGCGAGTTTCTTTGATTGTAAAAGGCGTTGCAGGTTAATACGATTACTATCCAAATGGCTTGCATAATTGACTTGCATTGATTATTAGAGCATATTACGTATTATACCATATAAATCTGGCAAACTGATGCTATTCTTCGACTCATTTCATTAAGTCTCACCTTTCGATCCTGCAAATACAAAAATGTCTTAAATGACATCATTTCAATTCATAGAAAAGAAATGGTTAAGCCCAATAACTTGGTATCAACTCATTCCCTTGTACAAAGGAAATTGAATATAACCTCAAAGAATAGATGGGGTGGATAAACGCTGATCCTGATTCTCCTAGCCTTTTCTATTCATCGGCTCCTTTTTAAGTGTCAACAGCCTAACAATTCGCTACCTCACAAATCGTCATTTATTATTCTCAATCCGTATTGTAAATAATATTTTATTTCAGAAATTTAAACCCATTAGAATCAAAAGATGAATATTTCGTACCTAAATCGTATTTGCTTTCAGCAAACATAAGCACAATTTGTACTCCGACAAATGCCTTTAAGCCAATTATACCGTCTACTTCTGCCAAGCTTTGATTACTCTTTCAGGAGATTTGGGATTTTGAGGGGGTCATTGAATTACGAAATAAATATGTAAAGAGAACAGTTTTATTCATTTGCATTCAAGTTAACGTTCTGAATCATAATCGCAGATATTTGTCTTGAAGTGTTTGTTTCTTTTGATGTCTTTGACGGTTTCAGGGTATCACTGAGTGAAATATCATTATAATTGCTATCAGTGTTCAATATTAGTCTTATTAATTACCAGATGTAGTTTGAACCCTTCCTTAACTCTCTTAGTATCCTTTAAATCTTGGCAAACCACAGCTGAGCAAGAGGATAAGAACGTAAGGGGTTCGTCTTGTTGAACAAGTGATTAATGTTATGCAAGGTTAATAATTGGCATAATTATAATTCCTTTAGTACATTTTTGCACAATCACAAAGAAAGTTTAACCTTTAATGTTTTGGTCTCCTTTTTTAATCAAACCATTCTTTATAATTGGTTTTGTTTTCCTTGAAAAGGATTTGTCGCACCTGTTACACCTTTCTTTCTCCATTTCTTTTTCAGCTAACACATCTATCAAACAGGGTCATACTTTAGATAAAACGGAAAGCTATCTTAACTTGCATAAAACTTGATAAGAGAAAAAAATATTCTTGATTTTATATGATCATAATTATCATGATGACGTTTAATATAAGATTAAATTAGACTTTGTAAAAATTTTATGGCATAGCGGTAGCTTTGCCCTTTCTAATGCTTTAAAGAGAAGACTTTGTTTGGGATCACAGGAGCTATTCAGCTATTATAACAACATGCACTATTGCCTAATTCTTGTTTTACTTTCCATTAATTGGGATAGTACCCGTGTCTTCATTTTAGCTGAATATAACATAATGATCTTTTATCTAAGGATTCATTTCATAACCCCCAGGAAATTAAACCAATGAAAAGAAAAATAAACTAGATTTTGATTTTATCATTATGACGACCAGACGCTGTATTCACAACAACTACAAAATCATAATTTATGATTATTGTTGTTATTATTATCAACTTTTTTTTTTTTTTTTTTTTTTTTTTTTTGCATTCTTTGAATTTTCTGTCAAGCTTTATTAATGTGTATTAATAGGTTTTTGCATAACCAAATTTGTTTTGGACTCAGCTAATTAGTAATATGTAATAAAGCAGTAAAATACAGAAAGTGAACAACTTTGCAAAGATATCAAAGAAATGAACTTTCTTTTAGAAATCAAATGTAAAATATAATTCGTTTGATTATATACAACGATTTTTAAATTATAATTTTTGTTCAAAATACGCCATTTTCAATCTGTTCATAACTTTAACATTAAAGTAATTTGATGAACATTTATTTTCTGCATAATCTATATCAAATGCACATCAAGAATACGAAAATCATCTGAATTATAATCTATAGATATGCATATTTTCTATCTTTAAGTTTTGTAGATGAAAAGATATCACTTTCTCCATTAGCTCAAGGCTTTAACATCAGCCAGTGCGCCGACGACAGTATTTTTTACTATATATCATCGCGAAAATAAACACAATTTTTTCTCGTTAGATAAAGAAAATATAAAATCACAGAGTCGTATTTTTTTCTTACACTGGTTGATTTTCTATGGGGAAATTAATTTCCCCCCACAAGTGACACGAAACCACGTGGTGTGGTTGTGGCATTGCAGCATAATATACGTTTATTTTTTATAATTTACATCTTTAAATTTATTTGTAACTGAAAAAAAAATATATTTTTTATAACGCTTTTTAAAGTAATTAATTGTAGTGTAACAATGTTCCTAGGAACACTTTAGATATGTTTATAAGGATGAAAAGTTTAGGCTTTGCTTTCCATTGTACATGTAATAAGAACCACGACAACACACCCTGGTCTATAGTGGGTATACTAGTTCTCTATTTCATTTATCTATTTTTTTTTCAAAACCTTTTGAAATCTATTTTTGCAAACAAAAAAGAAGATATAGAAACAGATTTTCAAAATCTAGATCTAGGACAGATCTGCGAGAGCGGCAGTCACAAAACAGTTTTAGCCGGAAGTACAAGAGTAAAGATTAACCCGTTGAGTACATGTAAGCATAGGTTAATCAACGAGTAGTATCTATTCATAGTATTTTAGTATATGCATATATATCTACGATCCTTAAAATTGGGTCAGTATCAATATATAAGTATTTCATATCTCAAAAACAGAGCTCTGTGTGACAACTAGTCTAATTCCTTTATGTATTGTTAACTTTTTTGTTTTAGTTAAGGTTGCCAATTTGGTTACACTCCCTTCCAATAAGCAACATGGTGTTTTGGTTGTTGTTGTTTTTTTTTGTATTAAGGGTTGTCAATTAAAAATTAATTAACTAAAATTTGTTTCAATTTAGAGAAGGAAAAGAAATAAAGGTTAACAATCATATACTTGAATCACGGGAAAGGTTTGGAATGTCACAAAGTGGTTACTTTAGGGGCAAAACATGCCTTCTTTTGGGGCTATCGCGTTACCGTTTAATAGGTAAAGGAGGGGACTCCAACATTGTTAAAATCAATTTACAGTTTTGTTTTTGCTTGTTAATTGATTTGTTAAAGACTTGTTGGTTAGTGCACCGTAAAGTGATTCCATTCGCTTTGTTATTAATTACACCCTTAAATGACATGCTAATCGCTCTATCGGATGTCGTGTCTTTCGCTTAAAAACGACTTCTTTTAAAAGAACGCGAACTTCTTTCTTTCAAACAAGCTTATTCAATTTGCAATTTTGAACTTGGGGAGACATAATGATTTCCGATCGCGTGTCTTGATTACCTTCTGATTTACTCCCACTAGAAAATGTTTATTCAGACCAGTCAGACCATTGGGTACTGCTACCATTATCATATCTAAACTTGTTCACCTTTATGGTTTAAATCATTTTATCATTGGACAGTTATATATTGTTGACTACACCATAAAATATATTCATAGGTTTTGAATGACTTGATGCATGATTATTCTTATAACAACTATTAATATGGAATTATTTTATTGAATGAAAAAACAAAATTGTAACTTTGTTTCTTTCTATTTGGCTTTTTAGAACACTTACGTATTCTCTAAACTATCATATAACCAGATTTCTTAAACATAAAACTCAAGCTCAACATTAATTTTACTATAGGTAATTCAGCTCCAGGGTTATTTTTTCAACCTTATCGAAAGCCCAAGAGAATACGAACGGCGTTTTCGCCTTCCCAGTTGCTGAAATTAGAGAAAGCGTTTGAGAGAAACCACTATGTCGTTGGTCAAGAGAGAAAGGATCTGGCAACAAATCTCAATCTTTCTGAAACGCGGGTAAGTATCATTGAACCTCCTCTCTTGATATTGTTTCAATTTTCAATCAATCATAAATAAATGATATTAGTTATGCTTGCTTATAAAGGTTAAACAGAAGGATTATTAACTAAAAAAAATTAATTAAGTCTTGTATCAACGATTCTCTATAACAATAACAATTGTGCGAGCTCTTTTTTTAATACTAATTTATTTTATTTTGTTGTTTGTTTAATGCATTTTGTTTTCTGGTCTTCGGTCTTTCATAAGCCTTAAAAGAAACCTTAAAAAAGATAAACCTTACACACAATTATGTCTAAATGACAAAATAACTGAGAAAAGCGTTATTTTGTATAAGATATAAGAAAAACGTTTTTGAAATGTTAAGTAATAGATTTCTTCCACATGCAGTAAACATTTAGCGGTACAAATTTTGGGGAATTGGAATAAATTTTGCCAAAGATTCAAGTAATGAAAATAAAACAAATTCTTTATTTACACCTTTCCAAAGTGTGAACTGGAAAATGATTATCTGTGTTAATATTAATTTACTTAACCCTATCATAAAAAAAAAAAATTTCTAAATTTTTCTTTTCAAACGTTTTACGTTTTTCACTAGTATGTACCAGACCTAGCATTCTGATAACAAAGCAATTTTTAAATTAGGGAAATTATTCTTCAATAGAGGCATTTACTGAGATAAAAATATGTATATTCCTTTGAAGTAGAAAACAAAGACCAATCTGGTCCACATGTTGAGTAGCATGTCGCTAATAAGGCCACCAGAAAGCAAAAAATGTGTAACTATTATTGCCCACGTTTTGCAAGAACAAATCAAACTTAATTGAAATGTTTGCAAGAAAATCGGAAACTGTATGATTATGTAATAGTTAGCGTAGATTGCAAAACTAGGGCTATCAACTATTTAGACCACCACTAATGGTTTATTAATTTGAGAAGCCATGCTTAAACGGTCACAACGATGTCTAACATACACAAACAATATTTTGTTGCACGCGACAATTTGCAAGGAAATCTAATTATCCATAAATCAAGTCTGATCTAAGAAATACAATGCCCAACGTAGTAGTCAGCTGTAGTTGTGGCAACTCTGATCGCAATTATATGATAAATACTGAGCTGAATAAACACATTTACCTTTTAATCGATTGGAATTGATTTGGATTGAAAGCAAATCATATTAGATTATTAACATATTGTAAACAATTAAATACCTTGATTTGTTCATTTTTAATTTCTTTCGCTATACACACAACATATAACATACCTTCACTTTAGTAGATACTAGTACTTATGTTAAACATTGTTCTGAGAGCCTCTTTTTTTAACGACAAACGTTACAAAAGCAAAACAGACGTCTACGATGTGTCCTTTTTGCGCTTATTTTGTAAATTGATAATGTAATTCCATTCCTTAGATAATAAAGATATAGACATAGGCATGGTACATGAGTTTCTCTCTCTATCCAAGTCATAGCGTCTCACGCTTTGAACTATACACGTTTCTCTAAAAACCCATGCATAGATCATTAGATAAGAGAAATTTTAGTACGTGTTTATTCGTTTTCAAAATCATTGCTGTGCATTCAATGGCCATATTAGTCTTATCGGCCATTTAGATCTCACGGCTGCTTTGACTTTGTGCAAAGCGGAAGTGATGTTTGTGAAAAGGGTTATCTGTAGCTCAAAGGTCTCTGGTGGAAATCACTGAAAACAATTAAATTAGTGGCAATGTTGAATAAATTAAGCTGTCTAATTTGTTCAATGAGATGTGAATCCTATGTGTGTTTTTCATCTGTACTGTAAATAAAGCTGGAGGCCCCCTTATCACTGCAGTCAGTAGTCATAACGATTCATTTATTTTGCCCATATTCTTCTTGTCCGTTTACAGTCAAGAGCAATGTTCACGGCCATTTAAACTGTCATTTTATGTATTAGGTAACAAAAGATTTTTCAATTATCATTTGCTACCTCCGTTAATGTTTCCAAATGGTTTTGGAGCTGGAATTAATTTGGTTATCAGTATCGGGAAGAGATGCGAATCATGATAAGAAAGGTCGTGATTCCTCTGTGTGTGGCTCGGTGGATATAACTGCATGGCGAATGCTATTGAGCCTTTAATAGAGCTGGTGGTGAATGTCTAACACCCTTCAACAGATACTGACAACTTCAGGTTCTAACGGTTCAGGATCCCTCTTGTCCATTCTTGACAAATTCTATGAATGTTTAATCAGATGGCATAACATCATTTCATTGGGTTTTTTGCCTCATTTTCTTCACAACACACCAACGGTTTCAGTAAACAAAACTACAATATGATAAATCCAAATTTATACATTTTTGATATACATTGTGATTTTGTAGCTTCTGGAGAAACTATTTGTTTTTTTATACAGTATATATCTGGCATTGTAATATTAAATAGCAATAAAATGTAAGGGGCTTTAAAAGTGAAATAAATCAACACCAAACACCTTCCGCTCCCTGCTAAATTTAAGATACTGGCAGAATTGTATTTGAATATCCCAGCAATGAACCTTATAGCATGATTTATTGGTATAATGTCCATGTTTAGCATTTATTAGATGAAATTTACGCACAGTAATTGGATAGGGGGACGGTAAGTAATTCCTTTCTTCCCGGGACATCATCAACGAAAATCAAAATCTTCTCAACAGTGGATGATTATATTGTATTGCATGAAATCTTGCTTCCCATGAGTCCAACAATTTTGCAAATGATGGACTGCCAACATCTACATTAAGGATTTCGGTGAAATTTAATTCTTTTTAATTTCATTTTAAACACGAAAGGGGGTCTTTGTTGGCTCGGTTTATCCTTGTCTGGTTCCAGTGGTTCTAATGAACGGAATTATAATCTGTTTAGGGCTAGCGTATCGCGTTGCGGTGATTTATTACGCCAATTACGTTATCTGAACTAGCTAAACTTCTGATGTTGAATGTATTACCAAGCCATGTACGTTCAGCAGTTCTGTAAAGCCGTCCTTTGCTGACTTATGATTAAATATATACATTCAATTGATCATGATCCTATATTTTATTATAAATGTTGGTGTTTTTTCTCACGTTATACAAGTATCAACCAAACAATACATTTAACTGCTTCCTTTTTTGGTTGATGCGGGGTAGAAAGATGATAGAAAGAACTGAAAAGAAAATGCAGAACCCTGGTTTGCTTTCTAAAAGGTTTAAAAAAGTCGATTTTGCTTACATACTAGAACAAATAAAAATTATAAGTTTGGTAATAGACGGAGTCATTCATTTCAATGAAAGCCCAATGTTTAAAGTTCAAATTATGCAGAAAAGCAGTTGCAAATACTTTTTAAAAGGTAGAAATTGTTTACATTGTGCGTCTCCTAAAATGTATTTTTCTTATTGTGATTGTTTTTTTTTAATACAAGAAATGCAATTACCCTTAAAATTTGCAACATTTGTTCTGTAACATTAATGCAACAGCTCTAATAATGTGTGCAGAAAAAATGCCAATTCTAGAACAACAATGTAAATGCTTGTGTCACACTTTTTTTCGAAAATATATTTCTCAGAAATATCATTAAACTTTTTTTAGGTCAAGGTGTGGTTCCAAAATAGGAGAACAAAATATAAGAGAGTGAAAGTAGGTGATGAATCGGAGCAGGAGGATCAACCCGGAAGTTCCAAAGACCATGAATGTGAGGAGATTTACGAGAACTTGAATGTGACTGAAAACACAGATGACGAAAGTGACAACGATGAAAATTCTTGAGGCAAAACTATGATAACAGTATCTCAGGGATAACATCGGGTTTTTTTTAAAAGTCTACCATTCTTGCAGTTTTCAAAAGCTGTTCTAGATCTTGATTTCAGCCGAGAAAAATGATTTAGTATTACAAATTCATTTTTTTTTCATCTCCCATGACTGCATAGACAAAAAAAGCATTTAAAATAGAGAAATGAACTTATTTAAAGAAGTTATAAGGTGTGGTCAAAAATATCAATGTGAAGTTCATCATTGGCAACGTAAATTCAATCAATTCGTATTTTATATATTCAATAAAATATATTCAAATCAAATCCAATTTTGATGAGCATTATTGCATTGTTTGTGATGAGACTGCTTCAACGGGGGTTTTGTATTCCTTCCTATTTATATCTTTATATAGTATTGACCTATTTAAGTCCCTTAAAACTTTTGCTTTTTTAATACTTTTTGAAAATAAGATCAATTTAGTTAAATTTTGTATAAATAATCTCATGTACCAGATTTCTATAGCATGAATATCATTCTAATAATTATTTTCATTGTATAATAGTATATACCTTATATGCATTTCCTTTTACGATACTATACTCTATATACAAATTGTTGTTTATCTTATCATTTTGAATTATATTTTTTATTAAATGAATTTTTAAACAAGTATGAATGAATGTTGTTTCACTATATATATAATTATATATATGCAGTAGAATCATTAAAGATCTTGGAGGTCAATTTTTAAGGATTGCTGTTTTCAGGTTCAATTGGACGCATTCTCGTGGCTTCATTTATTTGAATAATGAATAACTAATAATGCTATGTTTCATAGTAAATTCATAAAATCTATGAAGACTGAATTAGCACGACTTTCTAATTAATTAACAATAAGTGAAGGCAATTGCTAACACTTTAACTGGTTATCTTTTACAGGAAAAAATCTCTTTACACAAAAATATGCTCTTGTAATTATTATGTCTAGCTATTGTACATTTTCACGACAGTCAAAAACTAAAATTCCCTCTTCTGAAATGTGTTTTGTACGGGATAACTCCATACATTTGTGTTTTGTTCTCCCTAATGATCAAATGGTATATTATCTAAGCAACACTTTTAAGACACCCCCTTAAAAATACCCCACTCATTTCGACTTAAATATATTTCTATAACATAGATAAAACATTTGTCACCTTATTGCATATTAAACAATCGATCGACGATCAAATTCTTAAAAATGATTTGCCAAAATACTAGATATGTTAATTGAACAAGATAGTGCTTGAACAAATGAATGGTTAAAATCACAGAATTCAATTTTTTTTAAAAATTCTTATTCCTTTTTTGTCTTTATTTTCAGTCAATATAAAATATGTTAAGAATATTAAAACATAGACGTAACGTGTAATACGCATTGCCAAATTATTTTTCAGATTTGTGCAAGGCCAACTGGATCCTCCTTACAAAATCAAGATGTGTCATTTACTTTTAAATAATATAATCATTTACTGTAAACCAACTTTTATTCGCGAACGATAATTTTTTACGACGTTCGCGAGAGCATCGTCGTCGTGAATATTTCATGCCGCGAACCAGGGCTGCATTTTACAAAAGAACTTACGACAAAGTCCTAAATATTTACAGTCTCATAAAATGATCTTTAGAGAACAAAACTGACATAAAACCATTTGTTTACAAATATTTCATAAATTAGTATTCATTTATTTGGTCGTAAGTCGTAAGTAAAACGCAGCCCAGCCCTTGTCGTATGGTTGTCTTAACAACACAGCTCTTTATAAGGCTTACTCGCGAAATTTAGTCATCGCGAATAAAAGTCGGTTTACATATTATTCACGATTGTTACCATTTTATTTTTCAATAATTTCTTAGAATTTTTAATTTTTTTCTTTTAAAATCATGAAAATGTCTAGGCTAAGAACATTGTATATATCAAGGAGGCTACTTGGTCAATAAATTATCTATAGGTATTTTTAATAATTTTAGATATGGTAACCTTTTATAAATTTTTGTTCAGTAAAGAAAAAATCCTAATATTTTGCTTTAGAATTTTAAATACTTATACATCTTTAAACAAAACTCTTCTTCTTAGTATAAAAAAACTAGTAAATTGTTAGAACTTGTGGTTAACCCTTTGTATATTATATATAAAATAAAATTAAATAAAACGAGGTCTTCTTCTCCAGAGAAATCATATAATATTAAAATGACCACAAAAAACAACTACCACACTTTTTAAGCCAGTTACTTATCAATGTCCATTACAAATACAGCGAAACCAATACTCGCGGCCATCAGTATCTTTTTTGCATAAATGTTACATGGTTCTCTCCTGTTAAGAAACCAATGTCTAATACTGTATTGCACAATGGGTTTCTTTAAAAATAATTTTTTTTTCTTAGTATTTTTAGCTCTAAGATTTATTCAAATTTACTTTATTTCAACTTACTTCTAATCAGATTGCATAATAATATCTACGACATGCGAAACATGCATGTATTCCCCCGGAAGTTGGTTGAAATAAACAATCTTAATATGAATACATAATGTTGCAGCAGAATAGAAACAGGTGTCACTGAATCCCTGAAATCAAAACCAAGTACTAAACAACTGTCTGAAATTCATTTTATTTCCTTCCACACCTGATTTCCTTCTAGAGTTTTCTTTTATCAAAAGGTTACTTTCTCATGTTGTTTGTGACACCTGATCATTGTGTAGGCCTAGAGAGCTGGATTGCAAACACAAGCAAAGCATGCAGAGACCACATCTGACATCCTTAGAAATTGTCAAATAGATATTCCGCTCTAAACCTAACATGTGCACAAACTATTAAGTACAAGTCACTGGACAAAAACATTCTCATCAATGATATTAAGCTTTAATCCTTTTCTATAATTACATTTTAAGAATGATTTTAATATCAAAATGAAAAATAAACTTGCCAATGTGTCCCATTTGACACTAATTCCTATTCATGAGCTTTATACGATATGCTTTTCAGATAAACGATACAAATTTTAATTTTCTGTAATAATATGTTGTAATGACGCCCAGCGGAAGATCACGGTTCATTGCAAATATTTTCGATGGGACACCTTTGCGAGTATTTCATATTCTTTATAGATTCCTTTCACAACTTTTATTATAATAAATCAATTTTAATCCGTGTCCTTCAAACTATACTTGAAATCAGAAATGAACTTAAGACAAAGTCGTAAACTTAATATTTTTATTCTTATTGAATCTTTTAGGATAATTTTTTTTAACAAAAATCCATTTATTTATTATATTTTACATTGTTTAAAACATTGATTAGTTTATAATTCATAAGTATTCCACAATTTGGTCGTAAGTCGTATGCTGTTTTGTAAAACGCAATACGTCAGGACTCTAGTAATAACATGATTTTCTTGCATGGGATCATTCCAAAGACAACAACAAAAAAAGGAGGCCCATGGGCCACATCGCTCATCTGAACAATAGTTCTTGTGTCAGTTTAAATATAAAAGTTTTTGAAAGCATTAAAACTCTCTTCTGTTCTAAGATTAAACAACATATAAAAAGAAGCCTACTTATTTGGACATCTAAGATATCTAAGATACCAAGATTTAGTACGCATCAACTTGCCAATCTTATCCTCGGCCTCAACATTTTAAAGATAATAAAATTGTTAAATGAACTATACATAATTACAAAAAGTGAACGAAGGTCAATGATACCTGGATACTATGATATGAAAACCTGAGGATCCTTATACATAGTTAAATACCGTAACTTAACGTAGCTTTGAATTTCTTGAGAAGAAAAACTTCAAATATTTTCCCTAAATATATCTATGTTGAACTTTGGACCCATCTTGGATACCTAGTATAAGTCTGGGGTGTCACGGTTTTGACAATTAAGAATCTTCTAGAACTTAATTATGAAAAATGACAATAAAAAACTTTCAACCATCTCAAAAATTCATAAAGCGAGATACGAATTTAAAGCAGAGCAACACGGACTTCTAAAAATATAGAGGTGGGATCAGGTGCCTAGGAGGAGTAATCATCCCCTGCCGACCGGTCACATCCATCGTGTGTTCATTGTCAAGAGCAAGAAAAACGGAAGAAAACCTATTCAGTCCGGTGTATAAATAATGGTCTAACAAGTATGATAAACTTCAGTCACCATGTGTCCTATTAAAACATTGTACTTCCTGACAAGGTCATTGTATCGACCATAGAACATGCGTAAAGATGATTTTAATTAAGGTTCTTAATATTCCTGTTCCATCAACTTGTTTGTAAGTGGCATGCCTCGTTTAATAGATTGATCGTATGTAGAGCATACTCTTGCATAACGAATAAGCTGAGAGACATAAACCCCATGAGCAGGTGATGATTGTATATTGCTACATAATATAAGTAAGGGAAGTTGATGATAGAAAAAAACCCATCTCGTTTATCATATAGTTTTGTTGTTAGGTTACCATTAACGTCTTTTTCTAGAATCTTATAATATTGCAAAAGTTAACCTTAAAACCCTAGTACTAAGAGCCATTTTAGTCTCAACAAAGTGTGATTTTAAACGCTATATGGTGCTTTTGGCACGAATTCACCGACTTGTATGATTTTTCTAAAACGTTCAATTGTTGGGATTTAAAATGATATTTTCAATGTGGGTCATCTCTCCACGTGTTTGTTGATCAAAATCGGTTTGTTTACCATTAGACCTTAATTAGACAATGACAAATAATACATGTATGGAGCACAGACACACTAAATAAAAGAAAAGGCATTAAAGGTATCAAATATTTTGGGGTTTTGATGTTCATACTCCAGTTTAAATCAACATAAGAAAAAGTATTGAATTTATTTATAGGATACAGATCGATGTTTTTTTTAATATACTTTTTTTTATTGATTTTGAAAAAAAAGTCAGATTTGTTGATATTTTAATTTGTCAGTATCTTTTCCCCCTTGATATAGGCATTTTACACGCCTTTTCCACCCATCTTCTTTTTAAAACACATTTTTGGTCAAATATTGTGAAAATTTAACATTCTAAAACGGTGAAAGTATTTTTAGTATTGTCTACTTTTATACACATTAATATCGACAACTGTCCCATACATGTACCACCTTAACACCTTAAACCTATATATATATATATATATATATATATATATATATATATATATATATATATATATATATATATATATATATATATATATAGCGCTTGCAGCGTAGTGCGAAAAAGAGTATGTTTTGTATTTCTGGATGTCAACATATAAAAACACACACACACACACACATACCATTCTGAAGTTTTTAAATCCATCTTGTGTAGAATTGCTTGTATCAAATGTAGCAAAATTTTGTCCTCAGTTGTTTTATTGCATATTTTTCCATTTGGTGTTGTGCCTACACATTGTTTTTTAAATTCCTTGTTTTCTACGACATGTCAATATTAATTCTTGATGATGCTTGCCTCAGGTGTTAGGAACGTATCTTTTGTCATTGTCTTGACATAAATCTTTAAAGAACCATTGTCGCTTTCTTGTTTAAGCACTGAAAACACCTGATGATGCATAAGATTCATTTTTTCGCTCAAGATGTTCGAGACTATATTTTAATATTTATTTTATGTCTTCTTGTCGTATGTTTCATGTTTCTTGTTAAATCTCCAACTTCATTCTGCAGAGCTTTTAAACAACCTACTTTCTGAAGTGCATATAAAGGATAAATCAAAAAGATGACCTGTCTCTTATGGGTCATAGGGGCATGCTAGAAAAATGGGGAAAAATGGGGAAGTATGACATTAAGAAAATCAATACAGGTGAGTTTAGGTTTTATTGCATAAAATAATTAAAATGGGGGAGAAACATGATACAAAAGACTGTAATTCGATTAACTGTGCTGATTTTTTCATTCAAAAAACTTAAAGTGCTAGTTTTGAGAACTGGAATTGTTTTTAAAAGGATGAATAACTCCACCAGGACGACTATTTTGTCATAGTCATATGATGCCTAGAAACTAACAAGTCAAATACATTTAGTCATTCAGTAACATGAATAAGACGGTGTATAAATCTGCATTTATAGCCTATCTAACAAATGCGTAAATCAGTGGTATGAAATTTATTCATTGTTACATCATTCTTTTTATTTTTTTACTGATTTCTACGTTTGTAGTAGCATAATTCTAAGTATGTTTTTTTTTAAATATGAATATTTTATTAATTATCTGATGATGTAATAGTCTTTTCTGACTTCAAAATCCTAAACTAAGAATACATCTTGTAAAAATGTTGTGATTTTCCTTTAAAAATAATTTTACACAAATATTGAAAAACATTCTCAGGGTTTTCATGCATGGATACTTCACAAAAGAGTACAATTAAATATTATAATATTATATATATAATTCATATCATATTACTACCCCAAGACGTATACAGAAAATAAAAACACAGCTTCGATGCAAGAATATCATTTGATGGTTTCGCTGAAATTTGGTATCTTAAAATGTTGGTATTTGAAACATTAACGGTGTAAGTTAACAATTATTGACAATTCAATCATTCAGATGTTATTTGGGAATTATGGTAGATAACTCAGTAACTTTGCAAAGGCGGGAATTCGTTTCGCAAATTTCTGTTAGAATAGATTTCCCAGGCTTTGTGCTCAGTATATTTCATTAATTATTTTACACTTCCACAACTTTTTTTTATTCAACTTATATATAATTTTTATACATTTTCACTTTGAATTTCCTATCCCTTAACGTCATCAAATAACGCATTAGCATGACTTTTCATTCATATGACATCTGAATCTACATTTGTTTTCAATTGTTAAAAGTTGAGTTCGACAGAAAATACATGATTTATTATGAATTTTTCATATATGCCGTCACTTTTAAATTAGAGTAAGTTGACATAAACCCATGTGCTGTACCAATAAGTACAAGTACGTTATCTTCGCATTAAATTGAATTAAGGTGGCTCGACACACCAATGCATTATTTGATGGATCGATGAAGAATTCTCTTTGAGAAATGATTATTCAAAAATGACACCTATATCGGCCTCTGATTATTTTATATGAATTTTTTTGTATTTTTTTATAGAAACCGGAAACATCGTTTTAGCTGCGAACAAGATATATTAGAGCTAAAAATTTGTTATCAATTAATGCACAATACAATTATCTATAAATACATATCAAAAACGGCCAGATAAACTTTGAAATATTTTTGTAAAAAAAATATTTATGAAAATGAAAAAAAAGGATTGTATATATTTTTTAAATCTATGGATAAAAACTGCAGATAAACTGTTACTCGCATTTAACAATTGCTGTACAATCATATTTCAACAAGAAATTGAAACCAAATAGTGAAATTAAAGTATAAATGGAAAATTTTAAAATCGAACCGATCCCGATTGTAATTAAACTGATCCCGAACGAAATCACATAAAGTTAGAATGAATCAGAATTTTGCAAAAATTTCAGGTTGTTTAGCTGTAAAATGGTTTCGTCATTTACTAACTTTATAATTTATATCAATTACTTAGAAAAAAACTGCAGTTTATTTGTAAAATTTCAATTTTAAAATAATTCTGATCGGGATCAGTTTTTTTTCAATCGGGATCGGTTCAAATTTGATAAATAGCAATTTACCAAAATTTCGCATTTTCATTTCAATTTCTTTGTAAAATATCATTGTTTAGTAAATAGTTTATGTGACTATATGTTATTTTTAAAATTTTATCCATAGATTAAAAAGATATTAAAGAATTACAATTTTGATTTTCAGAAATATTTTTTTAATTAAAAAATTAAACACTTGACCAAACGATCTTTGGCATGAATTTATTTATAATTATATTACACATTAATTGACAACAAGTTTTAAGCTCTAATATATTCTGTTTGTCTGCAAAACAGTTTTTCCTATTTCACTGAAAAAATACAAAAAAATTCGTATAAAATAACTGAAAGCCGATATTGATCTCTGTTTTGTGGAATCATGTTTCAAAAAAGATTCTCTATCGATCCATAAAATAAAATTTTGGTGTGTCGAGGAACCTTAACTCTTAGAAAGTTATTTTTAAGAGCGGAAATTGAGAAGGGAAATAAACACTCAATGGCACATTAGAGGCTCTAGCGCTATGTCCTGGCGATTCTGCCTAAACATACCTAGAATTTTTCTAACATTTTAACTACTTGTGTCCGTGTGTACGGAGAGATTATTCTGTTTAATGTGTGACAATGATCAAACACGGTTTTCCCTCTATTGCAATACAATTTGAGAAAATGCAAACATCAAAGATTGTTAAACCGTCCACTTTTTAAAACGTAATTGATAAAACATTATATCGATAATAGATCAACCATTTTCATGTTTCCAGCGGTAATTAACGGACTCTTTCGATGGTTTCACGGCAGAAAATGGACAAAGGGATAGCTAAATAAACAAAAGGTTGCAGTTTATACACACAGAGACAGATATCTTATACGAGTGGACTCAATAGATAAACAAAGGACGTGAGAAATCCCCATTATTTCGATGTCAATTTTAGCGAAAATGGGGGCTTTATTTACTCAATTTTCAGTAATCTTTAAAATGAATTTATTTATGTACTCGCTAAAACATACATTAAGCACTAATGCATTGTCTAACATTCCCTGAAAGCAACAATTAAAATGAAATAATTATGTCTTGTTTGTTTTCTATTTTATGACATGTTTGATTAAATGGAAATTACAGAAAATTAAGTGTTCTAGCAAAATAGACGATATTGATTATCAGAGGTTAGAGATATGGGTGACAGCTATCATTATACTCCGTTCTGTCATTGCCGGTGAAGGTATCTAGAAGAAATATAATTTTATATGTATTTAAATAAAAAATCACATCTCCTTCTATCTTTATGTAAAAATTTCCCTACATAAATGAACTGTCAACTTTTTAAGTAAATCGACGCTCGTCTTCTATCACGATGCCCTTTTAGAAACAAAAATAAATCGTTAATTAAAACATTTTCAATTAGTTAGTTGGTGTTTGAAAGGGTATTCCCAAGTACTTGATTACAAATCAAATAGCATAAAAAACGTTCTAATTGTAAACTTACACTTTTTATTAACATTGGTCAGGGGTAAGGAGTAAGGAACATAAAAAATGATGTTGTTTGAATGCCACAACAGCATGACACTGTTGTTGATCACTCTGTTAAGACACAATGATAACAAATAAACAACAATAATATAAAAATAACAAGCAGAACAGCTAACAGTTGACAAGATTCTCTAAAAATTAATTAATACGATGAAATATATAACATTTCGCGCCAGAGGGTAGAGCCTGTCAGAAACCCCAGCTGCTTGGTAATGTAGAAATTTTATTCTCTTTGTCATCGTTCTAGGTAAATACTCGTACAGAACTACAATGCTTAACGCAACAATTTAAAGGGGCATGGTCACGATTTTGGTCAAATTCTATTTCTTCTGTTTTTTAATTATTTACAATGCTTTAGATATGCATTTCAAATGATCAAATGGAATTTGAGAGTCAGTCATTAGTTTATAAGCAAGATACAGAGCTCACAATTCTTTGTTATGTAAACAAGGCCCGTGCCCTGTTTTTGGTTACATATGTTCAAAATACCAGTAAAAAATCTTTTTCAAGCTGATTTGTCTATCTTTTTATTCGTCTTAAGCATAACATAACTTTAACACATTCATTTAAGGTCAAAAATTGGACTTTTCACTTCAACATTCAACATGTAAACCAAAGCATTGTTTACATAGTAATGAGGTGTGAGCTCTGCAACTCGCTTAAAACTCAACGAATGACATTTTGGTTGCATATTAAAAATGTAAACATTAAAATCGGAAAAATAGTTTTTGACAAAAATCGTGACCATGCCCCTTTAAAAACTTCATGTTTGTTCATCAAATTAAGTATAACTACATGTATTAGTTATTGGGAGAATATTAAAGTTGATTTCGTTTTTGTTTTAAAGTGCAACACAAATTTTAAAGAAAAGGTAAAGTCTTATTAAAAAAATAAGTCCTTTATTATGTATTTGGCATAGTGTTTGAAAATTTTAAAAATATTCTGATTTTCTTTAATGTAGTTTTCATGTCATTTTTATCTGAATAAATCACAATCATATCTTTGATAAAAGACCATATTATATTCGATAAGCATATATACCATATAGTCTGGATGTAATTCATCATATAGATAAAAAAAAAAATAATGGTCATTTACGTTTTTGACATGATAGTGAAACAGTCTTCTAGATTTTTATAATAGTAAAACAGTTTTCTAGATTTTATTGTAATTAGTAAAGTATATGATTTAATATCATTAAATATCTTACAATTTTTTTATCATTTGTAGGGTGTGTTTGCAATTGTGTTTTTGTGCAAGTACTACATAAATTCAAGTATGTTATTTTTTTCTCGAAACATGCTTATCGTTCTCTAGGTTAAAAAAAATCATGAATTTCAAGCACAAAAGGCAAACTATGTTCAACAAACGCATATTCTAATGCAACATATGGAGATCATCTTCCACTTCAATGATAACCGAATGATTAGGGCGTTAATAACGTAGATTAAAATAATAATCATTTCTATAATGATATTTTAGGGCTTCGGGAATCCCTTTTATCTGTTGTTATTAAATGTGACATCTTGGTTGTAAGTTTCTATGTACTCAATCAGCCAAGAAAGAAAATGTACACAACATTTGATTTACCACCGCAAATGTTGCTTTGAATATGGGCATGTCAATAATTTTTTAACCAAATCAAATAAGCATAAAGGACTTAGTCGTAACTAACTTCTATCGGCCTGATACTCTACAGTCTTATTGTGATTGTTATGAAGGTAAATCATTTACTTAATCAATAAAAATCTAATGAGATTATAAATTAAGATTCAATAATGAAAAGAAAATTGAATTTTAATGCTAGAACAATGTACAATTAAATCTGCTTTAAAATAAATACCAGTATTTAACTAGGAGTCAAAGCCTTCTATTATTATTTTAAAAGCTATCAATTAAAATAGTTATAATCGAGTTATTTCAAGAAATATGAATGAATTGATTTAAACACCTGCAACTGAGTTACTTTCCTTCTGTTCACCATTGAACGAAGCTATAGAATAAAAACAATATATGATCAGCTTTTTAAAAACAAAATACTTAAATGTCTGAATATGGTGATGGTGATTGATTTGTTTTTAAATTCATCCTGAGACAATACTGTACATGTGAAATCCTTTTTATTTAATTCTCTTTAGAGATTAAATTCAATTTACATCGTATTTTAACAAAATGGTGTTTAGCTTGAAAAAATATTTCATCAAGTATATGAAAACAATCATCAAATATACATAAGTTTCGCGAAATTAATTCTTATCTAAATATCGGTGTTTCATCAATAATGTGAAACTTTTCACCTTAATTCAATTCTAAATTTTATTTGAAATTTGTTTTGACCTGATACGTGTATATAGTTGGTATTGTTGTATATATATATTGTAATCTTTACTAGTCATGAGAACAAGTAATTTTCGCATTTAAAGATCGCGTTTCAAACGTTCTTCGAAATAAATCCAAGCATTTTCAATTGTACGTATGTTGGAAAAGAACTGCAAATGTTGAAAAGTAGGGTTATAGTTATTTTTAATGTGCAACAATTTAACCTATGCCATCCCGCTTTTTTTTCTTACCTTTTCGTACTTGTTACTAAAGCTTTACGTCGGAAGTGAATTTATTGGGAAGAGCATTGGTACCACGAGCGGACAGGAACCGAAGCTAGCCATAAATATTCCGTAATTTGTTAAAACCGGTGATCTGCGGAAAGCGCGGTTATGAATTGTTAATTTATTCAAATATTCACACCAAAAACGCCAACATCCAACCTTTATCATAAATCATCCTTAATGAGCCTGATATTTGTTTAATTAACAAATATCTCTCGATGTTTTTCCTTTGTTGTTCATCTGATCTGCTTATTAACAATCTAATTTATAAAATCATATTTGGAGTATGATTTAGATTTTTGGTTTTAAAGTTAAATGCTTCTTCAATATCGATTGTTTATTCTTTATACAGAGTGAATGTTTATATTCAGAGACATTAAAGGTAAAAAAAAAAAAACACAACTGCAATTAACTTAACCGCACTCCCTCATATGAATACGAAGTATTTAAAACAGACATAATTACAACAAATGAATAATTGCAATGATTTGTAAGAGTCTTAATGTCCCTGGCTCCGCCATCTTATATGTGACAAAAGTTACGACTTTCAGGAGATATCCGCCCTAAAACTTTTGTCGGTTGAACGCCCGTTAAAAAACATGGACAAACAAGCATGTTGGACAATGGCCGCTAAAGGTCATTTAATTGACAGCTGGGGGACCTATTTGAGGTGTTGCTTGTTGAAAGATTAATAAGGTTATCCCGGTAATATCAAACCAGGTTATTGCAAATTTTATTTCTAAGTTTTTTAAAGAGTTTAATAGTAAGCAAATAGTAATCTGTAGATGCATGTATTCCATGAATTTTATAAATCATTAAAACATAAATTGTTAAAATTACATATCGTTTGTTTTTACAATTTGAAAACTTGCATACATTATTTATCAATGATCTTCGTTTATCTTTTATCAGAAAATGCTGACTTTGTTTACATTCGGGTTGTTCATTTTTGTAATTCATAAAATTATTTCATTTACTCCAAAAAGCATAATTATAAAACTTTTAAAGGTAAGGATGTGGCTTTGATGTTTGAAACTAGAAATTCTTTGTTTCTGTTTAAACCACGTCCATCACTTTTTTCCTGTAGGATACGATCTAGATGTAGGTTTGGTGTACATATAAATTTAATAACAATTCATGACCGCAACGAATCTTCATATAAATGCTTTTGATTTAGACATGTAAGTACAAATGTACTTGAAAATAGGAAAAAGATCTAGGTCATATGTCATATGTCATTCTGTCATACTTGTGAATATTTTGGTCAATGCTTACAACCAGTTAGTTATTCCTAATTACCATTTTCTCTCTCACTATATCGTTTTTTGATATTCAATGATTAACTTTTAAAGAATTATTAATCCAATTAATTAAGATTTGCATATAAGTTCTTAAGATTTAACAAGGTTATTTATGATAATAAAGACTTATTGCAATATCGGAAATAGATAAACGATTAGCATTTGATATAGGTGATTGCTTTGAATTTGGTTTTTAATTTTTGAAGTTTTAAAAACTAAATGACTAAAACAAAAAAAATCGAAAATTAAAACAAAAACGAAAAAATAGAAAACACTTCAGAGATATTTGAATAAAATCTTACCTGTACAGGTACCTTTAGGGAGATAATTTCCACTCCGTCACTGTGCAAATACATTGTACAGTGTTGATATCGGATTAATTTTACTTAAAACGTGTGTTTTCCTAATGAGAAAATTACCGCTGTTTTCATCAATTAAATAAGCATATTAAAATATATAAACCAGAACAAGCAAAACAAAAAATCAGCAGTTTCTTACCTTTTTATTTCCAAACCTGTTCAATGGTACAACATAGTACATAGTACATATATTCAATAAAATATGTGTTTAGGAAGAGTAGATATTATAGAATGTCGAGATGAATTTAGTAACATTAGGCGTTTGTTGACATACGATTTCTAAATAAATCTGGTTCAAGTTTGGATTTTTACAATATAAAAGAACATAACTTTCTAAGATACCATTTTGTAGTCACTCATGTATTTAAGTTCAAGATCTAGTAAATGAAAGGTGCCGACAGGTTTATGAAATTCAAGATATAAATTCTTTTAATGATGCTTCATAACAACATCTTATAATAAGTTTGTTTCATAGGGTGTACCGGGGCTTAAAGTTTTGGTAAACACAATGAAATATCATGTTTTAAACAATCATTTTCTATGAAATATGAAGGATAAAAGTAACAAATCTCGGAGTTTTATCCATTTTTTGACGAATGAAATATATCTAGATTGCCTACAGTGTCTCCAAAAACGGCATTAAACAAGCTCTTGGCCTCCTTTTTCAAATTATGTCAAATTGAATATAGGTACCGGGATTACTTTTCCCGTGATTAAATATAGAATGTCAATAATTATTTTTTTAATTTTCTATATAATTCCTTTAAAGTCGTAAAATACGGAAAAAGATTCACCAAATCAATTACAACGTCATAATGGTTCTAGCACCAAAAAGACACTCTGGAATCATTTACTAGATCTCGACCTTATTTTTATATTTCGGAACCCGTCTTTAATTGTAGCAATTCTAAGTACACAGTATACTCCTTAATTAACTTAAAAACAATATAATGCCATCCTCCAGTTTCAAAAGACAATGAAATGTTTTAGACGATATTCATATAAATTTGAACAAGAACGAAGTCAAAATGCACTTAAAAATCTTTAATTGACACATTTTGAAAGGTTTTCAACAGTTGTCCGATGCATTGTCCCTGTTTGGAAATGTTTAATTAACAATGACCCAGATTTGCTTAACAAAGACCTTTTCGTACTATGTTTTTTTTTATTTGGCCATTTTATGCTTATGATATTTTGTAATTCTCATAATAAAAGGTGAAAAAATTGATTTTAAAAAATACCTTTGATTTTTCGATATTCGTCAGCCAAGGATAAACAAGACATTATTTTTTCTAACAAATCAAAAATGATCCATGTTACTTACAACAGATATCAGTGGTATTTTTTAAATGTATTTTTTAGACTTATTTTCTAAATAAGAATTCGTCCATTTTGAAAAAGTTAATGCCAATAAACATGTGACATTTGAATATGTTAAATGAAGTTGAATCATACTAAAGAACTGCAACTTTCAAGGTATATTTCATTTCAATTACTAAAAATGAGTTAACTTCATGAATCTTCGTGTTCTTACAATTTGAAATTTTAAAAAAAATGACGAGCGTATATATTTCCTAGTTCATTTACATCATATTTCAGCTAAGGTTAGTACTAAATGCCCGGCTTCAGTGTATATACATGTAGATCCTACTTAGCTGAAGAAGAAGAATTTGTAATGAACGTTTCTATAAATCATATTGAGATTTTTGGGATCTTAAGCCTTGTCCGCAGTTTCCTGTCCAAGACCAATGATTATAATGATTTGATTTCCTTCCGCGCGTTAACAAGTATAGCATTATTATAGATCATGTCAAATGGTATCAAAGAATTTTTTGAACGAAGCTCTATGCGGTAGAATTTCTAACCTGATTTGTTTTTACAATGAGGATTTTAATCAAAATTTAGTTTGAGCTGGGTTTACTAACTATAAAACTATAAATCAAAACCAATTAAAGATAAAATCAAATAGGATTTGAAACATTGATTATTTTGTTTTTCATTTCATATTCTATGGAATACAACGGAAAATTGTTGTTTTGAGACAGACAAAACAAGAAAGTTAAAAATATTTCAACAAAAAACTAGTTACAAATCTATATTGGAATCAAAAGTTGTTAAGAGTATTTTATTTCATATTCATGACAATTATAGATAACAATATCTTATGAAACTTGATATTTAGACCGCCAGAATAATAGCAATTTGTAAAGCCTTTTAATGAAATGCAATAAAAAATAGGGGATATTTATATCATCTGTAACTAAATAGCCTCACATTTACACACAGGAACAGGTGGCATTCTTACATATATCTTGGATATTGTGTTTCTAATCTAAATAATATATCATTTTAATCATTAGTGTCATAATAATTCGATTTAATTGTTGAAAGAATTAAATCGCTTTATTAGAGGGGCCATTGTTTCGGTTTTTGGGGGTATTAGCATATCCCAGTAATTACTTCGTATATTACTCAAACCCCATTCCACTTCCTTTTCATTTTCATCGACGGAGTGAAGCAGACGAGAAATCACATTTCCAGTTTGAAATCTGTTTATATTAATTCATTGTTGCTAAAATTTATTATTATTATCATTATACAAGTAATTAGTATTATTATTATTATAGTAATATTCATTTGACACAATAAATACAATACGTATATTGTGTAACGGGATGAGAGAAATAATGACGGACCAGACCGGAATTCGAACCCGGGCCCCCTGAATCTCTAGTCAGGTGCTCTACCAACTGAGCTATCTGGCGCCGGTATTCGAACTGGTCTGACCGTCACATTCCTCCCCCCTTAAATGATCTTCGTCCCCGAAGATCACCCCAGGCTCTTCCCCTGGCAGGAGTTAACCTGTCAGTTCCAGGGGTTGGTCACGGGGTGATCTTCGGGGACGAAACCCGGTCTGGTCCGTCATTATTTCTCCCATCCCGTTACATTTGGTGCCGTGACCAACCCCTGGAACTGACAGGCTAACTCCTGCCAGGGGAAGAGCCTGGGGTGATCTTCGGGAACGAAGATCATTTAAGGGGGGAGGAATGTGACGGTCAGACCGGTTCGAATACCGGCGCCAGATAGCTCAGTTGGTAGAGCACCTGACTAGAGATTCAGGGGGCCCGGGTTCGAATCCCGGTCTGGTCCGTCATTATTTCTCTCATCCCGTTACAATTGTAACAACTCTTTTAAGCTGACTTCATACTTATTACACGAATAAGTCGTAAACAGAACACCGTGCTGGTAAAATTCTGATATCGGCCATTACATATGCAGCAAGTTCAGAATTTACCGATGACGTTGTGCAGCTATATAATGCGTCGCAAAGGACAGATTTCTAATGAACATTGGAATTTTGGTTATAATAATACGAGATATACAGGTCTATTTATATCCTCCTTTTTTGTTGTCGTAAATGTCGCTTTTCTATCGTGAAAAAAATAATTTTTCTGTGGCTGAAATTGGATAATTTAACGAAGCCGAGCATAATTAATTCTATCTGAGATATCTTTATGAAATTCCTTGCATAATGTTTTAATACTGCCATATCAAATATTTTTAATTTTTAAATTCATGTATTTATTATTTCAATTTCATAGGGGGCCGTCTCGAAAGTTTTCAGTTTTTACTAATGGACCCTTTGAGACTTTGTTAAAATGCTCTAAATATTCACATTTTAAAAAACATTTTTTTGATATTTGCAATAGGGATTCACTTTCCTTAAGGATATGCAAATTATTGTAAAAAGTAACCATGTACTTAAATTTAAAAAAATATAGACCATCTTGCTCGAACAAGAGTTATATCCAAAGTTATTTCATTTTTAATGGCCCTTCCCCCTTAATTTAGCACCTTGTTGTAAATATTGTCGTAGAAGAATTATTTAATCATGAATTGCTATTTAGGCTGTTTATATATTTTATAAAAACTGTAAACAAATCTAAATTGAAAACGAGTTCAAGCGAGTCACACTTTTGTAAAGCTGTATACATTCCAGAAAACATTGATGACGTGAAGTCCACTCTAGTGTTAGCATAGAACACAATTATTTAACACTTGGGCGTTATTTTGAAGAAAAAAAATACGATACAAATTAAAGTTATATATTTGCACCATCAACTGCGTGATTATAAAATGCTGCGCAAAGCAGTGCGCATTTGAATTATGCTTGGCTTCGTTAAATATTTGACTTTGTTAACTAATCAAGAAAATGAAATCTTTTGGGGGACAGTTTAGATATGAAGATAAATTAAAATTGATAATTTTCATTTTTTGCGACAAACTGTTTATTGCTATCTAATAAATCTAGGTTAAAAAACATTCATAAACTACGGGTTCATAGCAACAGATGGTTGAAAGGGAGACTATACATGTATATACATGTATATACTACTAAGCAGCATTAAAGGGACTTAGACACGATTTGAGATCAAAAAATTTATTTTTATTTTTTATGTATAAAATGATTAACTGGAGCATTTTAAATGATTGACTAAAATATTGAATGTTAAAGTCAAGTTACAAGCGAGATACAGAGGTAAGAATTGGTTG
Source organism: Magallana gigas (assembly GCF_963853765.1). Classification (NCBI taxonomy): domain Eukaryota; kingdom Metazoa; phylum Mollusca; class Bivalvia; order Ostreida; family Ostreidae; genus Magallana; species Magallana gigas. Next base: position 30,280,174 of record NC_088860.1, read on the forward strand.
TTATGTAAACAAAGCTCGAGTCTTAAAATTGTTTACAAAAAATGTAATGTAGAGAATTACCATTTCTTAGATAAAATGACATGTAAAAACAACTTAATAAACTAACTCAATATCTTATTAAATACTATTATCAACAAAAGAAAGTTACATTTGATTGAAACTTACACCAATACAACACATATGTATAAATGACAGTATTCGAGCTTTGTTTACAAAACAAAGAACTATGAACTCTGTATCTTGCTTATAACTTGATATTTGACTTTCAAATTTTGACATAGCATTAAAAACTTCTATATTTATTAGTGTAAACATTGAAAATGGAAAAATAAAATTTGAACATTTTAAGTCAAATCGTGTCCAAGTCCCTTTAAAGATAGGATAAGACATTGAGTGCCCACCAAAAACCCATTCAATCGCCATTTTAATTGAAATACATTTGTACCGCTATTTCAAATTCATTTTGAACAACAAGTTCTATTTCGGGGGAATGAATTTCATTTCGTGGCGATTAATTGATAAAAGAGATAACTCAAGCATACGTCCTAGTGCAACCAACATAGCATCTTTTTTATCGTCCTGCAATAGATGAATATTATGTATAACATTTGAAATAATTAACAACGCATATGCATTAAGTTATGGTCATTGAAAAGTTATGCGCTATGAATGATCGCGGCATGACGGGTTGAGAGAGAAAGACAACTGTAGGTTTATAAGGACGTCACGAGGACACGATAATTACGTGTTTTGTTTACTGCTTACTATTAAAAAAACAAATATATTTAAATAATGAGGAAAATTTTTTTAATGAGATAAAATAAAAATAAATAATCAAGACTTTTCTGCGCAATAACAATACCGAATTAGTATAACTTAGAGGCATTAACGTGGTACTCGCATTATATGGATTCAAATAAATGAACACTAAGGTTAAGCTTTTCTTTTTGAAATTATCGGTTTTTTAAATAATAATGATAATATTTTACCTAAATTGCAACGATCCATGTTATATCTTTATTGTAATGAGATATAATTATACTTTCATTTGTATTTAATTGACCCACTGGCTGAATTTCAAGACGGTCTAATGGTGATGATATTTTTAAGGCACAATCGAGGGCGGAATTAAATACACGTACTAAAATGCATGCAATAGAATGTACGCATGATACACTACACGCTTAACTTGCATTTTAGATTATCATCTCTCATTTTTAAAAAAAAATTCGTTTAAATCAAAAAAAAGGATAGGAGAAGTGTTGTTTGACATTGACAGTTAACTTAGGATGTACGCAGGGCCGACTGTCTGAGTGTTTTTTTGTTTTGGTGTTTCTGGTGATTCTTCTCTCTGATGTTCCATTCTATTTACAGACTTGCATCTTCTATAAGATTCTGGATCAGTATCATCAAGGTCGGGCGCATCACGGAGTCTTGCCGACACACGACTGTAAACAAAATGTCAGACATGACATCGTAATAGGAAAGGTGGTGTGACATCTGAGATGTTAATGTTAATATTTTCTCGCGGTTGTCCGTTTAACTGTTAATTCTTATAATTTAGACAAATTTCCATCTAATAACATTTAATAGTTTGACGCCATGCATATGCATCGACGTCATTGAAAGGCTATTGTTGCTTCGTGATTCATTTTTTGGGAGGCTTCGGTTTAATTAACAGACCACAGTTTCATCGTAACCTTGAAACCATCTAATATCTTGCAACTTGTCTCTCACTTGACCTTCAAATGGATTCAATACCTAATAGCTACGTCATCATCACCCATAATGCTTGCAGAGAAATTGGAAAATTAAATTTAGTCGTTTCAACATTTCACATTTCTGACATTTGGCGTGTCTTTATTTTTTATTTTTTTATCCATTTTTTGCAATTGGTCCTGTAAAAGTGCAACATCGTGAGGTCTACGAATGAAACATTATACATGTATGTAAGAAGAATTCATATCACTATTTTAATACCAAAATTCAATGTCTTTCCAATAAATCAACTATCTTAGCGGACTTCCAACATTTCTTTGAATAGATATTAATAAAGAAACTTTTAAAAATACAGGTTTCAAGCTGTTTGGGGTTTGTTCAAAACAATATCTGAATATAAATTATTAATACCCTTATCCCAACAGCGACTGCCCCCCCCCCCCCCCCAATCGAACTAACATCGCAGGAATTTTGTTGCGATTGTATGTTGAATCATATGATTATCTGAATTATCATCAATCAACAGTTTTGAATATTTTGCAATTTGGTTTTATATTGCTACTGGGTGTTTGCCAAGGTGTCCTTTTAGCCCCTGTCTAGGGTGGGTTTTTTCAATGAACTTCCTACATACATGTAATTAGATAGACACTTGTTTTATGTGCAGTTCAGACCATCGTGCTCACCTGGCACTTGCCATTCATGCATTCATATGTACCTAATTAAATTATTAGTAAATTCCATTGGTAAATGAAAATCCCTATGGTTAGATACTTTTTTCTTTTTTTATTTAGTTAGATGTATACAAACGTACATTCCGTATTATGAGAACTGCATGTACTTTATTTCATTACAATAATTTTCCTGCTTTCTTATACGAAGTCAACCCTATAACACTTTTAATCATCAACAATGGAGAGGACAGAAACCAAGAAACAAGGCATTTTGTTGAACAAAATCAAAAATGTCGTACCGCAAAAACAATTAAAATTACGAAAATTAGATTTTACGTGAAGAGGGTCTTTCCTACCACATTACCGCTTATGCATATCTCCAATTTAATTTTTAATAGCTTTGCTCTCTCATGTACTGGTTAAGTGGGTTGAGAATTAAAGTATTCCTGAAGTGAGAAAAGTTCCCTGAGTTGGCTCGCGACCCGTTACCGTAAACGTATGCGAAAACGTGTTTCCGAAGATGACATTTAAAACATGTAGTTGCATTTCTGATAAGCCAAAGTCTCAGAAGAGAAATCTAGGTAATTTGTGATAAACTATTCACACTTCATTATTGCAGTATTGAACATGGATCAAGTTATGTAAGTGACTAGCTGCACTTCAGAAATTCAGCAAAAACAAGCTTTATATGCCTTTAAATTCAATGGGATTGTTGGTTATTTTTCTCGAATCAAGTTATACTCTTGTACACATATAAAAATAATTCAATTCCTTTTATGAATCGTAAAAATGGATAGCAAAATCTTGAATCCTATTACAAAAGTATTGTTATTTGTGAATCCTGATTTTTACTGGAGAGGATGATTTTCAATGATAGATATCTTACGTAACAGATGAGATACAAAAAATAAGATAAAGACGTGCAATTAATAATTATTTAAAAAAAAAAACCTTTGATTATCACCCTCTGATAAACAATTAAATTACAGTACGTAATTCTTCAGCAATTAATGATATTCTGAGCTGTATCAATGGTCATTATGATTGTTATGCAATCTCGCCCTTGGATTACTTTGCCTTAACGACCTCACTATATACGTCCACACAGACACAGAGGATGCTCAGCGTCAGCAGTGGTTACAGTAATAAGTATGTTATTAATTGGCGACGATTTAAAAGTGTGCGTCAATAAATCAGCCACTAACACGAACGCCAGGGCCAAAAAGCTTTATCGAAATGTTAAACGAACCTTTAAACCTTTTAACAGAACAAATCGACCGGTATCCTTTAACTGTTCATTGACAGAAAATGTCCCTCTACGCTGGTCATAATAACTGCTATTAGCAAGATATATATCTTTCTAACTAGGTTGTTTAATTGACATATAGACCCCAACTTGATTTCGACGATTCCGTTTTTGTCCGACCGGAAATCATCCCGGAACGAATAGTCATGTGATGAAACCAATTGCGCGAATCTGGGACGCCATTAAATAATTGTTTCGACTCAACAAGGGCAGTCTCAGAGAAATGTTTGACATCAAATGGCAGATAACAGTGGACCTTTAATTAAGTGATCATGTAGTCTCCTCAGCCATTGTTATTTACAACTGTTTTACAAATAAATGCTTTTAGATTCCTTCATTGTGCCTCCTAGTGTTCAATGTGATTTACTTGTGAGGAATCAACTCTAATTCCTCTGCAAACTGCTTTTAGAAAGCAGGAAATGTGTATAAAAAAGTTGTAATGTGTTCATTTCCATAAATACTTATTTTCATAATCCTTAAAATGTACTCTGTATATGCGGTTGATAGCTGTTTGGTATAAGATAACAATGCCTCCTGAAAATGTTTTTTTCCTGCAATGTAGTCTACATCGTCATCATCAATCTGAAATTTGAAATTGAATTTGAAAAAGTATCTGAATGTATTTCTGAATGTATTTCTAAATGTAACCGCATCCATAAAAGTCTCTTCATAACTATAGTGCAATATTTTACAGCATCCAAATTAAAGTCTTTAAAACGTTTGCGCTTTAGCCAGTAGCGTGACTGCTAGGACTCGAGAAGCACACTGTACCACATCACAAGTCGCTGTATTGGTAAGGGGAAAGGGCAACGAGTGCAGTTCAGATTATCATGTTCAAAATTTAACAAGTTAGCAAATTATCGAGTGTATGATTTCTTTTTTGATTTATGCTTTTCAGGCGCCAAGATAGGATCAAAAGAATTTGTTAAGTAATGAGAATTACATCAGCACAATCCAGAGTAATAGTGGGTTTAAACAAGTTAAGAGAATAAATAAGGGCGAAGAGTTCAATGAGAAAGTTTTTTTTTCTTTTTCACCATAAGTTGCAGATTTCAAGTCACAATACCGCTCGTAATTAGCGAAGAAAGAGAGGGTCCGATATACTTTTAGTTGTTTAGTAGAGAATGGAATGGATATTCAAATAAACTTGAGTTGAACTTTTAAAGCTATTTTTTTTTTCAAGAATGACAAATAAGGTAATTTGTCCCATTTTGTTGAAATTTTGAAAAAAGGTTTACCATCAGTAACCTTAGAAATACTTTTTTGTATTAGTCTATAAATAGCAGTAAAGGAATGATGATATGATAACAGTTTGATGAAACGTTTATAAAACTAACCGAGATTCCACATGCTAACTTTGATCACATCGGGTTTTTTTTTACTTTTTCAATTGCTCGATATTCTATATTACAAAGAATAAATTATCCAATTACGACTTGCTTTATTAATCATTCTTCTGATTGCCCATCAATAAACATTAACAACTTGTGAAATGTCACCGTCGTAATGGAATTATATCTCTTTCAATTGTTCACTAAAGATCATTTTATGGCCTCAAAAAAGAAAGAAAATTTAATAAATCAACAGCCATTGTCGTCCGTATCATTCTGCTAAATAGTTTCGGAAACTTCACCTTCATCTGAGTATGCACTGCAAACAGCTTTGGTACCATTGCTCTCTCATTACAGCTCACTGGAATGCGTTCCCACTAAGACCAACCTTTCAGATCAAATGCTCAATCAGAGGTTTATTGGTCTCTAATTTGAAAGTTTATTTTTCATTAATTTGACCCTTGTTGTGAAGTCCGGATATCTTGATTCCACGGAGAATGCGTTAAATTCTGTAAAAACAGGCACTTCCGGTTAGTGGTTGGCCGACCTGAGTGCATTTTGACGTAGTAAACCATTAACTCGGAGATTTGTGGACAATATTGATTTCATTTAAACCAACACATTTAAAACATTCAAACAAACCCACCGAGTTTGTTTATTTACATGTGTAGATAAGCTCTTCAGTATAATTCATTGTTTAATGTTAATATCCTTTTCTTAGATACGGTTAGTGACAACAATTGTTGCAAAATTTGGTTTGTAAAGTATTACATTTAGTACAATCAGTAAAAAAAAACCTGTACTCTATTTTTAAAATACTTTTCAGACCTTGTTTTAAATTATGTTGGTTTCTAGAAGAGTTAAAAAATGTAATTGAGTTTACAAAATTTATAAAATAAAAAGTAGACATAAGAAACAGCAAAGCGCTTTGCAGCAATCAATTATTTTATAAATTTGAAAGAAGTGAAATATGGAGTTAGTTTGGGATTTACTAAGAGTAATAATCAAGAGTAATAAACCGTTGCCGTTTGAGTTGGGGACGAATTCAGTGGGATCAATATTATGTCTATATAAATCTGTAATCCAAGATGTTACCTGATGCTATTTTATTAATAACAATTTATCAGAATTACCAGCCCACAATTGCCAAAGACTCCATTTCTACACAAAGTCTGCATGCTGCGAACAAAAGTGATTGAAGGATATCCACAGCTTAACAGCCTATAAAAGTTGAAAGGAAAACGAAAACGTCTTTATAATCCGGAGTCAGAATGATTTCGGCCAATAGTGATAATTGTTCCAGCCATGTGTCACCCCTCTACTCATGCTCTTGTCGTGTTTACAGAGCTTTATCAATAGCTTTTGGTATTAGTTATATGTTTAACAAATGTCTCACACACAGACACACAACATAAGCCTTATTTGTGTGCAGATACACTGACTTTATGGATATAAATTGATATCCTAGGCTTTATTAATGGCGGTCGTATCCGCAACATCTTTCACTTCATTCAAAACGCATTTGATTTTGGATGAGTCATCTTAATACAGTGTATTATATATGATTTTTCTTTTATTTTCCAAAACTATTCTAATCGTCTGATATCTCACTGGTAAATCTGACACTCTATATATTATTGTCATGGTTAAATAAACATCTAAATCTAAAACAATACATGTATATAAGAATGCATTACCCTCCTTTTAGATCTTTTTCTTTTCTAAATTGTTAACCATTGCTTGATAAAGATGCCTTTATCAAGGAGGTATTTTTGCACTGTCTGAGATGCATTTTCGTTAAAATCGATTTATATCAAATGATAGACCATTGCTTAGATAGTATATAAAAACTTTTGATTTTTTATACCCACTTGACAATTGAGATATCCACCATTCAAAAATGATATCTGATAAAAAAAAAATACCGTAGGAGAAATAATTTTCCTACAGGATATTTTGAAAATCCTGTAGGAATTTCTAAACATCTACAGGAATTATATTTCCCATAGGAATTTATTTCAGACATGAAGTTTTCCTGTATAAAATTAAGATTTCCTATTTGATATGAAATCCTATGGACATTTTGTTGCACACCTATTGGAAATTAAATTCCCATGGGTAATAGTTTTTTTCGGTAGGACATTTTGAAAATTCTATTACAGGGAGATTCCTTTTGGAAAAATATTTGTCCTCTGGATAATCTTTGAAAGGTAAATATCACACCTGTCACGCGAGATACATCAATTACAAAAGTGGTTATACATTTATATTCCCTAGGCAATGGTCTTTTATTTGGTACATTTGGGTTTTTACGAAACTGCATCTTAGACGGGTGCAATGATGCTTTTTGAAGAAAAAAAATGCAAAATTTAATAGTATCAACAGTATTCTTTATTTGTGTATAAATAAACAGTAAACCAGAAAAAAGTGAATAAAATTAATTTTAAAAAAAATATGAAAACAAACATTTTTGAACATTTTAATGGGGATTTATCTTGTCCTTGTTGCATACGCGGTTATGGATAAAACTAATAAACGTCAACTGCTTCTCGGTGCCCATACAAAACGTAGCGCAAAAACTGCAAAGTAATGAATGTAAATATTCATACATAAACTAAATACTTATGTTAAAAGTTGTTCCAAGTGACTTTCTTTGGGACTTAATAAAAAATTCCTAGTAATTAGTTGTAATTCAAAAATTTAAAGATTGAAAAGCGAGTTGAGTTACACTGAGTTTTAAAAGATCAATTCTATTTGGTGGTTATTTTATGTATGCGACTTGTGAGATATTGGCTAGTTAGAGAATAGAGACCACTGCAACCAAAAACATTGTACCTACTGTCTTTGTCTGTGATAACACTTCGAAACGATTTTGAAATGTATAGGTCAATAACTTCATCAATGACTATTTTGATACTACATCATACAATTGCTGATAAATATATAAGTATACATGTAAGTAATTAAATTAGGGATCGTTTTTTGGGTATGACATGTGTGAGATCATCAAATAGTCTGGCGTGGTCAAATCTACCATAATGCCCTTCGGGCTTTTTGGATTTGATCACTCCCGACTGTGTTTGACCACCTAATAATATTGAATGAATGGCTTCTTATTCCTTAATAAAAGTCAGTCACAACCTTGAATATTGAACACAATAGTGTACCCAAAATGAGAATAAAATGAAGGCCATGGGAAGTTAAAGTTCACGATATAGTGTGCTTGTAAATTAAACCCATTGTTTTCTTTACATATAGTTAAATAAGTACACATTTAATTTTTGATTTGAAACTCATTATATCAAACGTATTTGTTAACAAGGTACAATATAGTCGTGCATAGTTCACTTCTTTCGTCCCGTGTTTCAAAATGGTGAAGGGTAAGATGGGGACGACCCTCCCATTTTTTACCCATTGCACCACTAGACCCTTAATACTGGGTACTTAGCGGAGATTTATGGGTCTGGGAAACGATTAGGGCGACACCAGCTAACGCAAGTGCTAGTTTAAAGCATATAACTGTAGAAAAACTAAGTGTAACTGTCGTAAAATTTGCCCGTGCCATGGTCATTATCCTTAATTTTCAGTAGACCGTGTTAATAGCTGGCTATTGGATCAGACAAAGTCGAATCATAAAGTCTTGAAATAAATATGGTAATTCTTATCAAACACTGGTACAGGCACAAAGAACATCCCTTCCCACTAGAAATGCACACAGTTCTTTATACTTATTTCTTTTTGTATGTAACAATTTTCCTTGTTTTTATCTATATATGAATTGAAAGACAATGAATTGTTGAAGTAGAAATCTCAAAAATGTGGAAACGTTTGTTTTTTTCTCCATGCTCACATTTTTCAAATGCCCTATATCCTCTATCTCTTCTTATTTGCAACACAGAACATCTGCACAGTTGATTTAAGAGTTCATTTACAAGATATTATTTACAAGATGCAAAAGATTTTACATTATGAGTAATTCTAAAGCAGGAAATCAGTTCAGGTCAAATTTATAAATTCAGAACCATGCGCAAAACGTTACTGTGTTTTAACGCCAGTTTCTTCCCAAGTGCAAACCATTTTGTAAAAGCTTTTCCCCATAATTTTCAGGGATGATGCCATAAATCACCTCTAAATACCCCTAAATAATCGTCGAGCCCAAATACCCTGTGCATTTTGTACACTGGTTGACAAATGTCTTATTTGTGATTGTCCGAACGTTCATCCGCGAGAACAAAACCGCATCACGACGAAGGTTATCATTACGAGATGACAAATAGCTTCAGAATCGTAAACACGCATATTAAAAGTCCGCCCATTTGTAATTACGGCGACTTGATATATTAATTAAATGCTATTAAGCCATATTGTCGGAAAATGAATGGTAAACTACCATTTAAGGGGTAGCCCGATATCCCAAGCCTTGCTAACAAGATGTTTGGCGTCAAGGAATGTAGGGTAGAAAATATTTAGTTCAAATTTGCATTTATCCCTCGATGAAACGCACGGTACTAACAGTTTGTTTTGACTTTGATTTACGGTGATAGACTTACACGGAATGAGAGAGATATAACCCAACAACCCGACACTTTTTGGCTGTTCTTTGACTATTGCAAAATGAATTTTTGAATGTTTTATTTTTTTTTAGAAAAATCTGTAGCATATATTTTGTTCTTTTATTATCGCCATGTTCTGCTAGAAAACACAACAATACCAGGATAACCAGTTATCCAGATCCCAAACAACATCGACATTTCAACTTCCGTTTTTTATATTTTCATGAAAATATTTCATTCGAAATTGTACTGCAGGCAGTTTGTTATGAATCCATCATAGATGTAAGACACGTTTTAAAATAAAAAGAAAAAAAAAGATTTTTAAAATCAGTTTTCGTGTCGATGTCGTACTTTATAATTAATGTATGTAAGACAACTTTAATTTGCACTCTCAAGATTTTTTAAAGATGACCTTAAAATTCTGAAACTTACGCGTATACGATAAAAAAAAATCCTTGAGCTCAGAAAACTAGGAAAATGGCAAGTCAAATTACAATTTCTGGTAAAATCTAGAAGCTGTACAGGTACACTATTTACCATACCCTCACAGACAAAATGATATATTCTGACAGATATAATAAAGATAATTTAGTAAGCTTAAAATCAATTGCGCATGTGTACATCACAGCTTTGTAGAAAACATTTTTAGAAATGCGTATTTTGTTCTAGTTATTGCAATGTTCAGCTATTGTTTCTATTTGATAAATGCATGTCACGGCCAATGAGGGAAGTGTTTTATTATTTATATTTTAATTTCTCTAAATGTGTGCATATTGTATGGACTTGTGCATTCAGCAACGTCAAAAAATAGCGTGATCATAACTACGTTATAACCATCGGTGTACATCCGACACGTTAAAAAAGTTATATAGTTCATCTACATACCGGGTATGTAAAACACTCAAATAAAGGCCAAAAAGATTTTCTCTCGCTTTCATTTATAATTATGCATATTTAACGGGGCCAAATATAAATATATTTTTTATGTTTGGTTTATTGCATTACCTTAATTAGGTTTATTGCATAGATTTTACAAATATACAGATCATTTCAAGAAACATTTTAAGGGTGGGTGGAGGTAGTCATCTGCAAAGTTATTTTTGGCATTTGGACGACCCATTTTCAACGCTTATTTACCTTGTTACTTGGGTTTTTGTGTGTGTGTTTGATCCTGATTAATATCTGTCACCTAGCTCCGGAGACTGACGGAGTAATGCTATTTCATGAACCATTAAACTTTTAATTGGTAGTCATATAAGTTTATTTAGATGTTTACATACATATACGTCTAAGACAAAAGAAATTAACATGTGTTAAAATAAATTAAGACACTTCATAACACTGACAGTGAATATCTCCGGAGTGAGGATTTTTTTTCATATATTACTCCTCGTGTACATTTATTTTCCCACTTAATTATCTTAATTTGTTTATTGCGATGTTCATCAGCTTTAACATCACGACACACGTTTCTTTATAAACACAGGTAGCGTATGTGGTAACCAGGCACGGAGTTACATGTACAATGAATGGATACCGCTTTCTTGTCACATTATACGATACGGTATTCTCGTTAACGAATACATTTTTTCTTTGCTCTTCTTAAATACACTATTAAATAGGGCTTTTGTGCGGGAGTTGGGGGAGACATTGCCCCAAAAATGTTGTTTAAGAAAACAGCAACACAAAAACCAATAACTCTGCGAAACGTTAATTTTTTAAATATCTGCGTATGTCAGTGACATGAGGGAGGAGATGGGGTTGGGGCGATGGAGGTGGGGGGGGGGGGGGGTCCAATCCTATTGTTTGAATTTAACTAACTTTCAGCATCATTTTTAATGCTGTCTCAAAAAGTTGGGAATAGCAGTCGGCTTGAGTATTTGTATTTGTATTCGCATATAAACATAAGATAAGGTCGATCGGAGAACAAGTGAAATATCTCTATTTAATTAACGGACACCAATATATTATATCTCTACTACTGCTTCTCATTTCAAACTCCAGGATTCTAAACCTAGTACATTGAAATGATCATGGCTTGATTTGTGAATATACATGTAGTGTATTAAATACGAGGGGAAAAAAGAGATGTTAAGAACTGCGGGGGCGAGGGAAAGGGGGGGGGGGGTTAAAAAGCATTAGCATAAAAGAGGTGCATGTAATACAGAAACTGGAGAAGAATAAGCCGCTGTTTGTTTTGACTTCAACTGAATGTTTACATTGAATATTCTGTTTTAATCAATACAGGACAATACTCTACTTTGGGATAGACCAAACAAAATCAATTATTCCGACTTTTTTTGTTTGTTATATATGATGGTAACACAGTGTATATATCTTTATTAGTAAAAAGAAATACATGTATACCGGTATTAGAAGTCTGCATCCACTTATTGATAATATGGACCGTAAATACATATAGTATTTAGATCTATAACTTAACATGACTTATTGTCAAAATATATGTTAATTCTCTATCATTGGTAAATATGCATTCTGTTATGTCATAATGTGATATCGTTTTTGCATATGTAATTAAGTTCACAAAAATGATAGTGTTGTCTGTTTGGAACTGAGAGGGGTGTTCGTACTTATTTTCACTTTTTGAAGGGATAATTTTGTGTGATTATTTTCGTTTTTTAAAACTATATTTACTTTTCTGTTATGTTATTATTTTTTAAAGCTTATTGTTAAAATTCGTGTTGATTAATATTCTTTGCTTTCTTGTGTCTTTGTTTTATTTTTGATTTTGATAGTCTTGGTTTTTTTTTGGGTTTTTTTGTTTTTTGTTGTTTTTTTTTTTTGGGGGGGGGGGGGGCATTTTATTGTGAAGGGAGGGGTTAAGTTTTTTTGTTTTGTCGGTTTGTTTTTTTTTTGTTTTTTGGTTTGGTTTTTTTTTTCTTTCTTTTTTTTTTTTTTTGGAAAGTATTTTATTTTTCATTTAGTATTAATTTTTACACAGCCTTCACTTCAGTAAATAAATTGGAAACTGTCTTTAAAAAATTCGACTGAGCAGACTGAATTCTTAACACGTCCACAGGAAGGCACTGTTTCGTCACAAATTAGCAACGTTTGTGAAATCTTATTTGACACTAATTTCTACAGAATAAAACGATTTTTTCCTTGTCTTTTCTTGGCTGGAAACTGTGAATTGTGACAAGTACTAAATATACCACCACATGATTAATTGTAATAACTTCGTTTCCCTATACTTTACATGGTCTTCATTCAAAAAACATCCCCTCTGTCTTAACAGAGAAAGCATTCATTGTACATGTATATCCATAAAGGGAACATATATCCAATTCTCTCTTTGTATTCAAAATCTAAAAATTAATTAATACATAAGAAAAATAATGAAAGGAATTTTGAGAGAGAGGTAAAGGTAGATCCTATATCCAAGTAGAGTATATTTAGATTCTGACAAGTCAATGAATTAAAGAAAAAAATCTATCATTTTATGTGTGTTTTTTATTTGTTCCGATATATTTTTTATTTCAATATCAATATCGTATGATTTCTTTTTGATTACAAAACCATAAAATTATCTTTTTCCTGCGATACATTTTTGATTTTTTTTTGGGGGGGAGGGGGGGGGGGGGTTGGTTGTCAGTACTAAAGGTCATTTGAATTTTGAGCTACATGTGTGATGAAACTTGAATGATTGAAAGTAACGTATGCCTAACAATAAGAATGGGGAAAAAAAAACAACAACATCAAAATAAAATTTAATTAAGAATCTGATGTTAGAAAAGGTTTCAAAGATATATTTGGAAGACAAAACGCAAAAAAATGTCAGTCTCATAGACATGGAAACTTCTGTTCCTGCGAAACTTTTTATTCTATGCCTAAGATATCGAACACAAATAAGCTACATGTATTTGCAGTTGTACAAAAAATACACATATGGGTTTCTTTCTTTTTTCAAACTTTTAGAGTAGAAGATGAAAAATTTTGAACATCATAAACTAAGAAAAATTCTAAGAAGTAACTTCATCTTAAATATATCAGTGTAGCAAAAATGACACGCTTAAGAAAACAATTCCTCTAACCAAAAAAAAAAGAAAAAAAAAAAAAAAAGCAAAAAACACCAAATTATAACATTCATTTTTTTTTATAGAATGTGCACTCTCTTAACTTGTTTCCATGTGTTTATTTTTTCACTCTGTTCACAGTTTTCTATTGTACAGTAAACTAAAATCTAGGTTGTATTACTAAACATATATCTGATAAAAATAGATCCTTTGTAACAGTTTCTGTATGTTGATACACATATTATGTATCTCTGTTAGAAAGCTATTTTGTTACTACATTGTTTGTACATGTATGCTGATCTATATCGCTGTTATAGTGGCAATATATCTGAAGTTAATCGCACTGTAAAATGTATTGCTCATACATATTTTTTTTTACAATTGGATTATGTGATGGAGCTACTACAAACTGCAGACCTGAGCCTAGACTAATGGTTTTCACAGACTTCGCTCAGTGTGATTCCATATTGACGGGTGATGGAAATGTCCGTATGTCCCCATAAATGCCGTTTCATCCCATTCTGTTAAGTTAAATAGCGTAAAAATAAACTGATCCCTCTTGATGTGAATCTACTTCCTAAAACAAAGGAAATTTTAACCCCCCGAAAATTTTCGACAAAATATTTTATATAAAATTATAGAAACAAAAAAAAAAATGAAATATTTTGTGAGAAGGTCCATTTCGTGTTAGTTATGGTTTACTAAGTGTTGAAATTCTGCATTGTGTATATCAACTGATCAAATGTCTACACATTAAAAACCTAGCTGCCAACGGCGAAGATATTAGGAAAGGAAATTGGATCCATATTTGCAATTTTATGCAGGTGTTGTTTCCTTTGATGATTGGATGTTGTTGTTAGTTTTTTTTTTTTATCAAGGTAAAGCTTTTTATATGACATAGTTTAAAAAATCAGCACAGCTGAGAGAGAGAGAGAGAGAGAGAGAGAGAGAGAGAGAGAGAGAGAGAGAGAGAGAGAGAGAGAGAGAGAGAGAGAGAGAGAGAGAGAGAGAGAGAGAGAAAATTAATATCAAGCTTATTACATATACCTGTTTACTTCTAGTATAACATGTTAAAAATTAATTGAAAAATGCAAATCTTGAACATCCATCTGATTAGTTTTCAAAAAAGGTTACCTATGTTGAGAAAGTTGACAACAACAAATTCGCTTGTAATAAACTTTTGAAATCGGGCAGTAAAGAAGAATTATTTTATAGCTTTAATTTCATTATATCTAAAAAATTTAAAAAGTTGATCTTGCGACAAATTTTGATTTCAAATTTTGTAATTTTGAATTGCTTATCAATTGACTATTAACAATTAACAAGTGTATGTGGGTTTTTGGGTTTTTGTTGTTGGTTTTTTGTTTTGTTTTGTTTTTTTCTTTTTTTGCTCCTTAAGTTTTGACTCGATCGGGTGAAAGTTTAAATAACCCGTCAACAATATTTTGTATCGTAAACGCATTTCGTTTTAATAAAATTCTACGATGTAAATGGATACTGCGAAATTTAAATCAAAACTGGTCGAGATTTTGTTGATAATACAACTGAAAATCGTATGAAAGGCGAGGTGCTACACACATGATTAATCAATTTGTGGAATTAGCGCCGCCCGGTGCTTATTTTTAATTGGACAACACGAGATGTGGGCGGTCTTAAGTTATGAAGAACTGCCCTCCACACGGCAGAGATAACCGAATGCATTTTGTCATTGAAGTAAAAATCGGATAAGTCTTTCAATACTTTTCAGCTGAAACTTTTTGTCAATTTTGGACGCATACATTAAATCAATCTGGATAAATACTAGTTGATGAGGACTGGAGACATCTTTCTATAACACTCATGGTGGTTCATGCTACAGACATGGTAGAGCACGGTTTGCGAAAGTCCTCGGGCTTTACGATTGATTCTTTAATAGGAAAAGACTCCGAAAAATCAGACAGTTCGCCAAGTGGCCGAAACTATGAGGAATATGTGCGTGTAAGTTCAGAGCAGACCGACCGGGAAAGTCCGCGACCTCGAACACAGAACGGTTCCGAACTTTTGGAACGTTCCAAAAGGGACACAGTGGTCAACGAATCTCCGGGAACGAGACAGGTTCCCGACTTTTCCGCAGCTCGGAGAGAAAGAGAATTATTCCTCGCTTCACATCAACATAGTGCCTCTGAATCATTAAAACATTTACACGAGGTCCTGTCTCAGACGGCGGGGGCCACGGGGACTTACTACGCCCCCCGAGTGTGCCGCCACCCCCTGTCACCCTATAGTCTCCACTCTGTGTACCCTGGTCAGCTACCAGCCTCAGCCCCCCTCCATCCCTTGATGTTAACCCCCTCAACCTCCCGAGACATCCGTCATCTTCATCCCTGGATATCGGAACGCTACTCTGGATACTACTACCCACGGTTCCCGGCAGGTAACTAGAGATCATGATTTGTTTATCTAGTAGACAAAAAGATTACCAGTTTATTATGTAAACTTACAAGATACAATTATAAAATGATTATATTACAAATGCTTCAAAACGTGTGTATTTATTGTAAATCAATGTATGGTTGTGTCCAATATATATCTAAATTTAAATGATGCAAAAAAAAATAAATAATACAATCATGAATCTGCATCAATTAACGTATTTAGCTTATAATGGTCTGAAAGGGTAAAATGTGTATGTATTGCAGTTCATGGTAATCTCAGACTCTGATTTCATTGAAATGTAAATAGAAAATAAGCTATCATAAAAAAACAACAACACTGATTTGATTTTACATATAATTCTAATATACATTCTAGCTTTGTGCTAGGACATATGATTGTGCATAAGTGGCATCACATTTCAACACTTATGATACAATGATACAGCTCAAATGATGAAATTAATTGATAATAAATCCTATTTACTTTTGTAACGAGCTGTCAATTACAACCCTTCTGTTTTATCGATTTTCTTCACATAGATTGACCCACAGTGCCTGTTTTTGATTTTTATCTTTGGATAATTGTTTGTAAATATTTTTCGTTCTTTTCTTTCTTTTTCCAAACGGTTACACCCTCTTCTTTCCTCTATACAAAGAATAAACTAGCTTTATTTTAAAACCCCTTTCTCCATGAGAAAATGTCATTTAATTCACGTTCACGAATATAATCTCCCCACTGAACGATTGAAAAATTATTCCCGTGAATGAGTTTTAATACATAGACACATTATTAGTCTTTGAAACTATTTACAAGTAGTTTAATTTATCATTCTGATATCCAAAAATTGCATAAGTAATATTACATATTGTTCATATATCAAAGAAAATCCTGCACTAGGAAAGTATATTACCCCCTTTTTTTAAAACCAAATACTTGTAAGTGTTAACAGATATAAAATGCGAGGTCAGTTGAAACATGTTGCATAAAATACTGTTCCTGTTATCACATATTTACATTTTTCTTAACTTGTTCATTCAATCCAGGCCTCGGGATCATGAAGCCTTTTTAGACTCGAGTCAAAATTTCAGTAATTCATAAAATTATAATACATCGTAGAATTACGCTTACAATTTGTAAATATCACTGTAATATTGAGACAGATTTTAATAGCATTCTATATTTTCGAAATTTGCAATCAAATCACAATAAGACTGTGTACAAATTTTGACTTAAGTCTAAGACTGCTTCATGATCCTGGAGCCAGGAATTTTATAATTTGTATTGCTAAATAAGATTTTGAATGGTCGAACGTAAAGTATTGATGGTGAAGAACACAGATTCATATTTTAAAGGGGCTAAATGGTTGTAGCCATTTTTTTTGGACTATATATGCCTCCTTTAGAAGAAGAGCTCTGTTTAAAGATATAGGAAAATATTCAGATTTAAACGCTAAAATATGCGGAATATTTCTTGACTTATCAATAGTTTATAGCTTATATAATTATATTTAAAAAACTGAGGTAGCTTTGTTGACCGCCCAGCCTCCTTACTGTAACATCAATGTGATTGTGTAGACCCCAGAAGTTGATGTCTGAAGCACATGTATCAAAGATTCGTGTCTCTGATTAAGACATTTTAGGCAAACAAGTGCAAATATATTTATAAACTTTTGGTAAAATGTGAATTATTCATATTTGTTATCAAATTGCTTTTTAAAAGTTAAAAAAAAAAGGTTTTTAAAAAAATCAATGTGAAAAAAAATATCTTAAGCAGGTTCCATTAACTGTGACGAAAAATCTAAGAAACAGACACTGTTTTTTTTTTAAATTCAAGATTAAGGATATATAATACCAAGAAAATTAAAGAATTTATTTCAGAAAATAAACTAAATTGCTTCATGTTTTATCACAAATTCATCTCTCTTTTTATTATGCAGTGTAAACTGAACTTTCTCATTTCCTGTATTAGTCTCCAACGAAGAAGTAATCACTGCTTAGTTAATATTTCGGTCAACATATTTTCTGTTATTGCAAAAGATGAAATATGTGGGGAATATAGTATTCCAGAACAGCAAGTTATATATAGAATAAAAGATTTTTTTAACAGAAAGGACAAAAATATGCGCTAATTACGCTAAAAGTATCATGTGTACTGTTTGAGGTAAAACAAGAGAGTCTTTATCAACGTCTGAGAAGAAAATTAAAATAAAACAAGATGAAAACAACGCCGTTCTCTTAATTTCTCAGCTTGACACTAAAAAGCCATCTATTTTCCGTTTTTTGCGCGCATTAGTTGCCAAATTTTGTCGTTAGGCCATTCTTTAACGCGCAAGCTTATTAATAATATTATGACAACTTTACAAATTTAACACCTTTTATGGGAAGAAAACACCAATATATTTGCCACGAGCCTGAATGAGACGAATCCTGGCCACACTGTGTCTTCGTAACGGATTTATTAACTCAAATAAATTAATTACGATATTTACAAGTTGGTGCCGTTATTATGATAATTATCATTTAACGTAGATTAATTTTAATCGCATTAGTGAGTTTTGCATCACAAAGTCTAGCGTCGCCTTGCTCTCTGACCCCTCAAGAGAGGATGAGGATCCCCGGGCAGTTGTATGATTATTGTTATGCGAATCTTCTCCTTCTTTAACATTTAGTTTCCCTGGCATTATGCAGCTCTAGGGTGACATTCGTTATATTTTGTAGCCTTGATTCCTCATGAAATTGATAAACCTTTGCTTACAGTGTAATATATGAATATGAATTCGGAAGTTGACATACAAAACTTGTAATTACTGCAACCATGCGAAGGTCTTATAACCTCAAATAATCTAATGATGATATGTGTAAATGTTAATTAGTAAATGAAAAAGGTGAATGAATTCTGCTGATTGCGCGAGACAGAGAAATGTAAATGCATCCAAAAAGAAAGGATAAATGTTGAACTTTGCACTTTTAATAACAGGAGATTGAAAACATAATTTAGATGATCATGTAATCATTAAAGTTGAGAAGTAAGTTCGTACAAAAATCTTTTACTAAAGACAAGACTGTGTAGCTATTGAATGCAATTAATAAAATAACGGTTTTATTTTCAGCAGCTCCCGGGTTTCTTTTCCAACCTTACAGAAAACCCAAGCGAATACGCACCGCATTTTCCCCCTCACAGCTTCTTCAACTGGAGAAGGCGTTCGAAAAAAGTCACTACGTGGTCGGTCAGGAGAGAAAAGATCTAGCTTCTGAACTCCAACTCACGGAAACACAGGTAATTCACGACGCTTGCGCACAACGGCGGAATATAGAACTCACTGAGTCCTGATTCAGGAACTAATTTCAGTTTTGGCGAAAACCTGTATAAAAAAAGCTCTTAACCTTTTATAAATATCCAGTTACAGATTACTTATCCTTATCCTACACAATTTTGAAAGTTGTTATTGGTTTTAAATATAAACAAAAGGCTCCTAGGGACATCTTTAAATCTGTCAATGCAATGGAACCCAAGCCCTTAAATAAAGATTTCATGACCTAGACGTAGAATGGTACAAAATTCATGATATTGACAGAAAGATGAGACAAGATGAAAATTCATTTCTACGACATATAAAAGCCCTGATTAAGTTATATCCAGAAAATGCGACAACGGGTGACATTAGCGTTCAGCAGAGATCTGGTTTCCTCTCGGAAACCCTCGGCTTTACTATGTTACGGTCCTGCTATTAGACTGCAATGTGAGCAAAAACCTGAGCAATTATTTTAAAATGATCGCGCGACAAATAATGGTCTAAAGTTAATCTGAATTTTATTGCCTCTAATATAATATACTTTATACTTCAATTAACAATCATTGCATTTTATCTTGATTCCTCTTTAGTTTGCTATCAATGGCTGCATTAGAAGTGTCGTCTGCTCGGTATAGCCCCAGAAGTATGACCTGCCGTTTTAAGGGAAATTAACTCGGAAATATACATAGAAAATGCGACATCGCTGTTTTGAATTAATGCTTTCTATCTGGTATTTATCCCTTCCCAGCTGAATGATCATCGCCAGTCAGATAAATAGAAACAGATAAATTGCCAGCTAGTTAAAACCTATAAGAAGTATTTAATAACTAAATTACTGCAATCGCCACATTTAATTTAGTTTCAAATGAACTAACTTTCTAGCCGTTGTCAAATATTACAATATATGCGAATGGTTTTAATGGGACAATACTTGAGCTAATCCCCCATGTTCGGAGTGAATCTACTGCGATTGATTATCTCTTGGATGGGCCTAACGGGAGATTGAATTACTGTCGACTGCGCGTTTGTGGCCCCCAATAACATGATAAAGATTCTCCCTTTGTTCCGACTATCGAAAGGATTACCTCTCTAATCAAAAGCTAATTAAGACGAATTCCCGCCATTTATTTGCGGGTATCTTTTCATTGCAAAAATCACTAAAAACTTTGGAATAGCCAACGTTGCAAATAGGAAGATAATTGGAGTTGTGCACGCCTAGTTGATGCGGCCATTTCAACTGATACGGCATTGAATTGTACGGTAACGACTGATAAGAGACATGTCAGGGGGGTGTTGCTTCATCACTCCCCGGGGAAGACGCCGCTTTGATAACCGTTTCACAGCAAATATCACACCTAATTGAAGATCAATGCAAGGAACAACTTGTCTGATTTCTGCGCGTTACCGACTTGCGTGGTCCTGTGGGGAATGTTCAGATTCCCTTTTAGTTGTGTGATGGATTGAAATGTACGAGTGATAATGGGTGTCCATTACCCCAGTGCATTCACGTATTTTCTGATCCGTACCGGTCAATTGAAGTTCCGCGGCCGTCCGTGAATGGACTATCAGACTGTTACAAGACAAGATACCCACAGACGAACAATTACGATTTCAAAATCTTGTGAATAGAAGTGTAATTTAATCTTTTATCTATTTCAGGTAAAGGTATGGTTCCAAAACAGACGCACAAAACACAAGAGGATAAAATCGGAAGACGGCGATGATCCCAATAGTCCGGACAAAGGCTCTTCTAAAGACATGGACAGCGACAACGAAGAGAAGGACGACAGTGATATTAGTGACATTGATGACATAGGCGATGACGGCATGGGTCATCTCCATGGCAACCAAGTTCATCATCCTCCCCCGCCTCTTTATTGATGTAGTGTGCTTTAGGCAGCCTGAAGGACGACGATTAGACTGATGAGATTAAAAGTTAACGGGTTTATGTTGATGTTATATGAATATATGAACAATGGCAATTGTAATATTTTTTTTTCAAGATTATATTGTATAGAATTCCCGTCGATGTTACTCGTACTCACACTCTACTCGTAAAATGCTTGTTATTTATGTGCCACAATGTGTGTGTGACCTGTTAAACAAGCAAAGAATCCATATATGCTTTCTACAAGTGCTCGTCATTATTTATTGAGTGAATATTTGGGAAAATAAATGTTATAATAACTGATACGAAAAATTTGATTTTTTTTCTTCATTGAAAAAAGCATTATCGGCCCAAAGTCTACATACATGTAACTCCATTGCATCAGAGGTGATTGAGAAAAACAAGAAAGTGATTCATTTGGTGATAAATATTGTGACGTGCTCCATTTGGAAAAGTCGCACGAAGTCGTAAATTTTATTTAGTCATAATTATACTTAGCGCGGGAACAAAATCACTGCCACCTAAATGTGTCCCTCGTTAGAAGAAAGTGTTGAAGAAAGGCCGCCATAATAGAATTATGACAGGCGAGACAAAAGACCTCTGCAGTCATTGGTGCATACACCTTCTCACTGGATGACTTGATGACCGTGTGTTTATGTCACAGAGATGTCTTAATCTTAGCGAGACTCTTTCTCTTTCTAGCCCTACACAGCTTCTATGACAATAGGTCTTCTATTATTAACTCGACAGTCGGGCGATCTTAATTGTCTGATGCAAGAGACAAGACAAGCTCCCTCAACGTAGGAAAGACACAGGTTTTTTTTATTTTTTTATATTTCAAAACGAAGAAAACAATATTGGGATTGTACATATACATTGTATTTGTATTCTAAGTTAGGAAAAATTTTAAGTCATAAATAAATTCCTGCTAATTTTAAACATTTTTTCTTTTTCTTTTTTTTTAATAATTTGACAAATAATTTCTTTCCCGAACTTATCACCTAACAGAGTGGCGCAGTGGGTTGGAGGGGTCTCTACGTATCTGTAAGTCATTAGTTCAAATTCCGAACTTTCAAATGTTCACCTTTCCAAAAAAAATTTAAAACGTATTTTTCGTTAAATATTGTAAAATTTGAAAATTTTAAACCAATGAAAGTGTTTTAATTTAAATGTACTTTATTCCACATCAAAATCGACAGATGTCCCATACCACCTTAAAGAGAAGGGATCGGTTAAAAAGAAGAAAATATGCAAATTTTAAAGTCTTAATCAAATGATAGATTATAACTTAACAAATCATCTCTTTAAATTTAAGCTACACCAGATGAGTAATCTGTTGACCACCCGTTCAAGCTTCCTTAATATATTTAATACTTAAAATAAAGGAGAAATCGACAAATTTCATTTATCATATCTGAAGTGAATTTAAATCATTTTTTAAACACAAAACACATTTCTTTTCTTGCTGTGAGACTATTGTGACCAAGTAAGTACATTTAATCACTGTCATTCATATTGAAGATGATAGATATCTAGATTACACGGAGATCAAGAGAGATAACTCTACATGCATGGTTTGAATTTTGATTTAATTCTATGGGAAAAAAAACAGAACCACAATACCTCCTTACCTATTTCATCCTGTGTTTGGAATATTTACAGTAAAACGAAAAGCACCAAAGCCCAAAATAGCTCCTTTAAAACCACGAGTGTATTTTCTGCACAATTAAAAGTAACGAATTATACGATTCGTTTGTTTTACGTGTTGAACTTGTCCATCCTTTCCCCCGCTAGTAAACTACGATTATTTCAGTAGATATGTTCTATAAAGGAGTTTGATATTGTAGTTAATAGTTTCCTTGGTTTGGACTTAAAGCAATGTGAGCTGCAATTTTCAAGTTGAATTTGTTTTTCACAAAAATGTTATTTTCTACTAAAATGATAAAAAATATCATGGTTTTTAAATTTCTATAGCCATATTTTTGCGGAAAAAGCCGTGAAGAAGCCTTAATTGGAGCAAACTTGAATTATTGTCGTCCTGTACAAAAATTGATTTACTATATATCCTTAGGGGAGAACTCTTTCATTTGACAAAAATTAATGATGTTTTCAAATCTTATTTATCATAAAAGTTTAAGTTACATGCAGACTCTAAAATATACAGCTCATATTGCTTTAAATGTTATGTCATGAAAACTCACGAGCTGGATTTATGGTCGTTTAGTGTGCATGTTTTATTACTTACTCACTCCAACATTACCACGACGCTATCTAATTTGACACAAAATGGCAATTATTCACAGTAAAGTGACAATTCAAGACTAAAACTTCAAAAGTTTTTTTTCTGCTAATTATATTTTTATCTATCACTCTCTGTTTTTATTTCCCCCTTACATTACTACCTCGAAAAGTTTCAATCTGTGTAAAATTATTAACACTAGTGAATTTATAGAAGCGACAAATTAGTTACATTAATTAATGTTTAATTTCATAAATAATTCCTTTACTTAAATTAACGATATATATTTTTTTGTGTTGAAAATATGTTTTGGAAAACAAAAAGCCTTGCACAAACAATTAATACATTAACATTCATAATATCCAAATTTTGACACCTCGAAAATAAATGAGAAAATTGCGAGAAACGTAATACTTTGTTTTGAAGATACTAGTAATGAATTAAAGTATATATAATGCATTCTGTTACAGTTATAACAATTATTTCGCTTGATAGAAAATATACATTAAAGTTATTTGTTTTGTGATGTAATTTTGTTGTCTGCACTGTCCTACTTTTTTTAAGAAGTTCGTAGAATATGTACATGTACATGACGTACGTTTCCAATCACACAGTCCGGATATAGAGGTGTATACCTGTAAGATAAATTGTGTGACCTCGAGCTGAAATTAAATCTGAACAAACTCGTATCATCTTGCTTTGCAAGCTGTTCTATACTTCATCTACATGAATCTACTATAGTAAACATTTATATCTATTTGGATCGCTTAGGCTTATCACATACATATGTAGTTTTTGTTGACTGTTACGTGATATTTTGTTGTAACATGTACATATGTATCCGAAATGGTCTACGTTTGAATTTACTTCGTAGGACAATACTAAGAAAATATTTAAAAATCTCTTTTCAAGAACCACAATTCTACATTTTGTTATATCTACGAAATCATTCCAATACAATAAATTGTATTTTAAGTTTGTTCATCTATCATATGACCCCTGGTCCAAAAGTAGGGCACACAGCCAACATAATGGCTTTATTTTAATGTGTAGTAAACTAAAATCCTTGAAACCTTACCCCACCAACGGAGTTTCTGAATTTGTTGATAAGGGGTACCCACGAAATCAGCGGACATTGAGAAACCACGAATATTAATGATTTCACACTATGCTAATCCTAGGCCGTAACGAGGTACTCTAAAATCAATCTAAAATACCGTACCGTCATGATTAAATAGGTTGAAAAGTGGTTGACTGAATGAACATCTGTATATATCATCGTTTAAAAGTCAATTTACAGATTTTAAGAAGTCACTGCGGTGTGGAAACATTGGAAGGGGCCCGGGGTCTACCCCCCTGGCGTTTCCATATCTATACCTAAGGAGGGAACGAGTTAGACGGTCACCACCAGAGAGCACAATGAAAGACAACTCGAGTAGACTAACTAAATCCATGACCCAGGTTGAAGTATGTCTTACGGGGTAATACACAGCGCACCTGGTCCGCGGAAAACCTGTCTGATTAGCATGTGAATGTATGCGATGGACAATTGCACGGTAATTTAATTTGTTAAAACTCCTAAGTATCAATTCACATCACACCAAGATCGACTAAATCACGATAAATTTATATCTCCTAAATTGAAATCTATACGCTACTTACGGCTAAGTCTGCGGAAGGGTGTACCATTTTAATCTATTACAGTAATTGTCCGCCTGGATCTGAATAAAACCAATCTCATTACAGAAAACAAGATACCGCTTCTATTCAGGGCTGTAATTTGTCGGCGAAAGGCTGGCAGCCGTAGGGAGGCTATATGAGAAATGAATCCCTATTTCTGTTACAATTCGAATGTGTAAAGCTATTGTCACTAATACGAATTGTCCCTAAAATAGAGACCATGAGTTTGTCTGTGTCGTCTGAGGATATGGTGTATTTTATATGTATTATTTCAGATGTACGACGCCTTAGTACATTAAAACGTCCAACATTTTGAGAATATATTTCTTTTTTCGAATTTTGTTAAACTTTTAGTAAAAGTAAATTAAAAATCCTCTATTCCTCCTAAACAAATTTAGGACGAACTGTGTGATATCATCACGTTTTACAATAATTACATGCAATTCAAGTTAAAAGATTTTCGAAAAAAACTCTCCTTGTTGAAAAATACCTTCCTTAGATTTGTTACTTCAACTATTTATGTTACATCTTCGAAACAATGATGCCTTTTATCCGGACAACATATTTCTTAAAGGTGGAATCGTTAAAAATATCAAATGCATATGACTGAAGAAAGAAAACATCATCAAATGCACAGACATCAATTTACATTGAACATATTACATATATAAACAATCGGCTATGATATTATTTTGAATGCATATAATATGTTTTAGTACATACAACTGACATTTAAAATCAAAGATAAATTAGATTGTTTTATAGTAGGAAACAAAGGACAAATTAGACATCGTCTATCGAGCACCCAGAAAACTATGTATCTCAGTGTCGTATGTACTTACTAGATAACTGAATTACTCAAACGATCGATACTGAGAATAAATACTCAATGACATATTACTTTCATATACAGGTATCATCAACCTGTTATGTCATTTTTTCTGAAATCATTTTGTATGATAAAAAGAGCTTATGAGACGGCATCTTTTTTCAGCTAGCCTCGTTTGTCAGGTGTTATGTCAAACACTAATCACCGTGAGCTTCTGATCTAAGACGTCTGGGATAAATATGAACACTCCTACTTACCAAAAAAACCCAACTTTTTTTTTTATTAAAATTTGATCATTGTTCAAAGAATTTTATGATCATGTTTAAATATAGCACCACCTGAAGCCCACATCCATTCACGCATGCGGACACAGATCGTAGACCAATTCATTAAACATAAAAATTAATTACTCTTAATCTACTATTATGAAACAAAATATTTTAGCTTTTAGAGGTAAATATATACTGAAAGAAAAACGAGAATGATAATTAAAAAAACCCACCAACAACATGCAGTTGGGTAATTTATGTTAAACGAGCTTGCTTACGTCAGTAAGCGTACTGCGAATGCAAGATCAATCGTGATAGTTCTGTTTATGCTTTTATAATAAAAAGAAATCTTAATTTTACATTAACTCTGTTCTGTTTTATATGGTGGCATATCTCTGCCCCTTGTGTGCAAGTTATTTTTCTATCAAATATGTCGACATGCAAGATAAATATGTTGACATGCAAGATAATTATGTCAACATGCAACATAACTATGTTGACATGCAAGAAATTGCAATCAGATATGAATTATACAAAATCTAAAAAAAATTTCAAATATCGCCTACTTGTGACATCCAAGATGCTAGATGCTACCTTTTTATGTCGACATGCAACTTATTTATGTTAACATGCAAGATAAACATGCTGACATGCAACTTATTTATATCAACATGGAACTTATTTATGTCGACATGCAACTTCTTTATGTCAACATGCAACTTACTTATGTCGACAAGCGAGATGAATATGTCGACATGCAACTTATTTATGTTTACACGCGAGATAAATATGTTGACATGCAACTTATAAGTTGAATGTCAACATAACCAAGTTGCATGTTGACATAAATATGTTGCATGTCAACATGTTTATCTTGCATGTTAACATAACTAAGTTGCATGTTGACATAAATAAGTTGCATGTCGACATAAATAAGTTGCATGTTAACATAAATAAGTTGCATGTTGACATCAATAGGTAGCGTATCTAGCATCTTGGATGTCACATGTTGGCAATATTTGAGATTTTTTTTAACTCTTATTTGATTGCAGTTTTCTTGCATGTCAACATAGTTATGTTGCATGTTGACATAACTATCTTGCATGTCAACATATTTATCTTGCATGTCGACATAATTAATAGAAAAATAACTTGCACACAAGGGGCAGAGATATGCCACCATAGTTTTACGATTGCTACCATCCCACTCGGCACACCTCGGCCGATTCGTATCTCATCTAACGTTTGATGTAGGTTACGGAATCGGCCGAGGTTTGCCGAATGCTACCATCCCTTCCAAATTACTATTTGGGCAACATTTTTTAAACGGTTCAAATTTCTCGAGATGACTTGACTGAAGATAAATATGCTTCAATATTTTTTCGCGAATAAAACCTTCGAAAAGTTGAAGTGAAAGTTGCATGGAAAATTTAGAATATAAAGAATTTATTATTTATATTAGAATTTAGATCATTTTCGTCACAAAACTCGAATCTGATATGTTCTAATACATGTAACTCGTTAAGTAGAGAAGTGAATTATAATCATTTTTCTAATTATCAAATTCATTTTAATTACTGTTGATTTTTGTTATGATATTGATTTAATATTTTGTAAGATGGTGGGGATTATTGAATGAAGTTGAAACAGATAGGTGTTATTCTCATTTTCCATCCAAACATAAAAAGGAACGTACCCTTCTCGCAGATAAAACATTTCTATACAGTTAAAATTAATTAATCAACGTTGTTAGTTCTTAAAATAAGTTTCGTTATAGAATCAAGTGAAGTCGTACCTAAACTGACTCGTACCCTAACAGAGTCAGACTCATAATTAAATGGTCCGCTCGAACCCAAAACTCTGTGGTCCACTCGTACCCAAACATTTGATTACGACTTCACTAGTCAACTCGTACCCACCGTAAATATTTAATTTAATATCATCATAATAATATAATCAAATTCATGGTTTTAGTTTTTAAAATACTTAAAATTACTTGTCAAAAATCAAAACTACTTATGATTGAATTTTTTAAGAATATGATCAAAATATGGCTGTAAACAGCGGTATTTGGATTGTAAAGATAAAAGATGAACTGATTAGCCTAGGTTTTACTATAAATACAAAAAAAAAATAAAAAATTATGAGATAATCGAATGTAGAATTTTGGATATCTTTAAACAAAGTTTAATGTTTTTTCCTTTAAGTTCGCCAAAAAGATTCCTTTATCAACATTTGATTGACAATTTATGTTTACATGCAATCTTTCTTTTAATAGACCGATTAATTATATATTGCAAATTTTATAAATTTCCCTCACTCTTTAAAGGCAGGCATCTTATTATACCACAGAGATATCCGTGAACCTAAAAAATATACTACAGGCCCCGCGGCCATAAAACGTAGACGAGCTTACTTTTGAGCTCAGTCTCACTTTTCCACTATATTTTCCTTTTGCAAAAGTGAGACTGAGACCAAAAGTGAACTCGTCTAACTTTAATGGCCCCGTGGTGACGAGTCAAGTTTGGGTACGAGTTGATGTAATTCCAGGTTATTGTACGTTTACACATATAATATATTATATGTATTATACTTATAGACATTATATTGAGATTACGAGTCTGTTTGGGTACGAGTCAGTTTGGGTACGAGTTGATGTATATCCAGATTATTATACTATACACATGCATTATTTTATATCTTGATCATATCTAATAGGTCGTTTTTTTAATACATATCTTTAAGGAATAAGGAATTTATCTATCAGCTAAATGGCTAAATGTTCTTCATATTTATAAGTATGTAAATGGAGAAATTATATAAAAGCCACATAATAGAATCGCATGACGTGTCTTAGACATTGACTTATCAAGTTCAATCACGTTGCTCCGACAAACAATATGGTATTTATAGGTTTTTCTAGTAAGAATTTATAGAATTTTTCAAAGAGGTTGAAATATTACCAGATATATTTATATAGACACGAGTAGACTAATTATTATTACTGATGTTGGTACAAAGTCATTTTCATTCAGTGTACAAGTTATTATTTCCTTTGGTTGATGTAAGGAAGCAGTAGGTTATTTAGTACTCACCTGCTGCTGTTTATTATGTCATCGGCTTTGTCTCCGTGAATACATTGATGTGTTGATGTGGCTTCAGTCAGGTATTTTTTACTTTCCATATTAAGATGCGTCTTTTCTGTTGGTTTATGTATTAGGTCTAGTGGGAGACTGGGTTGGCAGACAGAATGATTTAAGATTTAAAAGTACGTCAATGATCATGAAATTTAATGAGTTTGCTAGGGTTGGATTTGTTTCTTCAAATCTTGAATTAAATAATCTTGTTGATCGTTACATGACAAAATAATGTGGTTCACTAAAAGTACAAATAAATGTAACTTAACATATGCCTGCTTGCTAGATTTTTAAATTTGGTAAACGTGTCCTTACGGATGAAAAATAAAATTAACCTTAAGGAATTCGCTCCTTAGGTTTTAGGTAGCCATTTTGGGTCACCTCTAGTCTCTTCATCACATATTAATTCTAGTAGTATATTTAAAATTTACAATGCTAAATAAACTTTATTGAATAAAATTGTTTAATTTTCTGTTTATATTTTTACAGAGGTTAGTATTAGGGACTATATTTTTGTGGCGGAAAGTTTTCAAGAAAGAAATGAACAATTTTCATAACTTAGTAGTTTTAGGGCACTGTTACTTTATCTTTCTAATTTTTGGCACAGACAAAACTTCTTTATAGTTTGATATTTGTATCGATATATTTTGGCATATTTAGCTTTTATTTAATTGAAGTTAAGAAAAAATTAACCCCATTTTGGCCTAGAATTAACTTATTTCATGCGATATCTCAAATGTTTGAGATGAGATGTGATCCCTACTTTTGATTTCTTTTAAATGAGACATTATATGTATGCTTATTTGTATGCAAAGTTTTTCAAAGATGACATTACTAGTATTTTTTTATTTGCTTTATAATTTGATTACTCCAGAATTTTGTAATATCTGTTGTTGTGTTCATTATGTACTGGCTGTTGAAGCCACCAGTAAAGCAAAAAATTTTAAACTTTAAGGTGGCTCACTACACCTTAAAATGTTTTTTTCAAACCAGCAGAAAATAACTTGATTATGATAGATAACATAATGGATAAGAAGTATTTAAGTTAAATAGGCAAAACAATCTGCAATTTTGGATAAAAAATTACATTTTTGAAAATTTAATTCAGTAAACATAAACAATAGCTCGAGGCGGATTCGAACTCATGATCTGCGGTTCAGAAACCCAAAACTTTAACCACTGAGCTAGGACGATATACAACCCAATCGAACGATATAAACAGTTTATCAAAACATTTAAATCGCCATCTTGTGACGTAGTGTCATAAAAAGTATAAGTCTGGGTGTTGTGAGGTACCTTAAATTAGATATTACTTTTATAGTCACTACATGTGTTCAACTTTATACTGTATTAAAATCAGCAAAGATTTCAGGAAAATTATTATTTCTGTTGGGGGCTCTATATTCTAAAAAAAAATGGCATGTGACATGGGTCACAAATAAAACAAATGAACGTTTTAGGTCCCCATCTTTATATCCAAGATGTTTTTGGATGATTGACAATACTAGTTTTTCAGGTGCCAACCTCCTAAATTAACTTGTAACTGATTAAGTAATTATAAAAAAGGAATAAATATCATGAATTTATTTACTTACTTTAATTCATTAAATCACCGTACTTTTTTGCCTCTGAGACCTTCACCAGACCTCCCATTGCTGCAAGGCATTCTCAATCCAACAATAAGAAAGTGAAAGTCTTTGAATTTTTGGAGATATGAAAAAAAATTGTTATTTAAATATACTGTAATCTATATAGATATAATTATGCGAAAGTCTAAACGCGATTGGCAAGATTTCCATCCCAAAAGTGTGAAGAAACCAATCAGGAGTACACATTAATTATTCATGCAATTGAGAAAAATTCAGTGAGTTGGTCAGCCGACGGCCAATGATAAAGCAGTTGCGAGACAGGCCGTGGGTCTCTGATGTTGTTAAACGTATTCAGCATATATATTTGCCCTTTTTAGGATCAGTTACTACTAGTATCCTTCTCGTTCTTTTAATCCTGCAATACCTGTATTTTTATGATGCATAATTATGTTACATCATTGACCAGAAACCTATCTACGAAACAAGGGCCAAAGTCATTATTGCCTGCTATCTAATCTTTTCTTATCATTATGTATTGAATGAAATATCATTTCAATAATATATCTGACACTTCAGCCAACCCCTTCTTTTACCATTTCTTTTCTTATGAAAGGTCTTGGGTCTCTTGTTCTTCCCATTTTCTCCATTTTCATTGAGTCCATCTTGATGCTCAATTCACTGAGAGTTTAGATACATCCAGGAGACATTAACTGTCTGCTTCTACGCTCTCTTCGTCATTTAGTCAGATTCTGTTATGATTTGTGAGTTCAAAGGACACACAGCACATTAATGGAATAACGTTGCTGACCAGTGAATGGCCTCTGGGTCAGATGTTTAGGCCCTAAGGCGGGACCGGGATTTCTTAGAAAATATTTCTCTTTACTTATAAAACTGAATGCGCGGTTATGATGTAATTGAAGCCTTCTACCTTTTTGTTAAAACGACGCCAAGGTCAGAGGTTCGGGTCTTTGGGTGGGGCAAATATTGCCACATAGTGAAAAATGTATCTAACTTAAGTTTTCTTCTGCTCTTTCACAGCCATTGCAGATCAACTAAATGCATTGTATTTTTTTTTATAATGTCCTCTTTTTTTAAATTGAGAAATCACTACCCATGAAACAGGGTTCATTCTTTTTATTTTGACAAATATGACCATATAGTGAACATGTACTTTTTAAGATCATTTGAGTTACTCGGGTGAATTATTGCTGATCGAGGGAAACAGTCAGGGTCTTGATTGAAGATTTTATGCTCCAAATTAAAGCTTGAAATGCAAATATAAGACTCCCTAACAGGTCCCTTAAAGGCTATGGTACTCAGGTGACCGCCAATGCCCGTGGGTTTCTTAGTTTTCAATTCTTCTTGAAAAGCATTCAGTCAAAAAGATTGAACTTGCGTGGATGCTTCCTTGGGTAATGTATATTCATGTCTGTACAATTGATGGCTCCCATTGGTAGGGCGGGGTCACAATAGGGGGTTGATTTTATACATATATATTTGATACACATAGAAAAATCTGTAATAATCTTGTACTAAAAACCATTTCGTCAGAAAGGCTTAAACCTGTGGGGGCACCTTTAGGTAGTAAACATTTAAGTTTGTATAAAACGTGATCCCCAGGGATAAGGAGGGGCCACAATGGGTAGTTCAATGTTTTTAAACTTATGGCCAAAAATATATTTAAAATTTCAAGGTCAAGGTAGCCCTGTATGGTAAGTGCCAATCGAAAATGTGGTTGATTTGGATCACTAGCTATACTGATTTGGGTACTTTTGTGTATGCTTGAAAATACAGAACTTCAAAAGTGGATTAGAAAGACTAAATATTTCAGAAAATTTAGTTTTGAGTTATTGTGGAAAATTTTGTTTCTCAGTTTTCTCCGAGAGGCGCTACCATTTGTTTGGGTTAATG
Source organism: Magallana gigas (assembly GCF_963853765.1). Classification (NCBI taxonomy): domain Eukaryota; kingdom Metazoa; phylum Mollusca; class Bivalvia; order Ostreida; family Ostreidae; genus Magallana; species Magallana gigas. Next base: position 30,313,037 of record NC_088860.1, read on the forward strand.
CCATAATTTGTTTGCAACAATTTTTTGCGATTGCTATAATTTTTTGGCATCTCTGTCCAAAAACCAACGAATGAAGTTTTTTTATTTTGATGAAATTATGATGACTTCAACATTCACGTGTAAATGATATGGTTATTGATAATCTGTAGCGAGACATTATTAGTTGAAAAGTATTAAAGCGGTGTAAGAAAACGTGGAATTTTATTTCACAAGTCTAATACGAACATTGTAAACTTTTCGATTGTAATAGTTATCAAAATTTCATATTGTCGTAATTTTTTTGTTAGACCCCCCCCCCCCGTTTCAACTGATAAATACCTATAACAAAACAAAAACGCTATGCAAACACAATGACTGACTATTGTGATCAGTATTGTCTTACTGTCAATCTTAAAAAAAGCAAAAATTATAGTATTCAGTAATAAAAAGAAAACCAAGTTCAAAGTTTCTTCTAATCAAATCATGTTATCGAGCAAGAGACATCATATAAATACCTAGGAGTAGTGTTTAACTCACCATGTTCAGTTTGGATGCTGAACATCCAAAATTGCCAAGTTGATCTCTACTAAAGAGCTTCAAAAGCCTATTCCATGCTTCTCAATGAATCAGAAATATTAAACCATCTGTCCACACTTTAATACATTTAAAAAGTTACATGTTAAATGTTTTAAATATATAAGTGGTGTACATAAAAAAGCTTCTAACAAAGCAGTTTTAGGTAAATTTTGTCTTTTTTTGTTGATAACTACCTGTAAACATCTTGGTGGTTTAGATGCGTGATGATCCCATCATCAGGTGATCCTCCTTCCTCGGTTGTTTCAGCGCTGTCCACTACCTCCAGAGTTGCGCCGACTGGGGTGATCAATTTTTCGCTCATATTCTCCTTCCATTATCTCCTCCCAAGGAACTGTCAGCTTTACTAAAATAACATGCCTACTTAACGAAGACCAGATCACTACGTCAGGGCGCTTGTTGGTAGATGCTACCTCCGTTTGGAATTGTATTCTGGTCTTTAAGTCGGCCCGCATTTGCCAGTCTCCTGCCGTGCCAAGAAGTCCTCAAACTTCCACAGTGCCGCCACTCTTCTCCCTCTCTTCTGATCTAACAAAGTTAATAAACTTGAACCGCTTGGTTTTTGGTGGTGATCTCTTTCTGGCTTTCTCGAGAGAGTCTGCAAGTACCGAAAATATCTGGTCATGCCGCCATGTATACCAGCATTCAGACAATGCTACGGTACATAACAATATATGCTCCACATTAGCTGGTTTTCCACAGAGCTTGCAATTTGGGTCATCAGATAAGCCTCGTACTGCCTTTGTTCGGCTTGGTAGCACATCATACTCTGATCTATGGAGAAACTGCTATCTGTTTGGCTCTATCGACCATACGTCTATCCATGTCCATTTTCGCTCCCTTGCTGCTTCCCGATTCACCCAGCTTCCTTGTTTCTTCATGTCTACTGTCTTCCTGCATCACTCGGACTTCTTTTTGCACTAGCTTCCTTGCACTCCTTTGTCTGCTGTTCCCCATCTGGTTGATTTTACTGTTCCCAGGCCTTGTCTACCGACTGCTACATTTCCCACAATGTCTGCTTGCTCCAGGCGTAACTCTACTTCCAGAACCGTTTCTTGAACAGACCACTTCCTGCCTGCTTCTAGATTCACCCTGGCTCCGCGCACCTTCTCATATTTACTGTTTCTAAGCGTCAGATGTTGCACTTTGATGGCCTTGTATTTTTCGACGAGAGATAATAGCGGTAGTTGAGGTTTAGTAGCTGCACCATAGAGTCTAACGCTACTAAAGCACTGTGGTATTAATAGCCATCGGCGAAGATATTTTGTAGTCAGGCACTCCATAGTTCTACCCTGGACATTTATATATCGTACACTTACAAAGGCCACAAAATCCGAGGGAGTACTCTATGCTGGTGTATCCAGGTCCTGCAGTCCACTTTTGACTATTGACTTCATCCACTTTTGTCTATTGACTTCATCCACTGTTGCAGTTCTTCTACAGTGTTGGTTGTGTTCCTAGTGTTCCTCAGTCTGTCAACAAAATATTTCCTGAGACATTTCACTGGCTTCTCTGAGGCTGATGGAATTATCTCCCGTCCAATTTGAAAGTCGTAGTCTGTCCTCGCCCTTTTTTTTCTTCAGCACCAGACTTCTCGACTTTGATGCTTTGATTTTCATCCTAGCCCAACTAATTAGCTCTTCTATTTCTTTGAGGATCCATTTTGCTTCGATCGCGGTCTTAGTACTGATCGTTATGTCATCCATGAATGCACGCACTGGTGGTTGACGTATACCTGCTTTCATCCATGAACCTCTACTCATTTTTCCTGCTAATTTCATCAGTATGTTCATAGTCGCTGAGAATAGTATGACCTGAGATAGTACAGCCAGTGACTATACCAACTTCTGCTTGTTGCCATGAGGTCGTGATATCTCCAACGGAGAAAATCATAGTTGACATGATAAAGTGTAATCTAATATATTTACAAACAATTGCAGCTCACCCTGTGCATTAAAAATGTAATGTATGAAAACAATTTCTTAGAATAACAAAGGCAGCTGGAGTAGCAGTATTCACTTTATCTTAAATAAACTACATTACAACACCTTATACGCAATACATGATAGAAATATTGTGTCAATAGCTTTCAAATGAATTTTGTGGAAGATACAAAAAATACCTGGAGAAATACACAGAAAATCATACTGGTTAACTCAGAACATAAACTATTTTTAAAATAAGATTTTGTAGAGGAAATTATTTTCTGTTATCCACAATCCTCATGGTTTTTTTTTTAAAAACGTTTTGCCAACGTAACCAAGAGCTCTTATTCATTATATTACGAAACTGTTTGCTATAATAATATGTTAATGAAAAAAATGGGCTTTTTGCAAATCTGAGGTAGATGATGAAATATATTTTATATTTAATTGTACATTAAACAATGCATTAAGGAAACCTTTTGTATAGTCCTTGAATAGCTTTCGTAATAATTTTAGAAATCTTTGTAATAAAGACAAGTCTATGTGGCTAATGTCTATTGAATGTGATATTGTTATTGAAATTTTTGCAACATACATTTATAGTTGTTTTCAACTGAAAAAAAGGCTCGTATTCATTTAACTCTAAAAGACTATATTCATCGTCTATATAAATGTACACTATCATTTAGAAACCTTCTCCCTTTTTGTATGTATGTATACATGTGTTGTTTTTGTAACCCCCCCCCCCCCCCTTTTTATATTGTTAGTACCTGCCATACCTTTGTATTCCCAAAGGGCCCAGAATTTGGAAAAATAGAATTATCTTATCTGACCAATGTTCATGAAACTGAGTTCTATATGGTAACATTTTGTTATGAATACTGTTCATGAAACCGACATTTGCACAATGACGTCTTTATATGAATAAAGTAATATTGTTTGGAATCTTAAATATAATATTCTTAGATAATTTGCTGTGCTAAGTATCAAATTTATAACATCTTCCCGAAAAAGTAAGGCCCTCATGAGAACAAAGAGTAGCTTATAAGAGTAAATACGCAAGAAAATATGGGATCGAGTTTAATTGTAAATGCTTGGTATATATTTTTGGAATATATAGCAATAATTAATCTTTTCTTGTCCAAGGTTTACTTAAACTTATAATTTGTAAAACATTATCAATTATACTGATGATAAACACCAGCCTTAAGTGACTGAAAATTAAAACAAACTACAACGTTAACGTATAATAAACTTTCAAAATAACAATTGTACTGCCCAAAATATTTCGATCAAAGTTATTCAAAGTTGATTTTAAGTGCTTATTATTAAATTTTTGTCTAGACAGACATGTGCAGACATTAAATTCGACACAACCGACAAAAGGCGTTCAAATAAACCACATTTTCGATGAGAACTTTTCATAATGTGGGTTGATCTGACTGGTAATTTTTATGATTATCCAGTCTCCCTAAAGGAAAAAAAATCATCCACGGTGGGATTCGAACCCACGACCTCTGGATTAGAAGTCCAGCGCGCTATCCGCTGCGCTACGCGGACTGACATTTAAAGTGACATAATTTTATGTAAGACAATTACATAATGAATTGAAAATAGCAATACAGTAAAACTTGGTTATAGCGAAGTCTTAGGGATCGATGGATTTACTTCGTTATATCCGTAATTCGTTATATACGTATAACGAATTCGTAATAATAACTATAGCAAATTCACTATATACATGTTTTCTTTCACCAGAATATAACTTTTGCTGATTGAGGCTATAAATAAAAATTACATTACTTTGTTACCTTTAATAATCGGATTGTGAGTCGAAAAATTTATATAAAAATAAATTCAAACTATAATGCTAAATGGTAATGCAAACTTTTTTGACTGTAAAGAGGATCATTATGAAATTGTAAAACTTCGTCAATATTTACCTCTACGGGACTCAAAATCAGTTCGCTATATCCGTAAATTCGTTATACCCAAACATTTTTGCAAAGATTTGTTAAGAATTTGACCGAGACTCAAAAAAAAACTTTGCTATATCCGAGAATTCCCTATACATGTATCCGTGTTCGTACTAAACGAGTTTTACTGTAGTTGATTTTTTTTGTAGTGAGTGTTAAGAATTTTCAAAATGAGTTGACATACCTCAATAAAAACGCTAAGAATACTTTGACATTATTCAAGAAGTCTAAACAGGCACCATTCTATCATAATTGAAGAATTAGAATATCGATTTCCAATGCTAAAACATATGTGATGACATTTTTTTACAAATAAGGAGAGGGGAAAAGGTCTCATTTGATTTTCAACTTGTATTCAAGTGTTTTAGAACCTCTGTCAGATACTGAATCTATTACTTGTTAATGAAATGTTTATGTAAGTTTGCTTATTTGCTGTTTTGTTCATATCAATACTTTATTTAAATTCAATCATAATTTTTCCCTCTCTTTAAATTTCATATTTCTTTAGAGTATCATATCAATTTGAAAATGTTGAACAGTAATATTTTTTTTTTTAAATGTACTGGATATTATCTTTATATATTTGTTTTATGTTTAACATGTTGTTTGTAATCCATAAACAAATCTTTAGCTTTGTTTTTCGTTTATTTTATCTTTTCACATAAACAACTAAGTATTAAACCAAATATTTTTGCAACAGATATCCGAATAGTCTTGATGAGCAACGAATTAATCATCAGATTTGCCATTATAAACTTAATATTTTATTTATATGTGACATTTTGGCTATAACTATATTACTGTATGCAAAGAAAATATTCACCCCTTTCTCCTAGGAACATTTCAATGTCTCAAATTATCCCTTTTTAAACATAACTTGTCTGGACAAATTCAAGACAGGTCGAAATTTATACTGGGCAAAAATAACCCTTTATACAGTTTAAAAAAGTAGAGAAAAAATCCCACCATTTCAGCTTTAATATATAAACATGCTCATTAAATAATATTCGAAGTTCTTTGTCTAATGAAGGTACATTTAGCCTTAAAATGGCCACGACCATCCAGTCCTTATAACACATTTGTGCCAATGACCTTCCTGCATAATTTGAAAAGTTTTAAAAATAGAACATCCACGGTGGGATTCGAACCCACGACCTCTGGATTAGAAGTCCAGCGCGCTATCCACTGCGCTACGCGGATTTAATGTAAGACTATAAGAGGGCATTTCTAAGCGGGAAAATCATATAAACAAACCGATACAAGTTGAATAGTTGTACTCCTTCAGAAAATGTATTCATGTTCTTATTCGTTTCACTCAACCGAACATAAATTATTTACAATAATAACAAAACACATGATTAGAAAGGGAGGGCTTATTTGCTGCATTTATTTACACGAACAAATACTTATAAAGATTCTTTAGAATTCTTTCTGAAATAAAACAAATTACATTTTATTATGCACAATCCTTTGATTTTTAAATGTCACTAAAATAATAAGTGGGTGGGTGCTAATTGTGTAAATGCGGCAAAGAAAAGCCTTCGAATGAGTAAAGATCGTGCTTAACTTGAATACCTGTTCTACAGGTTATACGCTATAAATAGTAGCAAATGGCTACAGGTTCAAATTTATAAAAGAAAAACATACAGTACCTATGATAAATTAATATGTATTTCAAGGCTTTCAAAAATGGGGTATGACTGTATCTATCACTTCAACAGAGTTGTATCAAGTTGTATCAATTGAGAAGTATATCCCTGAAATAGACAGAACATACTTTAAAAACATACCAAGAAAAGGGTGGCAGTGTTTATTCCTCTCAGATATGACACATTTAATTTGACCTCTTTGCACCTAAAACACAATTTTAACCCGAATGATATTTTTTCTCACTATTTTTAAACAAGGAAAATAATTATATAAAATATTGTTCGGATTATGCACAGTGTCCATATTGAATAGAGAGATTTTAAAAGAATTCTGTATAAAAATGATTATATTCCTTGTGACTTTTGTATTAATAACAATTTTATTTGGAATAAAAGCTTTCTGAATATCAAGATTTTAAAAAAGTTTGCTTAGATATGTCTTCAGTATTATACTGACATGGGGTCTGTGATGTTGATTTTTGATATAAGGCTTCAAAGGTAAAATTCTTGCAAAATTTGGTTTTAAAAAATCTGAATTTTTCCTGTACAGTTGTATGATTTTATGCTGAAATTTACTAGCCATCATTCTCTTTAGATTTGATTTCTACATGTTAAACAGGACCTTTAAAATATGCCTCACATCTATCACGCTTTAAAGGTTTGCTTGATTCCAAATGTTTAATCAAATGAAAAGTATATTGGAATTTAACGGTTTTGCATGATTTGTATCATTATCTCAAAAAGAAAATTCTTCCGCGCGAAAAAATTGTTTCCACAAAACTACTGATTAAGATAGATTTATTTTATAAATGCTGTGTAATAATAAAATAAAAATCTCTATGCTAATTGAAAAAATCAAATACTATTTTCAAAACAATGATCATGTTCGGAATAGACGACTAGTAAAACGGACTAGAGAAATACCTTCAGAAAGCGAAACAACTGTTTAGTTATTTTTTGTTTATGATAAAGATTTACTGAGTATATCATCGTTCAGGAATGATATTTTAAGGTAGAGTATTTAAAGTAGTACGTAAGATTTAAATGAATATCCTGATACATATTATAATTTTTTGATTTCGAATAGGTAACCATTTATGAATTTTCATCAGTCGTACAAGGGATAAACCCCAAATCATGTCACAAAACTGATTAAATGATGAAAAGTATGCTTGAAAACGGATTCATTATCTAAAATTTTCAATCTAACATTAACATGAAAAATTAATGGTATTACATGTACGATACTCATTTGAAAAATATTATAATATAAATACCATAAGTGTTTTGAAATTGAAAATTATCATATATACAAGTGGAAAGCTGTCAATGTGACAGCAAACCGGGTTTTCTTTTATGTAAACGGCACGAGCGATTTGACGGTATCATCAAGTGAAGTGCTTAAACGATAATGCAGACTGAAAACAATGTTTTGATGACCTTATTCAGAATTGTATTACATGTAAAATGTTTGGCATTAACCTCTCTGAAAACGATTGACCACAATTAATGACCGAAGGGCCCATACATCAGAGATATCAATATTTTAGTGCACCCATGAATAAGTGCTAGCTAATTTACCACAATTTTGTTATGTTTAATCACAATCTTGACCTTAACCGTTGTTATTTGTTGACATTCGAATGAAATTTTTTAATGGCACTTGATTTCAAACGGCGAAGAGTTTCCCGAAATTGACGAAGTTAGGGTAGTAACGGAGCTAAAGGGCTTTGCTATATAGGTATATAATCAAAAAAGGGAATTTATTAAGGAGGATGTGTGACCAGCTTGTACATTTTAAGATTACAATACTAGTATAACATTTCTTTAACTAAAGTTGATTCTGCTAAAAACAAAACTGTTGTCAAAAAGATAAAAAATAAGTAATGCATTAGGCTCTTCATGTTGTTTTGTATATGCAAATTATGCTAACAAAAAGTCAAGAGAACAATTTCCTTTTTAATCACTGAGAAATGCGCAGCTGGAGCATTAAATTCAAGATTTAAATCATTAATGTTCACCCTTCAATCATTTCTGGAGAAAAATGTCTAAGCTTCTCATTTAAGTTGTAACTTTGTTTCAAAATAGGGTACACTATTTTTAAATGAGTCTCGGAAACAATCAATTCTCACAAGATATGTTTGTCTGTTTCTATGGGGTACATTGAAGTTATATTTTCACTGCAATCAACTCTCCTATGCAGTTACTCTGGCAAACCGAAACTGAAACAGTGTTTGGACCTAAGCACAGATCATCACCGCTGACAATACTTAGTTCTTGAAAATAATCGATAAATTCGATGTTATGCATGCTAAAGCATTGTTTTTTAAGAAAATTATTTATTAATACCTTGACAATAGTCAGATTTTTAAAAATACGAACAATTTAGATATTTTTTGCAGTCGTATGTATTCCTACGCCAGAGTTCAATAAGGTCTCGTTCAACCATCGGCTGTCTCCGTAAATCTCCGACAAGCAGAGAGTCATTCTATATTTAGAGGTCGCGTCATCAAGCTTTCACCTGACCTGGTGTACACATTGGCAGAGAGTATCTCTTGCTTGTCGGAGATTAACGAAGACAGCCGATCATCTGGTTAAACGAGACTAGAGTTCATTATTGCTTGGATTTATACAATTTTGGGAATATTTCGATTACTGATACATAGTTTGATGGAATCAATTCTATCTTTAAATATTACAGAACACAATTCATACAGGGTTTTCTATAAATTCTTGTCGGAAAAGTCCGAAAATTTATATTATAAAAATGTGCGTAATTCAAATACAGATTATAAACTACTTGCCAAGCAAAATAACGTATCGTTGATTTTAAAATAAATAATAATCTATAAAATCAACTCGCGTCAGTACTTCAGTACTTTGATTTACTTAGGACAATTAATTTTTGGACCCCTTCCCCACTTCTACAAAGAATTTACTTTATTTCATCTATTTTATACTTATAAAACTGAAGAAAAAAATTGAACTGGTAAAGAAATGTCTGTCACATTCAGTACAATTTTATTGTTTTGAATTGACATTTATTTTTTTAATGAAAATTTAACGCCAATGTGCCTCCATTGACATAGGAGTTCTAAGTATATACTGGATTTAATAGGGTACTTTCTTTTGTACCCTATTAAAAAGGGCAAAGTTACAGCAATAATGTGCAGGATTCAACCTCTTTCTAAAAAAAAAGTTGTAGAGAAGACCCCAATAAACCCCTTCCTTATTTTTCAGATTTCTAAATCTACAAAATAAGTCAGCAGCTGGGCAGTTCAACTGAAAAGACTGAAAAGACATTGTTCTGTTCTTATTCTTGTATGCGTAACTTGCATACAAAACAATATGTAAAACCTTATATTTATTGATTTTATATCTAGTGGCAAACAGTTTTGGTCAGTTTCGGATAGAAACTAGCCAGTTCAAGAAACGCTTACATTCTCAAATTACACGTACAAGTTGGCCGTACATCCCTCCTAATTACAGACGAAAGAAACAAGTAGTCATATTGTAATGCGTTACATGATCAAATATTGAATTCAATGTCCAAAGACGGCGTAGTATACCACTACATTTGTCGTGTGTTAAAATTTCATCTTATAACATTTTTGATGCACTAAAATAAAAACCTATTCTAGCATAAAGGCAAAAACGGAGCAAGTAGAAATAAAAAAAAATTCTCAAGTTTCCCAATATCCCGAACAGTATTGTCTTGCGGAGTAACAATGCATAACAGCTAATGAAACGGCTAATGCATTAAGATTGATTGCACTCTGCTAGAAAAATGAATAGAGGGATCAAGTGCTGCCGGTTTTTATTGTGTAAAATGAAGACAAATTAACGATTTTAATTTGATACAGTGGGATAGGATTTTGTTAATTAGAGTGTCGATAAAGAGAACTTTTTCCACCGACTCTTCTCGTCTCAAATAACAAAATGTCATCCGTCAAAGCATGCTTTAGAGCCAACTGGTAAATGTTCAACATGCAGGGCTAGTCAGAACAAAAACGATCATTATAACACATTAGAAACAACGACCATACAGCGAGGAGAATTCGATATGCTTTTAAGTGGAATTACAAATAACATGTAACATTGGCACGTTAAGTGAATGTTTTTAATGCTAATTAGGATTCCTTATCTATCATAGTGTCAACTTTGATGTTTGGTATCACTGTAAATCATTTTATTCTTTTAAGTTGGAATTAGAAATCCTTTCACTTGTAATTCTAGAATCAGTTTATTTGGAAATTGCACCTGATAATAGCATGTTTAGCGATAAAAAAGACTTTTCAAATGGTCAATAGTTTATGGTATTTTTAGTTTTTTTAGGGCAACCTAAAACGACGGTATTTAGGCTATTACTACAAACCACAGTCTTTAAGTTGTTTCACATTTCACTGTTTGATTGATGTTGACAGTCGCATAAATCGCCAGGAGGATGATTACTGTATGTATACGGTAACTATAAAAAACAATAGCCATTTATTGTATCTCCATAATAGATCAATCATCTCATATTGTTATATTGTATTTGAATAAACCATTTGAATTTTAGCTATAAACTATAAGTTGGTAAAGAAAATTCTTAATATTTTAGCTAACTTCCGATACATTTGTACAAAGTTCTCCTTAATGATGCATATAGTATAGCATGATGTCTAAAAATGGCAACATACATCTTCTGAAAGAAGAAAAATTAGCTCAACATCACTTGGTTCTCACAAATGATTACTGTACGTTTAAACATCTTTTTTGAGATTGATTTTTAATGCTAAATATTCACTAAACCTGGCATCACACCAGCAATAAATGCGACGCTTTCCTTAATAACACTTTCTTTGTAAGCTTCGATTACCAAATTGTAAATCTGCTCGATTAGTATTTAGATATTCATCTTTATAATCTCATAGCAAAATTTACGTTGATAGCGATGTGAAATGCACACAATAATTATGCAAATATTTAATACTTTTTGGGTAGTGTGATAGAATGCTTTTAGTTTATGCTTCCGTTGAGGGCTTAAAATAAAACACGATGCTATCGTATGACAATCGATGCAATCCATACTTTTTTACCAGTGTAGACAAAAGGACAACCTTCCCTCATCCATATAATTCTAAACTTTTATTTACTGTTAATTGAGCATAAATCCAAACCATCAGATTGAAAAACACTAGAGCAAACAGAAGCGGGCTAAATGGCTCTTAAAGAACAATTGAACATTATTTGCATAATGAAAATGCTTCTCTAAAACGCACATCAAGTTTTGTGGATATCTAAGAAATAATGATACCTTTTATTGCAGTGAACAATTGACGGGCCTTAAATGAATCCAATGAACGCCACTTGTTCCATAATTAATTTCCGTTTTTTTCTTAATCAATGTTTATTTAAGAGTATGCCAAGGATATTTTCCGATGTGGTAGTTTAATTATGATATAGAGGAGAAAAAAGTACTCAGCAATCTGTTGACAAAGAACAATTCGACTGGCTGTGCACTCACAGATTTTCTAACCTTCTATATTTATCTAATATAAAAAAGTGAACGTTACACAGGAAATATCGTGATAAAATGTACACTATCATAATGGACATATTTTTGTTTTTTTACACCGACACTAAATTAAGTATTCTTATAGGTTTTTAATCTCTTTTCGTTGAATTGTTCCACATTTAGAAAGTTCTCGCATTTTGGGAATGCTTAGAAAGTTATGTCTTTAAAGTAGTAGCTCTGTGTCATAATTCTGAAATATGATTAAATATGAATTGTTCGTCGTCAACATTTAATTAATAAAGAGATTCGTTAATGTCTGAATAGTAATGCTTATAATCAAGGAAAGAGATGGGATATTTATGTAAGATTATTATTCATATTTGATATACATGTACTTGAGTATCATTGTTTTAGGAAAATGGAGTGTAGTAAGTCTAATGATACCTTATCCCCTTATGATAATGAAATGATTATGATAATGATAATCATAATCAAATATGTTCAAATCAAATCAAATCTAATGATATGAGTATGCAGTAGTTGACAGAATTCTTACCATTAATTATATGATTTTATCTTTAACAAACTCTTTAGCCGTCCATTAATGATATAATTTTGAATTTATATCAATAATGGTTAAAATTCACATCCACTAATGTAGAAGAAACAAACTGCATTATAATTGCATCGTTGACCATGAAAAATATGATTTTAATTGCATTAGAGGATAGACTTAACATTGATTGATACATTTAAGTATGATATAGTACTGTTTTATATTTTGCATTCTTCATACATAATTGAATCATTATTAGGTAAAGCCAACCCACAAGATAAAACTACTCACTAGGACTAATACAATATAAATCATTATTGTGAACGATGTACATCATTTGAATAATCTAGCTCTTGTTAACCAGCAGAGAAAAAAGAGGGACAAAAATACATAACCCGTGTCCAAAACATCACGTTTTTATTCATAATTGTATCATTAATGGTTCAATTCCATCTACTTATGTAATGCAAATTTTTCATTAATGGTCAATGATGTACTTATTTTGCTTTTTTATTTCATGTCATTAGTGATTGTTAATTTTGACCATAAGTGATATGATCTTAAAATTTGATCAATAAGCTACAACTAGGTAGTACGTTAATGATAAAATTTATTATTAATGGTCAGATTTCTAATCACTATCATAATTTTGTATCATTGGAGGATACTGTTTCATTAGAGGTTTGTAGCAAACTGTAACTCTTAGTAGTGAGTTATAACAAAGCTGATTTTCTTCTCAACAATATGACTACACATTCAATATCACACAGAAGAGCCGTTATCTAATTCGAAGACTTCGTTTGATCTTCACACGTTGGCTTTAAAACTTAATAAGGTCAGTGTTTGAAAAACTGTTGGAAAAATTTAACAAGGGTACTATCAGTTATCCAGGTTCAATCCTGGGTGTACGGGGAGTTACTCCGGGTTGTATTCCATATATCCCGAGACCGACCCTTGATTGGGCCTGGATACCGAATTGATTTCCAATGTAAACCAAATAAATAGGTTTCCATATCCAATCAATGGTGCATTACACTGTTTAAAATATATACCGTTTACGCATTTCATGCATTTTGACGTCATATTCAATGCATTGTGGGGCCACGTTACTTACCTCCGCTTAAAGTCGGACGTTAAAAAATTTACACCCGGCTTATTAGTTAAAGAAATATATATATATAAAGCTAAAACTTTGACGATAGAAAGTTGCGTATGAAGGCAAAAAGTCATTGTTCTTAAAAGATAAACATATTCAAATAAAAGTATTGGGAAAGCAAAGTTGAATGCAATACTGCAATAATTTTGTGAATGCAGCAATCTTGTAAATATCTTAAGGAAAAGGCGAATACATTTTGTTATTGTTGATAGAATAACTTAAGAATAAACGATGTCAAATAAAACACATTATATATCACAATTAGATAGACATTCTTGTTATATGACCAGTTTCAAAAAGGAGAAAAAAACAAACATTATTTTGAAATATAATTTTATGAAAGTACACAAAATATGCATATAAATATACATGAAAATTTCTTACTAACACGTAGAAAATATATAACAATTGTTAAAAGACAGGTTTTTTTTAGATTATGCCAAATATCAGCATAATATCTTCGCATTCGCTACGTAATACAAAATAATTTTTATTCAAATTTTGCCAACTTCTTATTTTTTTCCTTTTTCTATTTTTTTTTATTTTGGAAAAATGTGTTAAATGTACTTAAACATTTAATAAAGTAATTAGAAATTTAAAGTATACTTATGTGCACCTCTTTCGAATTTGATTGAAGTTCTGTGACTGATATCATTTTGCTCATATTTCTAATAAATCACAGTTGAGTTTTACACATATAAAATCAAGTACCTGTTTTAGTTACCTGATGCCCATTTTAACAGTGCGCTTAGGTCAATTCAAGGGAATAAACGGAATATTTTACATCAACAGTGACTCATATACATCATCTCTTCCGAGGGCTTGTTTAAAATGAGTGGAATTATGTGATCTCTCGGACCGACACATTTGTATGATTTATTCATGTATCTAGTATAATTACCATTTGAAACGTAACGTGAAATTGTCCTCATCAAAGCATGCGTTACGTAACCATTATTGTAATGGTATTTATCGCCATTTCAAACGTAATAGTAGGCAAAGAAAAATGTAAATGAGGCATGAAATACAATGTTTTTCTTTTGAATTTGAATCGATTTTTGCATATATAGTAACGTCCCATTTGCGTGACCTTTTTCTCTAGAATATGTTTTGTAGTGTTGACTTAAGATACTCTGCTGTTATAGCTTACACATAATGGCGATCTATAAAAGTAGACTTCTATCGCAACATAGTCCTTACATTTCGTTGACTATGGCTTTACCTACACTTGTTTAATCAGGGATATACTGTCCTTGTTACCAGACTAGTGATATAATATACTTGATATTTGTCATTAGATAATTCGTCAACATATTTGACGAAATGAATGCAATTCAAAGCCAATTCTATCTGCACTGACAATGAATAATGATAATTCTGAAAAAAAAATGAAGTAACTTGAAGTTATTTGTCCTCTAGAGATTCTGCTGAATGGAACATCTTAAGAAAAGAATGTGTTTAAAAAAGATGTCGTTTATAAACTCAGAGAGCACCTTGAATATCACGGAATGGAGGAAAAATCTACTCGTTTTCCAAACACCTGGTAACTCAAAGTGAAATACCAGAGAATGTAATTATCTTGACAATAAACCCCAATGCCCCATTGATTAAAGGGCGTACATATGCAGGTTTTTGAATACTCCATCTAAATTATTTGCTGGTCAAACCACACAATAGAAGCATTTTTTATAATTCACGTAGCACGTTGCTCTTTTATTTGTATTTTGACAGGTTGAAAGAATTGCAGACAGGATCAATATCTGTTTTACATTTTAGGGAAGGAGATGTTTATAGAAAACAAATTAGCAGCCCCGTCCCCTAGCGGTGACAAAGGCAAGTAGTAAACATACAGCAGTGAGATTGGCCGTGATAATAAGAGGTTTTCTTCTGCACTGAATAGGGGTAGAATTAGGGACACATCACCAGCTTAATGGCAAATAAAGTGTTCCAATTAAGGATAATTAGCTAAATTACACGTCTTATGGCCTGATGCTATCACTTTTATTCGCTGATGTCTAACGTTAAATATGTTGAAGATTTACGATGGAAAGTCATCAATTAGAGATTTCTTTCCTAAAGGAAGAGATAATGATTTGAGTTAAATAGGAACGATATCCAACGAGTTTTAATTATTAGATATTGATTTATTACATATCCCATATGCTTTTTTTTAAAACTAGTACGGACAAAGTGTTTAATTTTTTTAATTTTTCTTCCTTCAAGACAGACATCAATCACAGCCTTCCCTGCCAGTGAGAACTTAAGTGGAATTTGAAAACAAACTTATCATGCAAATCGGTTGAAAGATTTAAAGCCTCTTTAAGTAATTGAATTGTAATAAATACAAATGTATTACGTCTCTACCCTAAACCCAATAAACGACATGGCGTTCCACACTTTAGTTGTAAATTAAGAAAGCATTACCCATTTCTGGCAAGAGCGAACTGCAAATAAAATGAATATAAATAGTGAAGCTGAAAAATGGAAGAAAATTTCGAGCTAAAACAAGTTAACAAATGAATTATAGGTTAAACCCATGATGTGATGTGCCAACCCTCTTCTTTAATTTCTTCTTTCAGCATTCAATGAAAAAGCATGGCTTTCTGATTGGCGTTTGATGAATGGGTGGACCGAATCTTGAGTAGAAATTTGAGACGACGACAAATTTGTAAATTACAGGTCTAATTGCAATTAATGGAGATCTGATGGGTTTCTCCTCACAACAAGATGGCGGAAATTGATCGCAGGGCACAAATTTGTCATCGTTATAAACAAGCAGTAATGTCCTCTGGTTAATTTGACAATGTCTTTAGGGTCCTAGAGAAATAACTACAAAGATCTTTATTCAAAGATTGTTGAAAATGGTGAACATTACTGATAACCTAATCTCAATCTCCTCTGTCATGGTGACACTTAAATTTTATACCAGGATATTTTGGCTGTTTGTATTGATATACCCACATCTGCTCTCTAAATTCAAATACTTCTATAGACTATTGAATCCTCAGACGATTTGACATTAATAGCGATTCAAGACAAGAAAGTTTTTTATAACAAGAAAGAATGACAACGCGCCATGAATAAAATTATATATTAATTTACATGATTAAAATACATTAAAGGATTAAAACACAAATAATTACTCAAAGAATAACGATAAACGAATAGCCAATTAACATCATGAATGGTGAAGAAGAATAACGATAAAAAAAGGGTGGATGGTCGTTTCTATTTGAAAGCTGTATTGCCCTCCTTCAGAAGAAAAGCTCTTAATAAAGATAAAGAAAATCATTCAAATTTTAAAGCTAAGACATATGGATTTTTTAAAACCATGTAATGGTTCATAGCTTAAAAATAATTTCTAAACTTTTAAGGAAGATCTGATGGCTAGTTTTTTTTATCACATTGCGGCCTCACATAAATGATTTTCAATAAGTATTTTATGTGTCGGTGGGTTTTTTTTTAAGGTTAAATGTTGTCATATTGCTTCAATATGTATACATTTTATTTCAATCTGCAAATAGAGCCGTATTTAAATTAATTTGCAAAATTTTAAAAACTATTTTGCTTTTGAAAAAATATAACTGTTTAAATCATTTTTTTTTTTACATTTTTAAATAATTATTTTGCTTGAACAAATAAAGTCATCGTTCTTAAAAAACAAAAACAAATGCAAATCAAAGAATCTAGTAATTTACTCCAATATGATCTAACGATGTGTGTATTTCAAAGAAAAAAAAATAATATTCTGATTCTTTCAAATTTCAGATGAAAAGGCAGCACTAATTTAAAAGAATTCGAAAACAAAAATTTCATGTTGTATACAAAAACGTTTAAACTCTTAGTACCCTCTATAATAATGAACTCGAATATTTTTTTTAAAAAATACGTATTCTAAAGAACAAAACACTGAAATTTATTTTTTTAAAACAGACTTGGTTCCTTTTTACAATACACAACGAATTTTAGAACAGATAAATTGGTGTTACAGATTGACGAACAGGAAAAAGGTGATAGAAGAAAGGAGATACCCATAATTTGCTTCAGAAATCGTAAGTAAAAGAGCCATTATACTGGAAAAAAAATTATGAATAAGATTCTTCATCTAAGAAAATTTATCAAATTTAACAAGACTCAAAAACCATGCTAATAGGTATCGTTTGGCATATTATGTCTGCTTCCCATCAATCTTGGGTTACCAGAGTTGATATAAACGTTTTTTACTGCAGGTCGAGGAATGAATAACATAATTGTTCAATATTTAACATTTTTCTTCTAACAAATCTATTTCTGAGTTGTCGGGCATACGAAAATCTATTTTGAACGGTCAATTTCTTCCAAACAAATATCATTACCGATTTGGGTTCTTTTTATCATCCCAAAGACCCTACAATCTCTCATTGTTCTTAAATTTGAGACGATGATAGGTCACCAGCTGACCTTACCTCAATCCATCATTTGATATAACAAATTTGGTAAATGAGTTATGGCGGAGAACTATGACAGGACATAAAAAAGGATCAGTAAACAAAATATCTCTATTTCCTCTCACCGTTTTCTCTGTTCAGACCTATTAGGGTGAATTATGCTGTTAATTGTATTATTCCAATTCTCTGTGTTAAATTGCTGGAACTTTTTTAAAAATCGTTATAAATGAGGCTAGAGCACGATAGAATGACATTTGTGTGTCTAGTAACACACGCGATTGCTGTTAAGGATAAATGTTTGAACCGGCACGGTGTGTATCAAACTAAACCTATTGATTATGGTTTTCTTGAAGTAAAATAATCGATGGAATCTTTTATAAAATTCAACATTTCCTAGTTAAATCTTAAAATGATGAAAATGACATATTTTCTTAATGTATGTTTAGATTTTATTTTAAAAATTAATAAATCAAGTTGTTTTTAAATGGTGAGAAAATTAAGACATATACATATAAAAATTGTGATTTTAAATCATTTGTATCATACAAAGAACACCTCTTCCTCATATGGGAAAAGTAACTCAATCAATAGATTGAATAAAAATTAACTTAAGTTTGGTACATTATGTCCCTACACAAAACTCGTTTGAGTATGGCCACATTTGGTTCTTTGTGAGCTATGGTTTCAACAAAATCAAATCATCACACAAGAAAATGATTCTTATGCAGTCAACTTTTATTCTAATGGCTCTTGAATGAATAAGTTTCTGTATTTTTCTGCAATAAAGTTTATTATGAAATTTTGTTATCCTCGCTATTGATTACAGTTTGTAACAATTTTTTTTTATCTTATAGTGATTACACAAATTTGAAGCAATGAAGTTCTTCCGAAGAAGTGTTTCTTTGAGAACTCCCTTGTATCTGCGTTGTCTACTATTGCAAGATTATGGGAAATTTAAGTATAGTTTAATTAAGTATAGTTTAATAGAATACATTATCTGTTAGCCGAAAAACTTTTGAAAATGAATGGTTATAACAGTGTGTAATGTTTCCGCAATGATTAATGGCAAATGTATGGTACTTAGATTTAGCTCAACCCACAAATAATTTTCGATTGTTAAAAAAAAATAGAAAACCACATACACCCCCCCCCCCCAAAAAAAAAAAAAGAAAACCCAAGAATAAGCCGAACTTGTAAATATTTTTTCGGCCTAACCACAATTATACAATAAATCACAGTCATTAAAATAAACCCCTAATAAAACATGTTCATCAATTTTTTTAATAATTTACATAACCTGACTCATATTCTAATTACGATTCCTTGATTACTGTTAACAGATGATTTTAGCATAGATACATTGGTAATTTGTATATATGCTTTATGTACATGTATGTTTAAGAAAAAAAAGTATAGATAATCACTAAATACTAAGGTTGTGGCACATTCTAATATTTGTTATCAAGTATACACAAATAAAAATTATAATTGTTAACATCCAATTTTATACAAGGTTAAAAAAGTGAAATGGTTGGGGGGAAACTATATTAAAAATTGTATCATAGTAACAATTTATTTCATTTTAAAACAGTAAAGATTGCTCAAGTATGTGACAATTGCATAATACATAATTCTAATATTATATTATCTTGGAAGCCTATATCATTTATCATTTCAGTGGTTTGTTTTATCATTGTTGCTCTTGATGTTATCTACTGTGGAATCATTTGATTTAAAGGGGGCCAATTTTTGTAAATTGTGTGTTTTTGCTTATTTAGGGGTAGTGTCATTTCATGGATGCGTTGGTCTCAATTTCAGTAGGATAACTAAATCGTTTATAATTATTTTTCGTCAAGGATGTAAATTCGTGGGTAAGGGGTACCCACGAATACCACAAAAATTGGGCCACCACGAATTTTATTGATTCCGTGGTTTTTTTTTGTTTTTTGGGCACTTCCCTTTTCTGATTGAACTGTAAAACCAAATTTATACATGTCTAATTTTATTGTATGATAAATTTTGATACAATGTGTTTATATCGGTGTGTTAATAGCTTGTTCGGAAAATTCATTTTTGTTCTTAATTTGCCTTTTTGATTTTACAAAACATCCCTAATACCTGTGTTAAACCCAACCCTTTTTTAAAATCATTTAAAGGAGTGAAATTTAAATTTTCAATGAATTTTTAAATCAAATGAGATAACCAGGTATATAATTGCTATTCTAATGTCATTTGTCCTTGTCTAACATTCTTACAGTGGTCTACTTTTTTTATTTTAAAAAACTGTCTGACTGTGTCTCATACCTTTTACACAAAAGATTTTAGAAACAGATATTTTGAAGGTCTCAGAAAAGTCTAATTTCGGAGAGAGAGAGAGAGAGAGAGAGAGAGAGAGAGAGAGAGAGAGAGAGAAGAAAAAATGCATCCACGGTGGGATTCGAACCCACGACCTCTGGATTAGAAGTCCAGCGCGCTATCCGCTGCGCTACGCGGACTTGAAGTGTTAAAAATACAAAACTATTTTTAAAAACCTGTGTTAAATGGTATATACATAAGAACTAATAGTTCAACATAACCTCCATTTGGGTTAGTAATTATGTTGATAACATAAATTTAAAAATTCGTTTGTGCAAAGATTTTTTTTTCAGAAATGCTCTGGATATTTCTATTACTTTTTAAAAATATAAATATCATTATATTCAGTCCCGATTAAAGGACATTAATGAAATACAAAGATAAATAATGTATGATCATGATAACTCAAACCATATATTCCAATGATAACATATATACTTAGATTTTAATATTTTTGTAATTTTTCAAATTTTTTTCTTCAATTTTTCCTGCTTGCACATAATCAAAATGATACATTACATGTCAGCGTTTGAGTACGATGCTGGAACGACGCAGTAAAAAAAGTATACAACAAATAATTACGATTTAACGAAAACATTTCATCACAGCTGTTCCAGATTATATTTGTTGATTGATAATTCAATAATTCAATGATTTTATAAATGTATAGACATAATTTAAAAAATGTACATACAATTCACATACAATGTTTGTGTGTGTGTGTGTATATGCATATATATATATATATATATATATATATATATATATATATATATATATATATATATATATATATATATATATATATATATATATAAAGCTGCTTATTATAAATTTATGATTAGTTGTATTGTATTACTAATGTTACCTACTTTATTACACAATATTACATAATATTACATGTCCGCGTAGCGCAGTGGATAGCGCGCTGGACTTCTAATCCAGAGGTCGTGGGTTCGAATCCCACCGTGGATGCATTTTTGTTGTATCAACGTGCAACAAAAACACCATAATAAGCTTTCTACACTAAAAAAATTTTCATACCAAATAGGCAATATAAAGGTCTTCATACATTTACAAAATTACTTGTTAAACATGATAAGAACATGTAGCAAAATTAATGTATCAATAACATGCCAGTCATTAATATCAAAACTAAGAGAATATCAATATACATTAATATGTCACCAAAATTTCAAAAAACACAACTACAACTACATTATAATGAAACATGTATAACAATTAGTTTAACAATTAATGCAATTGAACTTGTATTGCATATTTATTCTTTATAGTTTGTACGAGGGTCAATCAAAAAATACGAAGACAATGTGGCTGTTTATCATAAATATTTTATGAACGTCATACTTAACAGATTAATTGGTGCACCAACACTTATGTAATTGATATGCGAAGTTTTAGTCCATTTGAAGAAACGGTATTTTTGTTACCCCTTTTTAAAAACAACATGTTTTGTCACCACGGCGCACGTTAACGTTCAGAACATGACGTCAAGATTAAACACGCACGGTTTATAGATATACCCCATTTTTATATCACGCTTAGTCTCTTGTGCCTTTCTCCTTACAATTTAAAATGGCTCTGAACCACTTAACATCTTATTTGCCCACATTTGTTCGAGAATCATAAGTTAGTTCTTCAAAGTTTTCATTTTCTAACCGTGTATCTCTTAGTTTACATTAAGGATAACCCTGAACGTCGGTAGACGTGAATTATTTTTTTTACCAAATATTTACAGATATTCTACTATCTTTCGGACTGTTTTATATTCAAAATACAATTACCACCACCCCCACAAAATTTATTACAGGTAAACATAAACCTGCAAATAATTGTTGACTTATTTTTTGCACCATTGAGCATTTTCACAGCTTGTATCGGCTTTTTCCTGAGTTACATCCATTTTGTTTGTACTTCTCGTTGCGCCATGACGTCCGGCGACGTCGATGTTTTTAGTCAATTCTAAAGAGGACTATCTGTCTTTAGTTACTAATATCTGTTCGACAAAACAATATATCCCGTCATTATTTGGAACATAGATTACCATGATTATAATTAATTTGAGGTTTCAATATTATTTGGTTTTAAGCCCAATTTATAGAGATATTACTTTCAACATTATATGGTTTAATGTTGACTTAACACAAGTTTTGACCGTGCGCCGTGACCTCAATTTTGCGGGATTAGATTCTAAATAATTCTAAGAAATAAAGGAATTTATTAACTTTTTTACTTGCAAATTGTTTGAAACTATTGCTAAATTATGTTTACCAAATTTAGTAATGATATGACGTTAAGTAACATAGCTATGACAAAAGTCTTCGTATTTTTTGATTGACCCTCGTATTTCAGCATAATTCAACTTGTTTTAGTTCTAATGTGTTAATTATACAATTTAGATAAGCATATTTTCAAAATTATATTAGTTAAGATAAACGATTCGTAACACTAAGATATAAAGTATAAAAATCGATTTTGAAATGCAAAAATTGATAGCAACAATGTAGGCATTTAAATGAAATGGTAACAATGGAAAAAAGGTATATTGTTCTTTAATTCAAGTGATATATACAAAATAAATGTACACTATAAAACATTAAAATTATGAACAAATAAGGAATTTAAATGTTTAGCATGTCTTACAAATTATCAAAACATCTAGATCGGTTTGAGGTCTATGGTACTTCAAAGTACATTGTATTTATAAAATACATCAAGCAGAAAGAATTTGTTAACTTAAAGTGTAAATATTCAGTTTTGATACACGAAGAATTACAAAATGTTCTATATTATGTTGCAAACTCGTTGAGAAAGACTATATGGTAAAAAAAAAAAGTGCTAAAAATTTGGAATTTGCTTCAAAAGAAGGCAGTCCCTTTTTTCTCGCTTCCTTTTCAGTATTCAACCGTCTTTCAATCCGAGAAAACGACAATAATCCTCGGCCAGAAGTTTCTTAATCTAATGTAACCTGATCACAGGCCATCTGTAGATGGTATTCATGGCAATTCTAAAGCAAAAATATAAGTATTTGATGGCATGTGGTAATTCCTAGCTGAGGACATCGTTTATAACACATTTGGCGCTATCACCATCGTTCATGAGAGGGTCATATAAAGACCTGATTACTTGGCCAACCCTGCTGCTTTTCTCATTCTTTGCATATTTATATAAAGCGTGTCACTAAAACTCTATCATCTCTTTTTTGACGAATTAATTCTCTCGTTTCCTTTAATTAAAGACATTTTTTTCCTCAATAAATAATCATCTCTTTTTTCGACACGTCTTTAAACGGCACATAAAATGAAAACAGTTGTTTGTTACTAAATTAATTCAGAACTAATCTCTTTGCCATAAACGCTTCAATCCTTTGTGCGACCAAAAGGGTTGTGAAACTAGATCAGATGCTGTTGGAAGGATTCCGTAGCCCCATCGAGTAGCTGACAGGTATTTAATAGACTATCTGTCCTAAATGTGGTCCCACCTGGGTGTATCTTGTTTTGCTTTAATTAACCGCATCGGGTGTTAACTGCCGTCTCGTCTATCCTCAAAAGTTTGGGCTGGCCTCTCGTAAACTTTTTACTGGTAAATGCTGGTGAATATTCTCAAAATGTATTTAATTAACTGGGACACGTGTACAAATCAGATGTCATGCTAAATGGAAACATGCAGATATCACTGCTGCTAGATATGTAAAAAAAAATCTGTTATTTGGATATTTATTACC
This sequence comes from Magallana gigas, assembly GCF_963853765.1. Taxonomy (NCBI): domain Eukaryota; kingdom Metazoa; phylum Mollusca; class Bivalvia; order Ostreida; family Ostreidae; genus Magallana; species Magallana gigas. The sequence goes on from NC_088860.1 coordinate 30,336,899, forward strand.
CTATACTGTTAATGTAAATTTTTGTTATTAAGGTCTTTACATTTATTTTTGAATAATGCTATATACAGGTACATGTATATACTGTAATGTTATATACAGTTATATGCTGTAATGTTATAAACAGTTATATGCTGTAAGGTTTTTCATAAATCTACTCAATAACTTTTAGATGTATCGGTTTTTATAATTGTTTAATATCTTAAGGTCAAGATTTAGTAAATGATTCCAGACTCGAGCTCTTTTTGGTGCTAGAACCATTATGACGTTATAATTATTTCATGAATAATTTCCCGTATTTTACGTTTTGAAATGAATTATGTAGAAAATAAAACAATATATTGAAATTCTATATTTAATCTCGGGAAAAGTATTCCCGGTACCTATATTCAATTTGACATCATTTTAAAGAGGAGGTCAAGGGTTGTTTAATGCCGTTTTTGGAGAACTTGTAGGCATTCTAGATATATTTCATTAGTTAAAAATGAACAAATCTCTGAGATTTGTTACTTTTATCCTTTATTTTTCATAGAAAATGGTTGTTTTTTAAAACATGATTTTTCATGGTGTCTACCAGAACCTTAAGCCCCGGTACACCCTATGAAACAAAGCTATTGTTATGAAGCATCACTAAAAGAATTTATATCCTGAATTTTATAAACCTGTAGGCACCTTTCATTTACTAGATCTTGACCTTAAACATCATATACACTTTTTGCGCTGAAATATACTACTACATCATTATAGACAATATACTACACATACAATATGATATATTCATGCGATTTAACTAAAATACAAATTATAATAAAAGAGGGATTACTAAGATTAAAAATCATATAGGCCTAGTATGTATGACTAAATACATGAAGGTTTAATAAACGCTATAAATTTAATTCCAGATGTTCTGCTTTAACGATATATTTTAAAGTATGTTTGACATTAGTGATAAACTAGAACAGTTATTGATTTGTTCAGAACAAAGAGATGTTGTTTACAACATTCCAATTTACATATAGTATAGGCTGTTTTACTGAATCATTACTAAGTCTTTTCAGTTAATTCATAACAAACAATACAAACATTTCAATAAAATGATTGCAGTGAAAGGGTTAATTGTGGTATAATCCAAGTCTGGGAAACAAGATAAATGCATGCTATAAATATCTAACATTAAGAATGCTTCATTAGAGGTTTTAGGAAACGTACCATTATTAAAATTAATTTTCTTTCAGTGATATCTGATAATGAATGTCATAGATGCAATCATTGAGTTAGATACCTAAGTTTCCCATTAAAGAATCAATTTCAATGAGAAGGCATGTTTTGTTTGTTACACCGATAAATCTAATGATTAATTAAACGTATTTATGTCTTTGCCACATACTAAGTCTTTTGAATGAATAAAAATTTTATGAGATGGAAAACTGATAGTCTCCGATATTCATATCAATTAAATTGGAGCGTAATATGATTTAATTTGTCATCGAGAACTGCCTTATTAGACCGTATAATGAGACATTTGTACTGGGGTTATTGACAGATGGATTCGGTGGCCAGTCGCGTGTAATGAGGCGAGTTAATTAATGACTACTTGCATTCTCTGCAGCCACTGAGTATTTAAATAATTCGAACATTATCAGAAAAAGCTATGATTTCATAGTTATTAGTGTTGTATTGTTTGTTTAGGTTTGGCAATATCCATGTGAATTAAATTAGTTCTCACGCCACGGAGCGATCGGTAGAGATATGGTACTTTATGCTTTTAAATGTCTGGTTTCTAAATATGACCGTTAACAGTTTTCCTCTACACGCAAAGTCACGGTAAAGACCTGAACGATAAGCGACTCAGGGGAGAACTTCCATTGCAATTTGAACTAAAAGGAGTGAAATCAACAGCTTATGAACTGTATCGTTTACTTTCGGATAAACTTATTGTGGTCTTATACCACCAAGAGCGCAGCGTGTTAAATGAATACCAAATTTAATCGCTCGAAATAGAACGATTGCTCCTAATCGTTTTGTTCTTTTAACGAAAATAGCTTCATCATTATTAAATTGAAAATGTTTTATTAGTGTAAAAGACCCCCCCCCCCCCCCCCCGTTTTTATTTTCATCACAAATTTCAAGCTATTTGTCGAAATATGTATACATGTATTATTGTGCCACTCTACTTTTTTGATTCATCTTCCAAATATTGTTTGTGTCTATTTTTCAAAAGAAAAAAATGTTGTTATTTTATAAAAATTATTCCTTGCTTATCAAAATTAAAAAATTACATATAAGGTAACAGCCTTGATTTATTTGTTGATTTAAAATAAGGCTGTTTTCATACGAAATACTGACAGTGTATTAAACTTATGATTCAAATAATTATATTTGTAGATCTAAAGTGAAAATCTTTAAAAAAAAAATTAACAAATATTGTATAATACAAAGAAAATTACATAGGAAACAAAGAATACATTATGTGATTATTAACATATGTAAATAGATATTCTGTAGTCTGCATTTCACAGGACATTTGATTTGAACATATTTTATTGCATTATATATTATAATGGGATTGGGCCCAAGTTATCAAACCTTAATTCGCCCTCTCCCTACATGTTAAACAACAAATACAATACTATTGCAAATACGTCTCAGTTTGTACTTATTACACCAGTACGTAGATATTTGATAAAGACAGGATATTGTGAATCAAAAATGAATTTTAAAAAAAAAACAAGTAGGTGAAAACATCTTATAATATTTATTGAAAATATGGTTACATCCTATTCAATATCACAACAACAAAATTTATATTGAAAACAACATCCAAAATAAGCCTCCATTACTCTTATCCGCACTAAGTTTACACCTAAAAGTCATACTTCACAAAGCATTTCAGTGATAAATGGACAACAAATCCAAAGCAATAATAGAAGAAATGAGAAAAGTAAATGCACCATATACTGCCATTGAAGCAAGCCACTCTCATTATGGTTAAACATCTATATCACTTTCCTCAGACGAAGAATCGTAGCGACAATCGCTTTTCTTCGTCACCTGATCCCTTATCACGTGACTTCTATTTTTAGAAGGGGCCATTGTCATGTCTTCTTCTGCTTTCACTCGCTTGTACTTTGTACGTCTGTTCTGAAACCATACTTTCACCTACAAAATGGAAAGAAGTTTTTAGATTTCTGTGCAAAATTGGTTGTTTTAAAGTTACTTTTGCAATTTCCTGTTACTAGAGTATTAGTATCTGATCAATATTTATTATGTTTTATGTTATGTCAAATTAGATATTTGAATACAATCCACATATTTTTTTCTGAATTTTACAATGTATTATGTATCTTGTTTGGTTTTTTTTGTGTGGTTAAGCTTCTAAATATATATATTTAATGATACTTTTCTGTTCATTTTTTTTTAACATACAGCTTATATATACCTGCATATCTAATAAGGATACAATTTGTTTTATATGTATACACAGCACTTTGCATGTCGGAATGATAAAAACTATTGTTTGTTTTGATGAAAAATATGAAAATGATACCTTAGTTAGAATTATCTTTACTTCAATCTGGGCGGTATTAGTGTTAATGTCCTTTGCCTGTTGAGTGAACCTACTATGGGTGACAGTCATTACGAAGCTAAATTGTCAGTAATGCAAAAACAAAACTCCCTAATTTGGCAAATCGTTTCTGACCTGTGGCCTCTTCTGCTTATCTGGAGTAAACTTTTATTGTTTAAGAAATCCTAAACGTGAAACACCCCACACAAGATGTCACAGGATTACATTAATACAATCCATTAGCATTGTTAGTTTACGCCTCATTTCTTCCAATCAAATGTCGAGATGAAATATACTGCGGTGTCGTGCTCATTGACAGAACCCGTATGATAGTGATCAGAAAATGACAAGTACTACATTGTTTAAACGTGCTATGTATTCCAGTCTGTTACACAAGAACAAGCATAAAAAATAAGTTTTTGCATTTATATCCATAAAAACTTTAGGATTCTTTACAAATGATGGTGTAATAGATGTTGATACACATCAGGTATAGCGAATGTTTGTACATTAAGGGACCATCGAAAAATCCACCATAATGAGGCTAAAAACATAACCAAATTTTTACCAAACGAATATGTTACAGAATAGATTTTTTTTCATTAGAAAAAAATTTAAATTTTCATGGCAAAAATTTTTTTTTTTAAATGTTGTTGCATGGCATTTACAGAAAGGATTAGGTGCAATAAAAAAGTTTACGTGACAAAAGAGACAGACGGAATTTATCATACAAATTCCATGGATCATTTTTTTTTTATATTTCATTTACAGGTAATTCACGAACGTCCTTGGGAAAAATTATTTCATAAATATAAAGCATGTATTGTCTCGAATTTTCGTATTCTTTTTTTTTCTTAGATAGATAAAGATTATACATACCATTTTGTTTTCATTTGAAATATTCAACTACATTTCGTACTTTTTTTAATTGATGAATTCATCTTATTGATTCTAACAATTTAAAATCTATTATAATTATAATCATGAGTAGTTTGTATAGGTTAATCTTTTTTGATTGACATTATTTCCTGCCTTGAAAAATTTAGAGATAAATAAAAATTGCACTTTACAAATATTAATTAATGATATCAATTTATAATCCTAATTGTATATTTTTTTCATTTATTCTACGTTTTAAAATAACAAAAATAGTACATGTATTTTGTCTTTTTTCAATAAAAGAAAAAAATGAAAAACTAATAGATTTTTGTTTTTTATTTTAAGTCCCTGAAATACATAAGTACGAATAAACAATTCCTGACGTAAAACAAATTCAGAATGGGAAAAGATATTGTAAATATTTATTAATTAACATAATTATTTGATGAAATTCTGATCAATGATAAAAATGATGTTTTATTTGAAATTTGATCTAGGTTTTATTGGACTTAGTGCAAATGATAAATGCTCATAGATATAAAATAAAACTACTATATCCATTAGACATATTTATCATTATTTTTAAATCAACAATTTCATAATATATCTGGTAAAGTATGAGCCCTGGAACGTTCCATTATGTGTCAGAGTTTAAGTGTCAATGAAAGGCAATGACATTTTACCTGCGTTTCACTGAGGCCTAATTTAAGAGCCAGTTCTTTTCTCTCTTGGCCCACCACGTAATGGTTCTTCTCAAACGCATGCTCTAACTGTAGGAGCTGTGTAGGGGAAAAAGCTGTTCTTATTCGCTTGGATTTCCGAAGATTTGGTAGCAAAAGGGACGAATCTAAATGTAATAACCAAAGTAAAGTTTTTAAAAAATTAAATTTATGTGAAAAAAAAATCAACTAAAAACCAAAAAAATTATTCCAGAAAATTACGAAGAAATAAAAAAATCAAACAATGCACACACGACAAGTTTAACATGCACAATACGGCTTTACAAATCTAGATCTCAGCTGTATTCATTTCTATATTTTTTCTCTTTTTGTGCATGTCAATCCTTTAATTTTCAAGCCGAATTGTGTCTTTATGAATCATAGCACATTGAAAAATTCGGTGAAGTAGGTTCAATTTTTTAATAACCGTCACTCTTTGATAATAGCCTTCAAACATGTTCACTTTTAACCTTTCAGTTTATTCATCAGTTCAGCCTTCTGAATAAAATGGGAATAATTGACTTCATACCTGTGTTTTTAAAAGGTAAATAGAATTATAAACTTGAGTAATTGTATTTACATGGTCAAGTTAATGAAATTATATGTTATATGTCTGGCATTTTGATACTGTTAATGCTCTGTAGAAAAAATGATGGCATTTGAGGACAAGTGAGACATTAAAGTGGCCTTGATTTGTTGATATATGAGGCAAAGGTAGAATTATTTCACTAACAAGTTTGTTGTCATTTGGGAATCTCCGTTCACATACGGCCCAATTTTTTGAGTAAGTTTAAAACTTTAAAATTCAATTCGATACTAGTATTAAAAAAGGGTGAATTCAGTCTAGCTCATATCAATGATTTTATTTTATGAATCATACTTCAACGATTCAAACCAAAGAAGTTTTCTGTTTTCTTGAAAAAAAAGAAGCTAAAATTCAAGTTCAATTTATTCACTGTAACCAACATAGTTGTATAAAAGGAACAAATATGAAAAATACACAAAAACAAGCCATCTGAGGCACATACATTGATGCATAGTACAGCATAGTACATAGCATGTGACAACGGAGAGAGAGAGAAAACGGAAAATAGGTTACATATAATTGTGCTTAACAATTTGATATAAAGGAGTAGATAGTAAGAACAGAAATGGGGAACGGACAATATCAGTAACACATGTAATAGAAATAAATGCACAGTCTTCTCAGACTTTTGACAATAACTTACCTATGAAGCGCGAGAGTGGTCCCTGACTTGGATAGCGGTACTGCCATGGAGAAAGGGGGTCGTGGTACCTAGGGGCCCCCCAATATCTCACTCGACAATGCCCTAGTTGCTCATTCTGTCTCTGCAAAAGCACTTCCCTTTGCCGCTCAGAAATAAACCCAAATGTATGCTCAGAGTCATAGTCACTTTTCCCATATGCATGAAGACTGTCATCCCTCAGGTTAAGGGTAGAGTAAGAGATCCGGTCAATTTGATTTCTCTCGAAATCAGCTCGTCCTTCTGTCACAATTTTGCCCTCTCCTTTGGGGTCTGTCTTGCACAAAGTTTCATTTTGCGTTGTATTTTCGTTGTCTTTAGGTTCTGCTACAGTCTCTTTGATGCCAAGTAGCGAATCGATGGAAAAGGGGTTCGATTTTGGAGAAATTAACATTCTCCTAAACGCGACTTGGCGGGGTCACTCGGAAAGAATAGCTTAAGAAAAGCGATCACATCATTTTATCATTTTAAAGACATATATCCGTTGTAAAATCACAATAATACGCTCATGCATCAAAAGTAACAGGAAATCGAAACTATTGGTGGAAAACACCAAGCACAAATTGACGGGTATTAATTATTATACGTTGTCAAACCCTCCGCTCCGGGTCAGCGGAGAAGGACAAAATTCGTTTGGCCCGTCGTCTCGTGTGGTTCAGATGATTTGACTAAACTGCGGGATATTAATAGTTAAAATAGTCCCTCCTTCTGAAGTTAATATGAAAGTATGGAAAACTTTGTAAAGTCGCCCATTGTAATAGACCTGGGTTATTAATTGTATACAGACACGCATGCTTTTGACATTTTCATTTAATTTTAATTGCTTGATAATTTATTGGTAAAATTATGCTTTTAAAGACTTGACATTAAAAGAATACAAATAACCCCAATGCATTCATTTTGTTCATAATAGCTTTAGGAGGGCGATCTCACAGGCCATATATTAAAGCTTAATGTGAAACCGTACCCGCCGCAAAACCTAATGTTGCCCACAATTTTAATACCCCCCTTTTACACCGGCAAGTACCTTGTAAACGAATAGGGCGATAAATTTCGCTTGAATGAAAAAAATAAACATCGTGCAACACATATCACACACTAATTCGTATCTGGTAAAAGATAATTTCCCTACGAAAGAAAAAGAAGATATAAATGTAATTATGTGTGCTCTCTTTCTTAATCGCGCGCGCGCGAGAGAGAGAGAGAGAGAGAGAGAGAGAGAGAGAGAGAGAGAGAGAGAGAGAGATGTTAATTAATAGTGTAACCTTTAACATTATGCTGAGAAATGGATGGTCATGGCCATTTTTAGACTGAACAAATCTCTTTAAGAGGAAGATCTCTGTATAAAGATACAGGGAAACAGTAAAATTTAATAAAGTTAAAATGTATGGATTTTTTCTTTACTTAACAATAGTTTAAAAATAAAACAAAACCATTAAAAAATTGAGGTAGATCTGATGGCTATTTGTTGACAAACCAGCTTCCTTAGATAAATCATTCATAGTAACATAATTAACACATATCAGTATTTTTTCTATAAAATTTTGAAAATTTACCTGTAGTTTTATGCTGATACCCAAATGATTATGTGTTAAAATGGACCAGCTAAAAAAGTGAAAAACAAAAATAATCACACTTTAAAAACACTTTTAATATAAAATCGATTATTAGGGGAAAATGAAACTTCTTAAGCGAATCTGGGGAAGGAATTAATATTTGAAAAAAAAAAAACAATGCTATTAATGAAATGGGTATTCTTTTAGAAGAAGGATATACATACTTGAACAAATATATATATATATATCCCTGACCCTTGGTTCACAGTATGCTATTGACATTTCATGCTACGGCCAGGCAAAATAAAAAAAAACCCATTATAAACTCTTGTCTTCCTTTTTTTTTTACTCTTAATTACATATGACACGAATATTGTCAACATGAATTCACGTTTCAAAACTGCACTGATACAAAGGAGAAAATGGTTTTTTTGATTTACTGTTAGTTTAGAGAGGAAATTAAGGAGATATTCCTGGTTTTGGTACACAAAGCAGTTTTTTTGTTTTGGTTTTTTTTTCGATTATTAATGTTTGTTTGTTTCTCTCTTTTTTTTTCTTTATTTTTTTTTTTGCATAAGATTGAAAGTAAGTATTCACTAATGTGATTTGGAAATTACGATCGAGAAAAAATAGATCTTCCTTGGCGGCTGGTACAATAGTATGCCCATGTACATATCATGAAGTTATTGCTAATAACGGCAAAAATACACTGTAGTGGAATGCCTTTGATATGGATACGCCTGTGATACCTATGTCGGGTTAGATGTTTCAACATTAATGGCTGTGTAAATTCAACCAGTCTTTTTATATTGGGGCACCCCGGGTCCTGATGTCAATCGATTTTAAATTACGCTAAGTATTCCAAAGTAGGGCCCGCTTTGTTTGTCTCATTGGGAAATGATTGCGGTACGAAGACTTCACTTGACACCTAAGGATCACTGCACGGTCCAAGTCAATCATTAGCCTTTGCAAGTCTTGTCGAAGAAGTCTAAAGATGGCTAACATCAAACCAATTATGTTTCCTTAAAAGAACATTAGAAACTCTAATTATCTGTCAGTCTACCGGGGCTTAATTTTCTGCAAAGTGTGGGAACTTGATCCGTAAAAACAACATGGAGTACATAGAAATTATCAAAGTCAACTACAAGTGCTGATAAATTGATAGCTTTGATGGTCGATGGTTAATATCGCATTAGTCATGTTTCTAAATAGTCCCGGCTAAATAGTGTCAAGTGCAGGCCGTGGACACTGCACAGGGGCCCGCGGAATAACAAATCGTTTGAGGAATCATGTCCACCCCCTAACGATCTCCTTGATTTGCGGCTTACAGCGACGGAGAATCGAACTTGTCTTGTTCTGTATAATATTGACGTTTTTTCCTTGACCGGAAGTGGACGCCATAAGCACGATTCTAACAGCCCAACACTTCATCTTGGTCTTATACTTAAATATTTTTAAGATTTCAAATAACAGCAATTAATTTAAAAAAACCAAGAGTTTCTTTTCAATAAGAAATGTAGAGGTTCATACAATATAAACAAAAGACTGCAGATTTTCTCGATATTAATTATGTAAATTACGCTTATTTAATTAGAATTTTACATTAAGATGACAGGATTCCTGTGATAGAGTTCAAACAAAATATATGGCCGTTATATTGGTATGGGGCGTTGGTGTTCCATAGCATATTTGGTGCATTAATCAGTCACGAAGGGGAAAGAAAAATCTAAGATTCAAAATTTGAAGAAAAAAGACACAAGAGGGTGACTAAGTGCGCTGTTTGTAATGTCCCCAAGTAAAAAATAAAGCATCTGAAGACATTAAAATTACCTTTGTTGTAAATAGGCACCCTTAACAATACAAGTGGGGAAAAAAAATTTAAAAATTACACAGCTTCATAATGATATAATTGAGGGGATTCAATGGAGCTGTGCGTGATCCGCGATTGTCAATAAACATTTAGGATGAGTTGTGTAATTTCCACGTGTGAGTTCTTTGTGTGGAGCAAATGGTATATTACAGCAATTAACTGTTACCGGCCAATAGATTACATCATTCAAAACAGAGGGAATGCCAAATCACAAATACATCTAAAACGAGCTATTAGATAATTGAGTAAATACTCAGAAACACCTCAATTGAAGTGCTGCATGAGAAGCCTATTTCAGTTTAATTGTAATTCCATTTGTTTTTCCTAAAAAAAAAAAAAATGGGGGGAGCAAGCGAGACAACTGAAACCAACATTTTTTTTTTTACAAAACAATCCCGCACAAAAGAAAAGGATTCTATAATTAATGTTTGGTGGAATTTCAATTGAAACCTTTTAAATATATTTGATTCGTTTATCAAGCAGCATTGCAAATGGTAGAAGCATTTGATGCCAATTACATGAATTAGTTCACTTCATTAAGAAGTGATGAGCTCTATTTTCAAAAATTAAAACAAATATAGAATACTTTATGACCAAGTTAATGTGTCAAACATAATTTCATTTGCTGTTCAAAGCTCATCTGCATTAAATTTTCAACTCATGATGGACCTGTTTTGTTACTTTAATTGCACACAAAATTGCAATACACTGTACATGTATTCGTCTCATGCAATGCTATACAGTACGTTAGTCTCTCTGGGTTTTGTTAACCGTTTTACTGCTTGCGTCTGTACATACCCTCTCATTTCTTTGCAGTATTAATTCGCCAGTTCGATGAAATTTGTTATATCTACTTATAATAATACAAAAGACAAATAGTGCAACATACAAAAAATATTTATCTCGTTAGTTACGATAATAGAAAGGATCTGTGGTTACAAAATAACCATCTCGTGAAAACAAGAAAACATCTCGCACAACTAATAAAACCTCGTAATTACGAGTTACCTATTTCGTTTTTACGATTTCTTCCCTCATTTTACGGAATAATCATGATATGCATACATATGATATTATGTATCTTAGATTTGGACACAATTTTAGCTCAAAATTTGAATTTTATTTTTCCAATTTTAATGTTTAGAATGATTAACATGGGTACTTTTAATGCTTCATCAAAATTAAAGTCAAATATTGAGCTATATAGTGTAGCGGCTTAGGTCAAAATTTCAGCAAGATATTTCACTTGTGGAGACAAGCACCAAATTTTGCATGAAGATTCCTTGAACATCACTTGATTAAAAATATCGTTGGCCATTCAAGTTTTGGCCTTTTTAAAGATGGTCGCCTCTTATTTCAAAATGGCGTCTTTTTCATAATGTTTTCATGATACTTAAAATATTTCCGGGTAATATTTTTATTTTCTGTGAAATTATGAAAAAGAATTTGTTGTATGATATAATTTGAGGTTCATTCCAAATATGAACATTCTGCGCATGCGTTTAAAAACATGCTGCAGTTTAGTTTTGAATGTACATGCTCTAATTGTCTGAGTAGTTGCAGCTGCAAAGAGCAATGCAAAATAATTCGGACTTGAAACATTTGCAATTCCCAGAACAACTAATATTACATCAACATTTCAGTTGTTTTTGACATGAAGCCGCAATTTGTGGTAAGGATGTCCCTTGTAACACCGAAAAACCGCAATCTTTATCCCAACCCCATCTGGAAGATGGGATGGTGTGGTTTGTCACTTACATAGCGACTGACCCAGTGTATGTTCAGCTTGCAATACAGATCTCTTAATTAGCTCTACAAGAGCAGCTCTTAAGGGATCGAGGGATGCCATTGTATGGTCGCTGCTTACGAGCAAAGAGGTCAAGGCGCGTGTCATTTACTTTATTGGCAGTGCTGGACCGAACGTAGATGATGACTACAAGTTCTTCTAGTTGATTGATTATATGTTCTGTCACACCGTCACAAGGAAAACTTAAGAAACTGAAAACCTCTGTAACGTTCTCAAACACATTCAGCATGCCATGCTTGACAGTCATTTTACCTGTCCCAACAAATGCGGAATCTGTATCACAATTCGTGTATGCATGAAAAAATGACAGTGCATTTGATCTTGGACCATGTGATCTAACAATGTCATTAATTGGTATCCATCACAAATCCAACGTTTCAGAGGTATTTAGATTCTTAAGGTTTCCTTGTGACAGTGTGACAGAACATATGATCAATTCGCAGACATCATGTACGTTCAGTCCAGCACTGCCAATAAAGTAAATGACACGCGCCTTGACCTCTTTGCTCGTAAGCAGCGACCATACAATGGCATCCCTCGATCCCTCAAGAGCTGCTCTTGCAGAGCATATTAAGAGATCTGTATTGCAAGCCGAACATAGTACATTAAGTCAGTCACTATGCAAGTGACAAACCTCACCATTCCTTCCAGATGGGGTTGGGATTAAGATTGCGGTTTTGGGATTTCACACTGGACATCCTTACCACCAATTGCGGCTTCATGTCAAGAACTACTGAATTATGTAATATTAGTTGTTCTGGGAATTGCAAATGTTTCAAGTCCGAATTATTTGCATTGCTCTTTGCAGCTGCAACTGCTCAGACGATTAGATCATGTACATTCAAAACTAAACTGCAGCATGTTTTTAAACGCATGCGCAGAATGTTCATATTTGGAATGAACCTCAAATTACATCATGCAACAAACTCTTCTTCATTATTTCACAGAAAATGAAAATATTACCCAGAAATATTTAAAATATCATAAAAACATTATGAAAAAAAAGACGCCATTTTGAAATAAGAGGCGGCCATCTTAAAAATGACCAAAACTTGAATGGCCAACGATATTTTTTAATCAAATAATGTTCAATGAACCTTCATGCAAAATTTGGTGCTTGTCTCCTCAAGTGAAATATTTCCCCCACTATCCGCTACACTAATAAGCAAGATACAGAGTTTGAAAATCTTTGTTTTGTAAAGAAATCTCGAGCTTTGTTATGGTTTACATATGTGTTTTATTGGTATAAGTCTCAATTAATTTCAATTTCTTTATTGCAAAAGACATACGTCTTATAGCACTCATAAGGTGAACATTACAAAATATAGGCAAAAAGGGACGGTCAGTACTTATAAATCTTTTAGTTTGTGTACAAACTCATTTGTTTACAGAATAATTTGTGTTTGGAGAATGACATACAGGTCACTGAAAAATATACACACAAAAATAACACATAAATATTATAAATATATTGATAGTAATAACAATTGAAATCAGCAAATGTCACAATATAGTTGTTTTTTCTGTTTATCATATTATCTATGAACAAATTGAATCAGTATACCTTGTTTGCCACCAGTCATTTGGTCAAAGAAATGGTAATTCCATACTTTACATTATTTGTAAACAAATATAAGACTCGAGCCTTGTTTACATAACAATGATTTCTTACCTCTGTATCTTTCTTAAAACTTGACTTCTAAAATTCAAATTTTGGTCAATCATTCAAAATGAGCAAATAAACCATTTTTTACATAAAAAAAAGAAAAAGAAAATTTTGATCTAAAATCGTGTCCAAGTCCCTTTAAACCATTTTGTTTATAGGAAGCCTGATATAACCCCCATGCCCTGGTAAAGGAAGGGTGGTGATACGAGGGACCCCCCCCCCTCCCGCTCCGGAAAATTCAAACATATTAAAATTTACATAGTAATATCGTAATATTACCAAAAATTGGCCTCGAAAAAATACCCCCCCCCCGACAAACACAATTATCCCTTGGACCACCCCCCCCCCCCTGGACAAATTTTCTGGATCCGCGCATGAACCCAACACTTTTGAGACTTTTTTTCTCAAATCATCAGAACTTTAACCTTACGAGATTCGAACTCACAATCCATCAGACAGGTAGGGTAATTACTAATCACAATATAAGAATAATTTGTGAATAATGGAGATAAGTCAGTTTGATATTATCTTCCTCCCCGTTAGAATTCTATCTACCCTTACCCTCCTTCGCTTTCTATTTGCCCCCCCCCCTCCTCCTCCCATCATTCTACCTGCCCATTCCTCCTCGTCATTCTATGGGCTCTCTCCTACGTACCTTGATTATACATGCCCTCTCTGTCCTGACATTCAACCTGTCCCATCTCCTTCTATTATATGTACCCGCCCCCTTTCCTCTCCCTCACTCTACCTGCCCCCCCCCCCCTCCCGTAATTCTACATGCTCCTCTCCCCTCCCCCTCCTTCCCCGTAATGCAAGCCTTATAACGCCATTTGCTCAGAAAAGATGAAAATTCCTCGAGTAGTCTAGTTTTATGTTTGTTCAAGGGTGGGCCACAATGCGGTATCAAATGTTTACATAGGAATATATACGGGAAAAAATTTGAAATCTTTCTCTCAAAATTAATTGGCCAGTTATCAGAGGTTATCAAAGCAGGGTGTGTAGACTAGACTCAAGTTAGACCAAGTTTTGGGCACGATTTGTAATGGACTTACCCGGTAGTACAAAGAGATATATAGGGGGAAACCTTTAAAAACTTCTCAAAAATGATATACCTAAATAAGTTGAAAATTTTGTGGAAACATCCTCAACAAATTAGATTCAATTAGTTCAAATCATAATCCCTGGAAGTTGAGTGTGGGGCCACCATGGGGTATCAAATTTTTACATAAGATTATATATGTATAAGCATGTGTAGGAAAAAAGCTTCCCAAGAACTTCAAGGCTGTCATTTATAATATTACTATACAAGCATAGCGTTAATTCTTAATTGTTCAAATTGTAACCGCCGGATAATTATGGGGCATCCTTTTCATTCATTTATTTCAATCTCAACATCATTGCACAATGGTACACAGAGATTATAATGATACAATATGTGGTATTTCTTACTAATTAACAATGCATGCGTAAGAGAGAGAGAGAGAGAGAGAGAGAGAGAGAGAGAGAGAGAGAGAGAGAGAGAATACACAACACAAATGTAAAGTATGGAGGTTCTAACTTCATCAGAATGGGCATTAGAAATGTTGATACGTGGTATATAATTTAACTATGCAAATCAACAAAGTTCATATTCTAGATTGTTTAAATTGTGACATTTGGACTAATATTGGGGTCCCAAATAGGAAATCAAAGTATATGATAGCAATACAGTTTAGATTTTCTTTGAATTGTTCAAACCATAGCCCTCCTAACTAATACTGCGATCTATGGAGATGTTAAAAAACATGTACCAGAAAAGTCTTTAAACACATTTTCAAGATCTTCAATGGAATACTATTATGTATTATAGCATCTTGGTATTGTTATTGTTCTGAATTGCTGAGAAACAACACTGTTGCCAAAAGTGGGATAAATGATTAATATACACGAATACCTGGATATAATCTAATTCTTTGTTGTTTATATACTCCACTTCATCATCCTGATATTTTTGTATTTAACTTTATAAAGCTGCTTTGATGAAAGTTTTGACCATTGTCCGGTGAGCGATGTGGCATCAGAGCCTTATGTTTATATAAACAAAAAATAAAAGAATTAAAACTCTGGTATCCAGGGGTTTTACAAAGATTTAGCATGTCTGCTGTGTTGTACTGAATAACAGTTTTTAACAGCATGGTTAAACAATTAATGGTACAGTATGTTAACATAACTTTTGATAATTGATTTTTTCAGAATTAATGCCGAATTTATTAAAATTATAAAAATTAAATTAAAGACTTGCATAACATTATTGATCTAGATACCGTTTATTCAAACATAATTATGTGTATTCATGAATGATAAAAGATCTCATATATATTAAACTCAAAAAGAGAACTCTTTAGATGTATGTATTTTTTAAATATAAAAATCATGCACATCATACTGGAGTCCATATTAGTATAATTACATGTAACACTACATGTACCCTAGTCATACTGAGCATTCAGTGATGATAGGTATATGAATAATTGTAGTGAAAATAAAAAAATCTACACTTTTTAAATTGCATGTAGTTTTTTCTTGGAACTATTTACTTGTACTGAATAATTTATACGTCAATCTTATCAGTCAAAAACAATAAAAACATGAAATTTTTCTTCTCAAGTAGTTGCTACTTTTCTTTATTTTTAAGCATGAAAAATAACAAATTAAAAAAAAAAACAATGCACAACAACAACAAAATGAATCAAGTCAAGTATTTCATACATAAATATAAAAAAGCTTTCTCTGCAGTGCGAGATATGACAGTGGCCATTTTCATTCTGTGTATGCAGTAAATGATTGGTCATCCTTGTTATAGCCAATCATACTGTGGTCTATGCCCAGGTGATCTATCAGCTCTGTCAGCTCGGGGTGGGGCTCAGGCATCAGGTTCAGTAGATCCACTAGCCCTTCCTGACAAACTTGGTACCACTTTCTTATCAACTCCTCCATCTTTTCAAGGTCATGCTAAAAAAAACTGAGAAAAATTAATATAAGTCTATTTCTGCAATGATATATCTATATTAAACAAATTCAACCATGTATTTAAGTTATTTAACATTAAATTACATTGTGCGTGAATGGGGGTGGGGCCAGGGTATGGGGAATTCCCCTGCCTATAATGACTTACTTACCTGGCTAATATTGCATTTCAAACACAATCTTGCTATAAGCTAGACCCCCAGACCCCTCTTCTACATGTTTATTTCTTCCTTCTACTTCAATTTCTAGAGACAACCCTAATTCTATTACATGTACCAGTATTACTGTTACTGTATTCACATATCATTGAGAACTATCTACCAATTAACAGATAAAACTACTAGTTTCTTGAACCAATTGTAATAGAATGAAATTCAAAAGCTAATTTGACAACTTGAAAACTTACAGTTCTATTGCCCTTTTTGTGAACAGGCCTTGTTAAAAGCAATACACATTAATTCAAACAATTTCAAGCAGTGGCCTGAGAAATTACAAACCTTGTTTTCATAAAACTGGACAAGTCTCAGCTTCCTCAGCACATCTTCCTTTTCCTTTATTGATGCCTGAAGCTGTTGTGTCCTTTTATCCTGCTCCTGTCTTTCACTGTCGGCAGACTCATTCATAATACTAGAGGAAGCCATCTTGTCACAGACCGGGTGATCCTGGGAAAAGTCTAATCTGTGTGGTCTAACTAATCCCGACACAGCGGTCTTGTGTCCAGAATCAGGATCAGATGTGTGCAGTTTTTTTGTGTCAACTGAACAGTATGAAGGACTAAGGAAATCCATAGATTTAGAATTCGCACTGACTGAAACTGGGCTTTGTTCTTCACCTTTTTCTTTCTCAAGAGTCTGTTTGGTGCCATGTTGCTCAGCAGTGGCTAGCAGAGGGGAGGTGAAATGTGTCCTTCTTTGTGCATTCTGTCCCATCACCGGAGAGGAATGGTATCTGCCACATCGTTTTAATCTTTCTTTCAAACCAGAGCTCATCTGAGAACATCAGTGGAAAAATCATATCATTTTTACAGATTATCTTACAAAATATAGGTAAAACATACCAAGTAGTGATAACAAATACAGTAAAACACGCTTATAACGAAGTCCGAGGGACGGGTGATTTTGCTTTGTTATAAGCATAATTCGTTATATCCGTCAAGTTTACTACAAGTAATCAGGTCACAGGGAATGAAAATCACTTTGCTGTAAGCATCAATTCATTATAAGCGTGTTCGCTATAATTATAACCGTGTTTTACGGTTACATTGTTCATTTAAGTAAAAACATTGTACATGTTACATGTACATCTGTTTATAATTGTAACATGATTATTCATAGAGGCATACATGTCAAAAGACTACCTGAGATGAGGAGCGATGTGGGGTCAAATGGTTTTCCTCTGTCATTATGTCATCTTCTGAAAAAAAGATACAATTATACAAACTGCCTGCTATGTAATTATCTACAGTATCATCATTCATCACAATTTAATTTTTTCCACTATTCTACTGTTTTTTTTCAAATTGTGCAGTTAAAGATATTGGGAAGGACTCTTTAATTTGTCAATTAAGTCTGGTATGGCAATACTGAATACAAGTTAAACTAATAAATTGGCTCCAAAATTTCCATTCTGATTGCTAATATATACTACAAATAAAGAATTAGAAAATGACCAAATTCCCTGATGCAGTAGTCTTGTGTAACAAAGCTTAGTAAGTTGAAAGCTGTACCATATGTAAAGGTAACATCCAAGACTTTTTAATTTTTTAATTGGCATGCATGTTATATATATGTATTTGCATGTTCTCCTACTTTTTGACTAATCTTTTCTTAAGCAGTATAACAATTTTTTTACATACAAATGATGTTTCAGGCCAAATGTATACCGTATTTGTTCTACACTAAACAAATGAGTGCAATTGTTTTTCACTTGACCTGTGAGCTAGATTATAGGAATATTGACAGTAGAGTCCAGAAATGAGGCCATGTTGTATTTTAAATAAAATTGATCTTTTTAAAAGATCATAAATTCAATGTACATTAATGTATGTGACTTCTGGCATGCATTTCATTTCAATCTTTTTTAAAATGTCCCATCAAGAAATGTCAGCGTAAGTTACTCCCCCCAGTGGTAAATATCATAAATAGCCTTTGTCTTCAGAAAAATGTAATCAGAAATGAACAAAAAATGACTTCCATTTGGTGGTAAAATACACGTAGGTAAACCATATAAGTGTTTGACAATCAAATAGGGGTCAAACCACCAAACAGAGCTCTGCCTAAACTGTTTCACCTGTGTTATTTTAGGCCTACAACACTTGCAAATGGCTTCGCAGTCTTATCAATAAATTCGCTCAATATTCAGTTGTGTTAAAAGTACCGGTAATATAAATTTGGGACATTGGAATTCTTAAATTCACCCGCTGACAACGAAAGCGAAAATTAAACGGGGGCGAACCTTTTCCCGCTATATACAGGTACTAGCCAATTTGAACACAAACATACGATTGACTGATTTCTCCCATCTAGAAAATCAATGCAGTCTGACATATAAAACATTATACTAACGTCATGCGTATGGCTGGTGTCACAAAACTCTCACAACATATCCTAGTATATTTGATTACATGTATGTCTGATAAATGACTACATCCATGACTATTCTCTTTTGAGAAGTGGACAGGCATAGCCTACATGCCTGTCCACTTCTCAAAAGAGATACATCCATGACATCTGTAGTATATTGTACGTGGCCATATAAATTATAGCCAGCTGATTGGTGTTTTGACCAATGCCTATTGGTGTTCGAAGATTAAACCAGAGACATAAACATGTTATTTATGTCTCTGATTAAACTCATTATGCAAAATTGTGTTTCGAAATGTATCTTTCTAACCTGTGCATTCTTCTTGAAATGTTCGATGTTGAAATCTGTTTTCATTTTTGACTTTGCCGCAAAAATCAATGTTAATATGAAACACATTCACTCCATCATGCAAGGCCTTTTTCAAAACGTTTTTCTGACGCCCCATTTTCGATGATTTTAACATCCATTAAGGGTATTAAAAACACAATTTTCAAAGTAACTTACTACATGTATCGCACAACATCACTAACTGTTTATATATTGTTTATCTTTGATTATAATTATTTTATTAGGAAATGTTCCGGAAAACGTTTTTCCGTATACAACACTTTAATTTTAGAACATCCTCCTAGACAGGAAGTTGCAGATGATGCAGACACCTAAGCCAAAGAAAATCATTTAGACTTTTGTTTTAAGGAAATTCTTATATGTAAGTTTAGTTATAAATACTCTGCTTTTAGAATAGCCTTTCTTTTACATACGCCTTCCAACCAAAAGATTAATGAGTTTATTCATGATCCAATCTATGCCTTAGAACTGTAGCATAAGACGTGTTTTGTGACTATTTAAGTTTATGATAATCATAAATACATAATTTCACACCGGCAATTGTTGTGTATAAGAAAGTTAAATCATAGGTATTTTGTAATTTGTACAAAGTCTGTACCCAATTATCAGATCATCCGCTACACTGAATCTAAATTCGACTGTAAAGGAGTACATTATTTATCAATTTATGTTAAATATCTACATACTGAAGTATAACGTTACAGAGTGAGTTATAGTTTGGAATTTTGATTTACAATTTGTCACTTAATTTCAAAGCATGTACAATTTGCAAACATTTGAATTGTTTAAGAATGAGTCAAGAGGCTATAACGGACCTTAAACGTACCCATGGACACGCAGCGCTGTTACGCAAAGGCTCCTCAAACAAAATGGCCCTGAAGGAGAAAATTGTTCAGATATATGAAGCATTCTTTCAGGTAATAGTCAATTTCTGATGTTACTTAAGGTATTGTTGTTTTATAATTTTCATTCTAAAGTTACAAATCATTACATGACAAATTAATTTTTCATTAAATATTCTTTTAACTTTAGATTGAAAATTAGTAAAGAACAAAATTTAGAATCAACACTTTTATTAAAAAAGAAACTGATTGATAGATCTGATTTTTCAGACAACTTTTTAACTTAATTTTAACGAATATGATTACATTTAATTCTGTAATATTTATTGGTTTCTTTACTGGTTATAGGGAGAGGACCCTTCTTCAGGCAACCCAAACTTCTGGGATGAATTTTTCTTGCTTAAGGTATTGTAAGCTATGTCTAAATGTTAGTTTTCATAATTTTTTTTATTGTTTACTATAGTTCTTCATCTTTTAAAATTAAGCTGTGTTGCAAAAGAATGTGATAACTTTTTTCAATATTCATGACTTTTTGTGGTAAAGACAGTATTAAAGACCAAATGTTTGGATAAACAATACTGAATATATTAACAAAAGGTTTGTTTTATGAATTATTATTCAGACAGTAATGACTTTCATGCAGACCTTGTAATATACTTGCAGATAAGGGGCTATGGGTTTTTTTTTTTATTCTGGTGCAGAGAAATTTTAACTGGCACTGAATATTTTACTGAAGTGTGGAAAATTTTTACTGCACTGGCTCCTGAACAGTGTACAAAGGCTTATGGAGAACAATTGTTTACAGTTGAATTTCTTGCATTATTTCTCTGCATAAATATATTAGAAATTGGTTGTTTTTATCTTTCTTACAAAGGACTATATATGATAAGGGCCTAAAATGGCCCCCTAAAATGAACATCATTATTTTACTATCATTCTTTGTTTTCTTAGTACAGATATGTATGTGATGTGTTTACATAATATTCATTTTGGTTCAAGTGCCCACAATTTAGAACAATGACATTGTAAAGACAACCTTTTCCCGCCATTTTTGCATTTTTAGCGTAAAACAGCTTGTTTTCAAGCAGTTTTTCCTTCCGAAAACAAAGAGCGCATTCTTGAACAAATAAAATATTTTAATCAGAGATGTATCTAGCCAAGACTAATAAGTGACAAAAAAAATTTCCTTGTTCAAGCATGCGCTTTATATTTCCCATTCGTAAATAGATAAGAAAAATTTCAATTTTTGGCTGATTTTGATTGAATTATAGAAATGGCGTCACTTCTGACGTCAGATACTGCCAGTGAGTGCAAATAGATCAAATAAATAGATGAAAAATATATGTTATATCAACTCTTCTAAAAAATTAGTTAACATTTCATTGTACCCGAAACACTTAAAAAATGGCGAATCAAGGGGGCCAAATTTAACTCTTATCATATATAGTTCTTTAATTCCTCCCTTGATTTACAGCCAAACATTCCATACATTGAAAGTGAATTTGACAAAGTCAGTGGAGAAGGACTCATGATGTTAAAGGTGAAGTATCATTTCCACAGTAAATAAATTAATGACAGAATATTTTACCTTTTGCCTACTTCGTATCTCTTTTGTGTATATGCAATAATTGTAAAACATTGTTTATTTTTTGCAGGAAAATCTGAATGCTCTGTTTTACAGAGCAGTGGAATCTTTAAAGGAAGACAATACCATCCGAGTAGTCAATGCAATTTATGTAAGTAATTAAGTCATACAAAGGACAAAGAATTATACAATATCATGAAATGATCTTAATCACTTCACTCAGATACTGGAATGCATTTTCTTGCAATGTTCATATCTTTTAACATTACATAAACTATTATTGTTAGAGTTGATACCTACTGTGCAACTATTATGCATGCAAAAATTACAGTGAGATTGTAGTACGTGCAATGAGCACGAAACAAAATACATGTATGAGAAAGCTTTGTGAAGACATATTTTAGATTATTTGACAAAAACAATAGCAAGATTAATTAGGGCAGTTATAACTTAAAACTGATTTCCCTGCTGCTGTTTTTTTTTTCTTTCCAGACAATGGCGGCATTAGTTCGTGGGGTATGTAGAAAGAATTTTGGAGATTTTGGATTTGATGTTATCAATATATTGATTGGCTTTGATGCTGCAGAAACTGTTATGCAGGTAATTGCTCCTTGATTATGGGTAAGATAGAATCATGCAGATGGATTTTTTTGTGATTTACACCTTGGGTCTGGAATCATTCATTAACATGTGTACTTCTTTTATTTTATATAAGGAATTGGTTGAAAATTTGAATCAAATCCTCAATGGAGAATATCCAACAGCTTTAAAGCAACAAGTTCTCAGATTCATTATGGTTTTAGCAACAGTAAGTGTTCAGATCTTTTGAGATAAATCTTAATTAGTAAATTGAATGAATGAATTTTGATGAGAATTGATTGATATACCTTTCTAGGAGGACTTTGAATTATACACACATTTTAAATGCTTAATATTCTTGTGCACACTGTGTGTACATGTACATGTTTTCAGTCTGTTTATATGAAATTCTTTCTTTTTTAGGCAGCTGATAACATCAGTCTGAACACTTTACTGGAGTACCTCATGATCAACAGCGTCTTCGAGTCCCTGATACAGGTATCACTATAACAGTACATTGTAGTCACTTCCTTTGAATGAAAATGGTGGTCTGAAAATTTATTTCATAAGGTTCATAAATTATGGCACAGGCCACTCTTCTGTCCTTATCATGTTTATCACCATATTGTATTGACTTTGCGAAAACCCCAACAGATTAGAAGAAAAAAATATGTCTGTGTAGATCGACTTATACATCTCCGCATTCCATTAGATTTTAGGAGATGTTAACCTGAGACAGATGCTGGGAGGTGATGCTGTGCAGGTCCTTACTCTGCTGGTGCAGTATAGGAAATATGAGGTAATCACTGAATGGTTTAATATACCTGTACCAGCCAGGGTAACTAATTTTCTCTTTTCAAGACTTTATAAGACTGTCGACCCAGATCAAATTGTCCGCATCACAAGCTGTGGGATTTGCAGTAATCAGTAACATACTTAAATTGTGCCTTTTTTACTTTTATTTCAGTCGGCAAATCCTTACATTGTTAAACTCTCCATATTGGACGACGAGTTAGCATTGACTGTGAGTATGCATGGACTAGACCATTGTCAAGTTTGGTTTTAATTTATGTAATATATTAAAGGAAACATACAACCAGATAGCTGTATTAAGTGTAAAACTGCAGTGAAATGCTCATGGTAATAGTTTTGAAACTTTTTTATTGTTCAGCGACATGAAAGTATAGTTTACATGTATATACATGTATGTAATATTCCATTTTTTATTAAAAAACACAACAACACTAAATATTTGCTGTATGTTTCAGGGTTATGCCCAAGTGGTACTGGGAGCTTTATCAGACTTTAACAGGTAGGTACATTTATATTGCACACATATTTGTTTTGTAAGTTTCTCTTGTATAAAAAAAGTTATTGTTCTTTCAATATAGTTTTAAAATAAATAATAATAAAACATAAACTTTGATGAAATAATTTGTTATTCAGTTGAAAATTTTTATTGAACAACATTGGAAATGTATGACGATATTACATGTGAAATACTTTGTTACATACCAACATGTATTTATTTTCAATTACAGGGAATACCACTGTCGTAGTACTGAGGCTCAAGCAGGCTGGTTTTCTGCATTTGCAAGCATGGTAATTAATTTTTTGTGACAAATTGTGATGAAATTATTTTATTAATTTCAGGTTGGGGATAATTTATGATTTTGATAGAGTTATTGTTAATGAAGGTTCTGTGTTGAGTCAGAAGGTACACATGCCTAGCGTAACAAGCCGGCGGCATGTCTCATGCATGGAGCATGTCCCCACCAGTCATCATGTAACAGAACCAGAAGGTTTCATTAACAAGCAATCAGTGGTGTCATTTCTGCTTATAAAATTTTTGACATTTATTTTCTCATCAGGAGGAATAATTAACATATAGGAATGCAAAATTCAATTTTTTCTGAAGAATTTTCTGTCAATCATACCAATTATGACATCAGAATACACATATTCATACAAATTAAATTATGGTTGAAAAAAGTGGCAAAATACTTGAAAAATGAGGAAAGTTCATTTAATTTTGGTCATTGAAAGATCTGTATTGGCAAAAAACCTGAACCTTGATAATGTTATATGAAAAAATCAAATTTTATTTTCTCATAAAGTTTTGATTAAGTCTAAGTTTATTGTGATTTTATTTTAATTACATTTTTATCTTTTGTTTTTAGATGTCTACTCTCTCTATAGATTACCAAAAAAATTGATTTAGAGGATGTCGAAGTCTTGGTTTTCTGACAAGGGAAGTAACTCTTAAAATTGTCTTTGTAGGTTGGAAACATGTTTGTACCAGATGAAAAGCACATCTCAGCTGTAAGGTATGCATTATTTTTATATGTATGGTGCATTTACATCTATGTACTGAAAATAACTTTTATTTGTTTTGAAGATAAACCTATGTATGCATATCTTTGACTTTAGTGTTTTTGATACATATGTACATGTATCAGTTAGTACTAAAAAATTGCTTATATCGTAGTTTTAATTGACACCCTTGGATAAAAATGAATAGGTTGATTTCATCTTAGATTTGATAACAAATACATTTACATGTATATTTAATTTCATACATAAATGAATTTTTTTTGGTGAAATTGCTTTGTATATGCATATAAATGATCCTTTAACATCTATGAATAAAAAATATATACCGGTATACGGTATTGAATACACCAGAATTGAATTGTTGGCCAGTAAACTCTGTTTTAAAGAAGAATATTCATCTGGTAGTATTTTCATCAGATTTAAACACTATCTTTCAAATAATATGAAATTACTGTATTGTTATATATAGATATATCACTCCTTAAAAATTGTAGTCTTTAAGGTAGTCCTATACTCGGCACTAAATGGGCTCAATCATTAAAAGCTTAGCTTTAAATGATAAATATACATTCTAGCAATACATATACAAAAGAAAATATGTATGTTTACGGGCTAGTTTGTTTGTTATCACCTCTCAGACGGGTGTACCCCCTTGCGAAAATTATTGACAATTATGAAATTTGCCAGACGTCCGTTTTTCCTAAAAATAATTACCAATTTTGGGAAAATTAGAATGAACATACAAAATAGAGTATAAATATTTATTTAAGCCATATCTCATCAATGATTTTGCGCAAATTTCTGTAAGTAAGTACGCTTTATGGACCTGATGTATCAAAATAGAATACAAAAAATGCAATGCTAGTATCGCGTTTGGTATTTTTTTAATTATTTTATGGACTCAAACTTAAATTCATGGTGTTTATTCTATAGATTGACATCTTAGAAAAAAGATTTGGTTAAAAAAATTATATGTTGACGGATTACTTTTCACGCTATAAGCTCTAAACCAAGTAGACCCTGACGAAAAAATCCGTAAAAATCACATTTTGCTACAGTTTTCAGCCTAGATCTGTCAACAATGCTAGATATCATTTAAACATTAATTAATTGACGATTGATTAAATTCGAAAAAGCTTCTGTCTCTAAATTTAAACCGGTTTTAGTAAAAGAAAACTTGAAGAAAAATTCGGGGGGGGGGGGGGGGGGGGGGGGGCAAAACAAAGAAGATATAAGCATACCTGAGATCCTGGTTTAATCAGAAACTTCGTTTTTCATTTAACTTTAACAGAATCGAGTTTCTCAACATTAATCATTTAAAATCCGTATTATGACGTAGTGCGATACTCGGACTACTTTAATAGTTATTTTTAAAAAAAAAAAAAAAAAAAAATAGTTATTTTTTTGGCTTTAAAATTTACAGTATTTTCAAACATTTTTAGTTTCCTCAACTCAAATATGATCAGAAATCCATCAGAGGTGCATTGCTGTTTAATATATAAAAGGAGAATACCAATTTGATAGACAGAACTTGAAGAAATTATAAAAACACTGGAAAGAAAGTATATTTAAGATCAGTTTGCTTTTTCTTTGTAGGGCGAACGATTTAGTTCTACTAGCATTGTACGAAGCCATTCACCTAAACAGAAACTTCATCACAGCTCTCACTCATGTAAGAGGTTTTAATTGATTCAATGGCACTGAATAAATATCAAAATTGACAAGATTTTATAGTTATATATCCATATTTTTTAAGACTATTTAATGGAAAGTGACTTCTTAATGATTATAAGTAAAAAAAAAAAAAAATATTATTGCATTGCTTGCATGTTTCATATAGCCGTCATCCTTTCATGTAATTTTTTTTTCAAATTTTTCAGACTCACACCCCATCAACACCGACCACACCCCCTTCCTCCCCCACGGTCCCAGTGTCCAATCCCCTTAACGACCCCGCCCCAGGTAGGAACAGAGCCATCCCATTCATCAAATGTTGTGATTGAAAGACATTTATATATTGTAATACAACATAAAAAATTAAATGCTACAGTATTAGTAAATGCTACATGTACGATGAATGGTTTGTATATTGTTGTGTTTTTCTATTAATGTCTTGCTTAGAACTGCATAAAATTGACAAAGCCCTTCTGGAACAGTCCAGTCACCCGACCAACCTATTGGTGACGTTTCTAGAGTACAGTTCCATCGTGATGCAGGATACAAAAGGTCAGGCATAAAATCTTGTACATATTTTGTTGAAAGTGAAATCTGTGTAGATGTACCGGTACTTAATATTTCAAAATGCATCATCATGATTTTTGTGTAGTTCTGTGATTTTGGTTGTATTTGCAGTAAAATAGGCGATCTAGACTCTGACAAAAATGTTTTTTCTTTTCAGATGAAACAAAACACAGCAATGCCAAACTCTGTCTAGTTATTCTAACATGCATTGCAGAGGTAAGAAAAGGGGTTTTTGACTAGATACCATTACTGATCTTTGATAATCTGAATCTTTTTTTTAAATTGTTTCATTAACACTGAAGACAAACTACTACTGAAGTTTTCATTTAAAATTTTAGGACCAGTATGCTAACTCTCTGATGCATGATGTAAACATCAATTTCCGGGTCACATTACACAGAATGGTGGGTAGATTATTTACAATGATAACAATATCATATCAAACACATGTACAAAAAATTGGGATTTCAAACAATGACAGGGCTTATCTCAAAATTCTTGACTTTCAGCCAATGAGACATCGGAAAATGAAAGTGGAAAAAGACACACCCTCTCGCCCACTTGTTTGTGCCCTATTAGGTATCAATACATACAATTATTTCAACAGTCACTTTCCACATCCAAGTAGAGGGTTAAGAATTTGCTCAAAATAACAACTGTGAATTTAAGATGGATGGAATATTGCCTATAGGGTGTTTCACTGTTTTAGTTTTAATTTGTTTCAGATTTAATGGTTGAGTTTACCATGAGTCACATGATGAAGTCATTTCCTTTAGAGCTGTACAAGTAAGTGGATCATATTTGATTTCTTATTAAAGAATAAAGCCTTGTTTATGTTGCATATTCTGTTGCAATCATTTTGTTAAAACTCTGAGATTTTCTATGAAATTTATCATATCAATTGGTTGGCATAAAGAAAACCGCACATAAAACTTGCATACCCATTACCAGTTACACCCAGTACATATGCATGTTTTTTTTTAGTCGATGTCTGGGAATCATACAGCGAGTCCTTTGTTATCAGAAGAAGTGTCGAGTTCGTCTGCAGTATCCCTGGAAAGAGCTGTGGACTGGTGTGTGTTAAAGATCTTAATTCAACTGTTATAAATGTTGGCTCAGCAATTACGCTACGTGTAATGACCTAAAAAACAATCATTTTAACATATCTCAGTTTTTAAAGTACAGTCATACATTTGTTTTCAGCTCTTATTAATCTCCTGAAGTACCTGTTGTCTAACGAGTCCAATCTCTTGAAGAAGCATAATAACATTTTTCACCTGTCATCCAAGGTAAACTTCTCTCTTGGTAAATTACATTTTGTTATCAACATTTACAAACATGTACTGGATAGTTCATACTGCTTTCTCAATACATGTTATTGTACCATATTCAAAAACTTTTTATTGGTACTATGCATGGAAAATACACATTTTCATAGAGAAAATTATGCACATTTTTGTATTTAAAAGATTTTTTTCCTTTATTCATAGAGTTCAGTGCTCTTGAAATTGAAATTCTTTCACACCTATAGGTAGTTAACATCTTCAACTTGTTCATCACCTATGGTGACACCTTTCTGCCAAATCCCAACAGCTACGATGAATTGTATTACGAGATAATCAGGATGCACCAAGTCTTTGATAATCTCTACTCCATGGGTAAGCACCATAGGAATTTTTTTGCACAACTTTAAACTAATACACTTATGAACTTTACGATGAATGAATTCAATATTATTTTATTATGAATATCTTTTAGTTACATCCTTAATGGATATAATGCTTTTAAATCCATACTCGATAACTTATTGGATAAATGCAGTTACATCCTTACTGGATGTCTTTTGGTTACACCCCTATTGGATGTCTTTTGGTTACATCCATATTGGATGTTTTGTGGTCACATCCTTATCAGAAATATTTTTAAGTTGCATGTACATCCTTATTAGTTATCTCGTAAAATACAGGTGTATTGATAAATGATAGATTTCTTGTTTCTGCATGGTCATATAATTTAAAAGTTCTGTTTGTCTTTCTACAGCATTAAGGTACACCACCAGTGATGGTGAAAGCAAAGAATCTGCTGCCCGACTAACCAATCACCTGGTCAATGTCAAGTTAGTTCAGTTTGTGTTATATTCATTTTTTTTTTTTTTTTTAAAGTGCTTTGAACATTCATAGTTAAAAAAAAAAACTGTGCAAGAAAATATCCAAATATTTACCATTTAAGTTCAACTGAAATACATGTACGGTAGTAAATATTTTGATAATTTTAAGAGCACCTGTTGGATCGGGTATAATTTGTTAAGTGTCTACATAACAGGAGTGATATTCTCAAACTGCACTTGTACAAATGTATTACTGCTTCATAACTTTCTTCTCAGGGCGATCATCAACCACTTCTCTCCCAAGGTTGACTCCTGGGCAGCAGCCAATCAGCTCTCCTCTCTCACCGAGGAACAGGTAAAACCAAGTGGTGGTTATCAACTACATTACTACTTGTACTTTAAATGTTAGATACAATATTTTTTATAAAGTATCCCTGGAAAATTTTTCTTCAATAGTTACTTGCATTTATTTGATTATATTCTGTATGGTACTTTTATCATTTGTTCAAGGTTCTTGATGTGGTGAGGGCCAACTATGACAGCCTTACACTAAAACTGCAAGACAGCTTGGATCAGTACGAGAGATACTCGGAGAAACCAAGGGAAAACGCTTTCTTTACCAATCTAGTGAGTTAAAATCTTTTCATTATAAAATTGAGGATTTTTTAAAAGTATATTGTTGTGTTATTTTCCAGATAGAATTGTTCAACAAAATGATCTTGTTATATTATATGATAATAGACTGTTGGATACCAAACGTGGAAATTGTCTATTTTTTTTTTTTCAATTAATCTTCATTTGTTGATTATACCGGTAGTTAAAACATTGAGGGTAGGAATGGGGGGAGCAAACTATGACCTAATGAACATGTTAAATGTGCATGTAATATGGTACATTATTGCTTAACTGAACATGTACTAGTAATGATCCTATTGACCTGGTACAGATGATGTTGATAAATCACTTGTAGCACATGCTCTAGTAATTATTACGAAGTTGATAATTTACAAGGATTATGATGTGCTGATTAATTACCTGTAGTACATGCTCTGTTGACTTTTGTACATTGACTATAATGTGCTGATGAATCACTTTAATGACATGCTTTAGCAATTAACTCTATAGAGCTTGTACACACGTTGTGATGTTCTGATTAATTCCCTGTAGGTGCGCGCCGTCGTGATGGATGTGAGGAAGAGTGTGAGCAACCTAAGCCAGTATCATCAGCACGTCCTACAGAGTGTGTCCGAGATGTGAGGATCCAAAAAAATGGTGGAAGATTGTCGGACTGGTGGGATTGGGCGAGATGTGAAGATCCGCACTGAAAACGGTGGATGTTTGTCGGACTTGTGGGATCGGACGGTTCAATAACAATAGCATTGTTCATTAAATATTTGTTGGGCTTCATTATGAGAGAGAGAAGGATGACTGTTTGTATTTATTTTTCTTACATCGCATTGTACATTTTTTGTGTATTGGGGTTTCAACTATCGGTGCCATATGTACCTAAAGAATTCTGTTGATGTTGGTATCAAGAAACTGTACGAATAATAGACAAAACAACTTGGAATATCATCAAAAGATGTAATAATCAATACTGTTATAAAGTACCACAATGTCAAAACTTGTTATTTTTACTGTTGTTTGTATTTAAACGAAATTTAATGGCCATTATTGCTACCAATGTTAAAGCAAAAATGTTACAACCTTTTTAACATTCTGTGTACATACATGTAGTTGTATCAATTAAAAACAATGTACATGTACATTCTAATCAATGTACTAGTCTGTACATAGTTACAATATTGGAGAATATAAGAAACATAGACATTACATATTTACCATTGGGCTTTCAAGCGGGTCTTTTCTTTTCTCTTGTGATTCCTCTTTATGATTCAGATTGTATGTGAATTGTACCTTTGATAGTAATGAAATACTAAACTGGTGTTTTCTATGAAAACTGATTCTGGATTGATAGAAAATGTTCCTTGAAAAATTCACTTTATCGGTCATTGCCTAAATAATATACCTGGGCTGCGTTCAAGATCGTAGCCGCTACATAGGGCTACGAAGTTGAACGATAAGCTAGCCTAGCCGCTACGTAGATATTTGTAGCCTAAATATTTTATGCTAAGCATCAAATTCAAGATGGCCACCTTAGTTATCACTTTATAACAAACATGAAATTCTTTTTGTCGATGTAATTAGTCTTTGTTTGAATATTTCTAACTTCAAATCTGAGACCTAGCGGTCCGTTCAATAGACGTAGATATCTACGACCTAGGGGCTAGGCTAGGTGCTATGATCTTGAACGCAGCCCTGTACTGTAGTTGTTATTTATGAAAAATAGTTCAGAGATGTTCATTGGTTTATGTATGATTTTGTTGCAATTAAGTCATAGCTGTTACAGGTTAAAATGTAAATAAATGCATGTACATGTACATGTACATTAGCATATGACTCTGTTGACTATTCATACATGCAAGTCTCATTCAGAACTGGTCAAATTATGAATGGGAAGAACTCTGTATTAAATTATGTAGATGTACATATTAAGTATTGAATCAATCTGTCTTTATTTGTTATGCATGGCAATAGGCTGTCTAAATACATGTATGCATAAATGTATTGTGATATTGAGACTGATAATATTAAACCTCAGTGCAATAGATAAAGTCTGTGGTTGTGCATGTATTTTATAAATGTTGATGAGTATAATGTCTCTATTGTTTGGTTCAAATGTTAGAAGGAAGATTAGTTGTAGATACCGTATAACGGGTAATTTTTACTGCTGTGATTGTTTACGAATTTTACTTAAAATAGGGCGATTTGAATTTTTACGCGTTATATTTTTACGAATTGGACATGTCAGTAAAATTTAAAATCATCTGTGGTAAAAAGGGGGATGATTTCACTGTAACTTTGTTACAGTTAACACACATACAACTCAGAAAATCGTTTTTCTGTTAGCTTCGTATCCCCGTCATACCGGTTGTTATTGACTGAGTCATTGAAATCTAGCTACTAATGTGGCATTATACATAGCTTTAAAAAATACTCAAGATCGACTGAATAGAAAAATCTGAACTGTTATAACCACGTGACCAAAAACACTTTAATATACCTACATATACAGCCGTCAGGGACTGAGCTGAAGGTCATGAACATTATTCTCATACGTACGATGTAGAAAATTTACGTCCGGCGTTTTAGTTACGTCTGTGAAAATTTACGCGTTTAATTTTTACGGATTTATAAAACTCGTAGAAATTAGCAGCACGTAAAAAATACCTGTTATACGGTATACATGAACATGTACAGTGTATATAGACAGGCTAAATCTAAGTAGTACAAGTCCCAGATTTTATTACCATAAAAATGTTCCATTCGGATTGATTTTGCTTATTTAAATCGACACTTTCAAAGTACATTTACTGCCGTGTTGAAGCAGGAGAGAAAAGAAAACGTTCAAAACTTAAGAGTCATTTATTAACTTTTCTCATACATGTATCCAGTTACATGTTCAGATATATTTATTACATGTATAAATTCATGTACCAGTACAATTGAATACTGGAATTCTCAACTGAGGTTTACCGGTACATGTATGAACTGACTAGATTCCCATTGGTGCCAACGACTAGCATCTCTGATATCCCGCGGGATTGACAGATACATTCCTCTTGTTTTGTACAAGTTAACTACACCAACATACGAACCTAAACATAAAATTTGTCAGTTTGTCTTTCCTATTTTGCGTCCCCATAGCCGTGTTGTCACAAATTGTACAAGTTCTCTCTCACTGATTACTATGGTTACCAGAACACACAACAGACACACTCCTCCGATGGCAATGTGTAGAAGTTTGTAAAGATTCCCACCATCACAGCAGAGGTAGTACTGTAAAGAAAGAGCATATACTGATCAGTCTTAAAATAATGCAAAACTTTACTATGGTACTGTATAAAACAGTAATGTCTGTGTTAATTTTCATCCCATTTACACCTGCTGTCATCTTCCCAAGTCGAGGGTTTCTGATCTGCTCCGCTCTACATAAACCCTTGACCAAATTGGCAGAGTCTGGCAGAGTTAGAAACCCTGTTCTCTGATTGGTCGTATTAAAGTCTGCATGACCCAATGCAATTAGAAGCGTAGTTTCAAGAATGATATTATGCATTAATCAATTTTGAGCCATTGTCAAATGAATTTGAGACAGACTAGTAATTGACTTACTGCTATTGTTTTTAGTCCGAGTGAACCCATCTCTTTATTTCAGATTCGCTTTACTATAAACAACAACATTGCTATAGATTTGTTTAACAGGCATTTTCTTATTAGTTAGAACAAGAGGTCACAAAAAGTAAAAAAATAAATGTGTACTCCCACTAGTTGGCACAATTGTAAAACCGCATGTTTTGTCTGTTCGGTCAAGGGTTTATGTAGAGCTGAGCAGATCAGAAACCCTCACACTTGGGAAAATGACCTAATGCCAACAAATCTAAAATGGAACTTTGAGTCACAACTGTGTTCGGGTGACACCTAAACTGGAGCAAAAGTGAAATCTGTGAAAATGATTCTGTATTAATCCTGTATTGTTTAATTAAAGTAGTCAATCTACACACCAATGATACATTTACTTGTTTTTAACTAATGATACATTTACCTGTTACTCTTGAGTATGAGATAACGTACCTCTGAGAATGCTGTTGTACAATAAGCAAGAGCCAGGGCTCCTAGTACAGAGAATGATGGGAGAAATCCCTTCAGTGGCTGGTAACTGCTGTCCTTGTAGAAGTTATGAATAAACCAAACACTGAAAGGGAAAAAAAGAAGTGCGCCTGAAGTAAGATTGCATGTAGTTCAAAAATACTAAGTATATACCGGTATATCCAGCAAATATTGAACTGCACAAGACAAGAAACAATTGCATACAAGAAGGTCTTTTCTACAGAAGAGTCGAAATTGATGATGTATATGTATATATTTACATTCCACATATATTTTGCATGTAAAGCTACTGCAGATATAGCACCATAACACAGACAGGGTACTAAAAGGTTAAATCACGAGTTTTAATTGTGACGTCACAAACGTTGAACGCTGATAAATACAACGTCACAAGCGAAAATCAAATATCACGCTTGTGGCTGTTACTGTGGCTCTTCCATTAATTTGAACTTACCCATAGGATAATACAGTAACTTGAGGTATAATTCGCATTTGCGTCCAAGGCAAGAAGGTAAAAAAATGTAAATATAAGCATTAAATCCTTATTTTTTGAAAGATATAGTCTCATAACTGCAACGGTGTGTGCAAACAAATTTTCATAACGCGCTAACGCGTGTTATTCAATTTGTATGCACACACCGTTGCAGTTATGAGACTATATCTTTCAAAAAATAAGGATTCAATACTTAAGTACAACGTACTAGGTAATAGAATTTCATTTTCAGTATCAATCAGGTTACATTTTCAATATCACTCAGATTACATATATTCAATATCAATCAGGTTACATATTCTAAATAAATCAGGTTACATATTCATTATCAATCAGGTTTCATCGCCAATACTGTAAATTCCTAATTAAACGCGAGGAATTAATATCCGCGTAAAATCGCGAGAAGCCGGTCTCGCGAATTCTAAAATCTCGCTTTTAATTTTGGGACACATGTAAACTACATGAAACTATGAAAAAATTTTGGTATTCGCGATTTTATGTTTTCGCGATTTGATGGTAAATCATTGAATCGTGGAATTAAGTACTCGAGTAAAATAAGGAATCTACAGTATCAATTAAGTTACATATTCAAATAAAACGGGTTACCTTTGAAGAATTCTACATCCTATATTAATGCTGTTTGCTAGAACAAATCCAACACTGCCAAAGATCTGTGTTAGGAATAGGGAAGATCCCAACAGAATGACAGAGAACAGCAGCATTTTGTGGTTATAGCTGTAAAGACATGAATTCCTTCATTAATATCTATTGGATCAATGAAATCTTTAATATATACCTATCTACAAAATTACAAGATCAGCAAACTCCTTGTTATAATGGTCACACATGTTCATAATTTTTAAAAAAAAATGTAAAATAGTGGAAAAACACAAGTGCAAACATTTTTACTATTTTCACAGGAGTTGCACATTGTTCCTAATTTGGATAATTCAAAACCATGTTTGGTCCTAAAAAATGCATGTATACAATTACCGGTAACAGAAATGATGCACATTACGATTCCCCATTTTGCAAACACTTTTTACCTATCAATTTCTTCTTTACTCATAATGGAGAAGTAGAAACACTCTGTGATGCCATTGACTGCCAGCAGCAGGACATACAGACAGTACCACCTCAGTAACAGAGGACCTGCAAAAGATGCTCCTAAACTGTAATGTTTATAGCAACACAGATACAGCAACTTATAAACATTGATAGCAACATGGAAACAGCAACACAAAATACTAGTGTAGTACATGATGGTACATTTATATAGCAAAACAGATACGGCAACTCATAATCCACAAAATACATAAAGTGTATAAGCAATTCATAAACACAATCTCGTGAACAGTAAGAAATAATTCAACCCATGAACTGCAATAGTAGCAGCAACTCATGAACAGCAGAAAAACAGAAACATGGGAATTGCAAAAGACACAGTGACTCATGAACTGCAAAATATAACGTAGAGCAACTCGTGAACTGTGATAGTTAGAGCAACTCATGAACTACCGGTACAATACATGTATATAGAGCAACTCCTGAGCTGCAATAGTAAAAGCAATTCATGGATTGCAATAGTTATAGCAACTCATGAACTGAATAGAACTTCCTGTACAGAGTTCTAAGGACTGTTACAAACAAATAGGGATTAACTGCTTCAAATAAATAATCATGTCTAGTCACCATGTCCCCTAATCATGATACTACAGATGATAAAAAACACACCAGCCCCTGAGGAGAGTAGAGATCCTCCATACAAATCGAGCGCTAGGTAGGCGTAGGGCTGACCAAACACCAGGATGATACAGCCAATCAGAGTGACTGTCTTAAGGAGATGTTGGAGTACGCTGGTCACCAACTCTATGGAGTCCTGTAATGCGGACAAATGCTCATTGAATTCCTTGTTAATAAGTCAGAAAAATTAATTCTTATGAAAACATGAACAAGTAAAAAGTTAACATCTGAACATTTAAAACAAGTGCATTTGTATATTTTCATGATACATTTGACATGTGGTAAAAAAGAGATCAGACAAAAAAAGTGAATTTTTACAATGAAAATCTAAATTTCCAATATTCAGACATCAAAATTATTTTTATTTATTTCATTATTTCATTTGCTTGTGACAATTGTCTTCTATCAAATGGACATATATGTTTCATGCCACTACAAATTAATAGTACATTTATATAATTGTGCAAGTAATTTTTCAATGCATACAAGATTTGACATAATATATGTATAATATTAATACTAATATATAATAAATCACAAAGACATTAGTCAGAACCTACATACTTTGCTTTGTAGTCGCAGACTTTGACCTCTGGTAAACAAGCTGGAGAAAAAGAGACGGCCACTCTCTTCTATTGGTTGAAAAATAAATCGGGGAGCCAGGGAGCCCAAATTGTTAATGATGTCATACACCCCTACAAACAAACATACCACTGGTCAGCATGCCACATTCTGGGAGTAAATTTAATCTGTACTGTCACAGATTCCACAGGTCAAGGGCACCTGCTGGGAACAATATCATAGCTTCCAGGATTTAGGATGCTCTATATAATGATGAGGAAAAGTAAAAGGAGGGGGGGGGGGGGGGGGGTGGGTTCTGCTATGATCTTGACCTCTTCCCTAGAAACTTGATTTTAGGTCATATAGCACATTTTTAAAAAACTGAATACATAAATAAGGCTCCTACAGAGCAATGCCCTATGTCCTATTAGTACTAAGACTAATTCTATTCACAACAAATTAAATATGAAAATCTAAATACATTTGCAAAGCAAATTGCAATCAAAGTAATAATGAAGGATGTTCTTCCTTCTATTATTGCACTCATGCATAATTTCACCAGTAAACTGGAACAAACTGTATATGTATGTACGTAATATATTCCTATTGGCCTTGCTATACAACTTTCATCTATTCTAAAACATAGGTAATCATAGATTACTAAGCTCACCGAGACGGAGCATCACCCTTATGAGACATCACCTTCATAAGAACACCTTTATCGTTTTATATGAAAATCAAACTTTATGATCTTGGATATTCATGGATTCTGTTTGACAAAATATCGTATATCATCTGATAAATTTTTTTATGATAATCATATGTTCATATGTTAATCAATTCAATGATATAAAGAATAATTAGATATGATATTGTAACGTATGATATGACATTGTATTGTGTTATACCTAATTGTATTTGATCACATAATACAATATCATAAAATATAATACAATATAGTATTATATTACAATATCATATTACATAATACATCATAACATTGAAACATGATATTATATTGTATAATATAGTATGATATTGTATTGAGTGACACTGAAACATATTTGATACATTATATGATATTATATCATATAATACAATATAATTTGATTCCAACATTGTATCTTATCAAATGATACAATATTATGTGATAAAGTAAAATATTATAAAATACATTATTATATTATACATATAGTATCATATGACACATTAATATATATTACAATATCATATAATACAATTTCATGTGATATGATAATATATTATATAAACCAATATCATATCATACAATATCGTATGATACAATATTATATAATATTACAATATCATATAATACAATTTCATGTGATGTAATTCTATATTACTGAAACCAATATCATATTATACAATATTGTATGATACAATATTATAGAATTAAAATATTGTATCATAGGATACAATATAATATTTTGCAATATCTTATGTAATTGTACCATGTGATAAAATAATATATTAAAAATACAATATAATATTATACAATATTGTATCATAATATACAATACTATACATAACAATATCATGATACAATATCATATCATAAAATATCAAAAAAATTGATACAATATCATATCATATCGTATAACTTTTTATAATATAACATATGATATCATATTATATCATATCAAACAATATTGTTTCATATCATAAAATATCATAGGAATCATGTTATATCATTTATCAACAAACACATCTATCTATCAAGCTGGTTTGAGTGAGGTAGGAGATTTCTTTAGCATCCTTGATAATGGAGATCAGGCTCTGCATCTGAAGCAACCTCTGCGTTTAATTTATAATAAAGTTAAATCAACTATGCAAGCTTTCATCTATAAAACATGTGACCTGTTCCAAAAAACTAAACCTCATCCAGCATCCGAAACCTATGGCTGAGATTCAGCATTCAAGCCCATCAGGTGCATTGGTATCATAAGACGCATCATCCATGCAAGTTTGGTGAAGTTTGGACCAGTAATAACTAAGATATCATCATCAGAGGGCACTAGCAATTAAAACCTTTACTTCCTCCAGCATCCGCAACCTATAGCTCAGATTCAGCATCCATGCCTGTCAGGTGCATCTGTATCATAAGACACACCATACATTCAAGTTTGGTGAAGTTAGGACCTGTAATAACTAAGAACTATTTTTTAGCATCCTTGATAAAGGAGATCAAGCTCTGCATCTGAAGTCACCTCTGCGATTCATTCATATTACAGTTAAATCAACTATGCAAGTTTGAAATAGTACTATCATCTATTAAACTTGTGACCTGTTCCAAAAAACTTAACTTTATCCAGCATCCGAAACCTATGGCTCACACTCAGCATTCAAGCCTGTCAGGTGCATCAGTATCATAAGACACACCATCCATGGAAGTCTGGTGAAGTAAGGACAAGTAATAACTAAGATATCATCATCAGAGGGCACCTGTTTCAAAAACTTTATTTAACCAGCTTTTAAAACCTTAACCTCCTCCAGCATCCGAAACCTATTGCTCAGATTCAGCATTCAAGCTTGTCAGGTGCATCAGTATCATAAGACGCACCATCCATACAAGTTTGGTGAAGTTAGGACCAGTAGTAACTAAGATATCATCATCAGAGGGCAACTGCAACAAAAACTTTAACCAGCTCTAAAAACCTTAACCTCTTCCAGCATCCGAAACCTATTGCTCATATTCAGCATTCAAGCTTGTCAGGTGCATTAGTATCATAAGACGCATCATTCATACAAGTTTGGTGAAGTTAGGACCAGTAGTAACTTAGATATTGCTATCAATGGGCACCTGCAACAAAAACTTTAACCTGCTCCAAAAACCTTAACCTCCTCCAGCATCCGCAACCTATAGCTCAGATTCAGCACTCAAACCTGTCTGGTGCATCAGTATCATAAGACACACCATCCATGCAAGTTTGGTGAAGTACGGACCAGCAGTAACTAAGTTATTGCTATCAAAGGGCACCTGCAACAAAAACTTTAACCTGGTCCAACAACCTTAACCTCCTCCAGCATCTGAAATTTAGGACCCAGATTCAGCATCCAAGTCTTTCAAGTCCATAAGTAGGTCCAGATGCATCATCCATGCAAGTTTGGTGAAGACAGGACAAGTAATAGCTTAGATACAGGACCTGCAACAAAAACTTTAACCAGGTCCGGACGCCGACGCCGACGCCACCGCCGACGCCGACGCCGAGGGTATAGCATAAGCTCTCCTTGACTTCGTCTCGGTGAGCTAAAAATCAAATCAAAACAAAATCAAAACATAACAAAAAAGTTCCATTGTGTTACATCTAACCTAGTTACCTCTACCAGACATGAACCAGTATATGTATCCCACTATACGATACATATTGCTTTCTGTACCAGTATACTGTGGTTTCATTTATATTCAAGGGTATCAATTTTCGTGGATTAAGTGAAAATCACAGTTTCAAGGATAGGTAAATTCGTGGCCAATGACCCTATCAATACAAAATGTTGAGAGAAATTGCACTTCGATAAACATTTAATTTCGTGAATCAACTAAACAACGAAATACACGAAAATTGGTATTCAACGAATATTGATGAAACCACAGTATGATATTCAGATATACCTGGTACTATACTGTGGAATTATTTAAATTTCTATGGGCAATTTTTGTGGAGGGGGGGGGGGGGGGGATTTGCTTATATATTTGTGGGGATCGATGTAATTTTGTGGACGCCTTAGAACGATAACTTAGTCTAAAGTGGTTTTCATCAAGGATATAAATTTGTGGGGGCGGGTTACCCACGAATACCATGGAAATTGAGCCACAATGAATTCTAATGATTCCACACTGTCTTGATTGTATTCAACATTAATTAACATCATTGTAAATGGCAGCGAATTACAAAAGAGAAGAAGTTTCAGGGAGGGGGGGCCTGCCACTCTCTTTCAAATAAAATATCATGAAGAACTGGTACACAAGTCTTTAATGCTTTTGAGTACTGAAACTAAAATAAAGT
Source organism: Magallana gigas (assembly GCF_963853765.1). Classification (NCBI taxonomy): domain Eukaryota; kingdom Metazoa; phylum Mollusca; class Bivalvia; order Ostreida; family Ostreidae; genus Magallana; species Magallana gigas. Next base: position 30,377,398 of record NC_088860.1, read on the forward strand.
GAAGGGTCTGTGGAATACACCTATTCATTTTATAACCAGAAGTTAACTTTTAGTCTGATCAACATTTCATTTCATGACAGATTTATGCACACTGTATTGCTTCAAGAATCAAGACATTCACACAGTACAACACAGAGCGGAGTGGTCATGTTAGTGAAGCTTTGATCCGAGAGACATACAGGTGGCTGTGATTGGAGGGGCAAGCCTCGCAGGAGAGCTGGGTAGAAGAAATACTGCAGGGAGTCATCCAGTTCCCTGAACACCACGCCAGTGTTATCAATGATATCATATAAACCTGCAACGTAGACCACTCTCGTCATTCTAAGCTCATCCCTGCCACGAACATCTGCCCATTTAATAGGAGTAAGGCCAAAAATCTAATTTTTCAGTTTATCTCTAAAAAAATCCTATTAAAAATAAATTGCAGCATGCATGCAGGTATTTTATTTCACTCTGTTAAAAAATTTGAAAAAGGGGAAATACTCAATTTAATTAAAATTGACAATAGAGTTGATACAGTGCTGTAGCACAGTGACTGAGCAACTATAATCATTAAATTAAATTCATTTTAGCTATTTTGAAGTACATAATTAAGTTTCAATGATTTCTTCTGATGTTTATCAAGTCTAAAAAAATTTTTTTGGGCTATCACAATTTTAAGGTACCACAATGTATACACTTGTCTATGCATGACATTAAAAGTATGCTAATTTCATTTTAACAAATGAAAGTACATTAAAGCATTTACAAAATCGAAAAAATGCACACCATTTAAAAATGCATTTTTTATTTGTTAGAATGGCAGATAATAGATTGTCTTCCTCTGACTGCATGACAACAATATAATTTGTACCATTGATATAAAAAAATCTCCATGTACTGAATAAAGTAATAGAAGGTAAAAAACAAATGAAAATAAAAATGTTTTAGACATAACATGCATATAGATATTTACACATGCTGTACATGTATTACCTTGGTCTCCAAAGTTTAAAACTCCAAACACTGTCATCACATATTTTTCACCTGATAAAAAAAAAGCAATGAAAATATAAACATGGTTTTATCATTGTGAACATAATTATGTTACAAAATTTTTGACCTGAACGCTATACACATACAAGAATACCTTCTGTCAGTATTTGTTTGAAGATGGACTGCTTAAAGAAACTGCCAGTTAACGAAGCCAGCCGCTGATCAATAAATGGCTAAAAAGAGAACAAATAAAGATACTTTGCCTGTGTTTTACAACACATATAAACAATAAACATTTCTGTAAAAGCAGATATATTAATTTCAATATCATCAAAATCTAATTTCCTTTAAAATTTTGAAATGCAGTGTTGCCTATCTAATGTCTGGGTTTTGGTTTTTAAAAAACAAAGCTACAACAGTTACTGTAAATACAATGTACATGTTTCTTTGAAACAATCTTCAGATTATTTGAATGTTTAAATAATTATTACTACTGGTAACTGTTTTTAACCTCTTAAAAATGCCTAAATAAAGTTTCATTTTAAGAGATACACCTTACTTTTGAATTAGTATGACTTAAATTGACCATGGACAAAAAAAATAGGGGGACAATTTTTAGCCATCCAGTAGACTTACTTTATCAGGTAGGATTCTGGGAAAGAAGTCCCTGACTGACTGAAATACGAACGTCTCCTCCAGGTCCTTATTCTTAATCATCATGTAAAACACCGCGTAATATATGGCGGAGTAACTTATCGCACAAACCAGCTGAAAAAACAATCACAAAACACTGTATCACAATATCTACACAAAATTCTTATAATAACACAGACTTACTAATAAAGTTTGGAGAATTTACTCCTGAATTGGGTTTACTGAGGAGTATACATGTATCTTAAGATTTTAGTGCAGTGTATTTTAATGTGTGTTTTTGTATCATGTAGTTTTATAGTACCAATAATATACCAGTATTAATAACTGGCAAAGTTAGTAAAGTCATGTATTAGCCCTGTAATTTTTGCTCATATACCTATCATTCTTTGACTGTTGTGTCCACAGCCTCACTTCTACAAAAGGTATACCCGGTATATATACCAATACATGTAGTAGGAAAGTGAGACTGAGATCATGAGTAAGCTTGTCTAAGATGTAATAATGACAAGGTTGTAAATCTTTTCAGCTGACATCACCTTGACCTTCCACCAAGATACTGTTCAAGGTCACTGCATGTCCACACTTTACCCACGAGCACTATGTGAGTGTTAGCCAGATTGGGTCAAAAAGTGGTTTGTCTGGATAAGGATTTTTCACATGTCTTCTATGATTTCAACCTTTGACCTTAAAACTAGTTCAAGGTTAGTGTTTGAAGTATGAGCAAACAGCCCAAAAGAAGAGAATATATGTTCCAGACAAATTATGTCAAAACAGACGGACAGACTGATAGACAAACAAGGCTGAATGGTCATGGCCATTTTGTTTTTAACCAAATCAATCTCCTTTAAAAGAGCTCTTCATAAAGATATATGAAAACATTCAAACTTTATATATCTAAAGTACTATAGTATTTGGATTTTTTCCTTAATAATTCCTTATTAATTCATGGGCAAAAATATGTTATTAAAATTTTAACCCAGATCTAACGTGTAATTTGTTGACTATCCAGCTTCCTTAATACCTGCAAGTATCTGATAACTTCAGACAATGTAACAAACTTTTGACTGGTGTTCTACACAACAGAATCATTCAACAGATCAATGGAAAGTGCTTAGTCAAGCTAAGATAAATAAAGAGAAAATGAAATTAAGAAAATTTGAATGATAAAAAAATTGATTTATAAGTCTTTTTTTCAATCCTATCAATTTCATTACATCATCAGAGACACAAATTTTGTGTGATGTGTATTTGATGATGATCAGATGGTATCATCAAACCAAATGACAGAATGGCCAGCTATAACCTTGTTACATGTGATGTGGGTGTACAAATATATACAGCAGTCATTGTTTTCCCATCAGTTACACTGGGACAGCTTTTATCTAAAATTTATTTTTTCATTAATTTATGATAGTGCAATAAACTACTATGTAACCGATAAACATTCGTAACATCCCTTGTGAAACATTTATCAAAAACTCAATAATTCAATAAGTAAACCTTGAAAAAAATGCATGTCACTTTTTTTTTTAAACTTTCATATACATTGTGCTGATGTCGAATGTAATATGTTTTGATAATTTACCATTATGTAGCCCCTCCTTACCACTGGAAGTTATTGTTTTACCAAAACTAAACATACTATACATGTATTTAAACAAGAAACCCATGGGCTTTATCGGTCACCTGAGTAAATGCAGTGTGGCTGTGGCGATGTACATTTAAGTGCATTATATATAATTACAAGGCTAAAGAAATCATTTTTAAAATTCCAGGATTGTTTAAATTCTAATAAAATTTTCAAAAAATTGTAGCATACCATACAGTGACATAATTGAACAAATCTTTAGTACAAAAAAAATAACTGGTCAAAATAACACCACCCACACACATCATTAGAGGCTTTAGAGCCCTGCCCAAACACCAGTACCCCTGACCCAGGGGCATGAAATTCATAACTTTGGAAGAGGCATTCTTCCTCATCATAATTATGTCCATCTGCTTAATATTCAGGAGGAAAGGAGAAGATTTTCAAAGAATTAATGCATTTTCACTTTATAATCATTAGAGCCCTGCCCTAACACCAAAACCCCTGAACCAGGGGCCAAGAAATCAACAATTCATAAAAAGACATTCTTCCTCATTATAATTATGTACTTGTTCATAGGCTTAATACCCAGGAGCAGAGGAAAAGATTTTCAAAGAATTAATGCATTTTTACTATATAATCATTAGAGCCCCACCCTAGCACCAGAACCCCTGACCCAGGGGCCATGGAATTAACAATTTTGGAAGAGGCATTCTTCCTCATAATTACTATGTACTTAGTTCTTTTGCTTAATATCCAGGAGCAGAGGAGAATATTTTTGAAGAATTAATGCATTTTCTCTATATAATCATTAGAGCCCCGCCATAACACCAGAACCCCTGATCCAGGGGCCATGAAATTCACAATTTTAGAACAGGCATTCTTCCTCATCATAACTACAGTATGTACTTATATAATTATTAGAGCCCCATCCTAGCGCTAGAACCCCTGATCCTGGGGCCATGAATTTCACAATTTTGGTAAAGAGCTTAATGCTTATGACAATCATGCCAGCAGTTTGATTGCTTGGTGTCCAGGGGTAAAGAAGAAGATTATTTAAAGATTGCATTAATTTTGATGGTTTTAGCCCAACCCCTCAGGCCCCATAGGGGCAGAGGCCATGAATTTCACAATTGTTACTCCTCTTCACCTATAGATGCTATATGCTAAATTTGGTTGAAATTGGTTCAGTGGTTCCTGAGAAGAAGCTAAAAATGTTCAAAAGTTTCTGACCGACGAATGATGACGGACAAAAATAGCTAGCAATAGGTCACCTGAGTGACTTTGTGCCAAGTTTGGTTGCGATTAGATCAGCGATTTTGCAGAAGTAAAAAAGTGTAAAAAGTTTATAGACAGAATGATAGTTGGAAACTGGACAAAAGCGCAATTATGCTCAGGTTACTCATTTTCAAGTCAATTCAAAATATGTTTTTATTTATATACATGCATTAATTTAATTCTTTATCATGATATTCATCTCTTTTTCCCCCTACACTAACAGGTGTCTAAATATTACAGATTTTATACAAGTGTACAGAAAGCAATAAAACTTTATGGCTTTAACTCTACTGAGCCTTAAAAAATTCTAAGAATGTTACCTATATTATGTACATAATCTGAATAATAAGGTCATAGATAAAAGCATGATCAACTCAATTCTTATGGAACTTAGCAATTCTAATTGTATTTTAATCAAGATTCTTTAACCCCCGAAAATGAAACTGCTGGGATTATCATTAGGATACATCTGTTACACAGATTAAATATCAATATCAGGTTCTTTATCTTTTAAATGATAAAAATTCCACAAAAAAGAGTTAATACTTCTCTCTCTCTCTCTCTCTCTCTCTCCTCTCTCTCTCTCTCTCTCTCTCTCCTCTCTCTCTCTCTCTTTCTCTCTCTCTCCTACACTTACTTGAGCAATGCAGAAGTTTATTAAGCCCCACTGTGGAAAATAGATGACTAGGAATGCAGCAACAACACATTTCAACAGTTCTGACAATGCCACAGATACAACCTGTAATTAAAAACATATAAGCGCATCTCTGATTGTATATATCACAAATGCTTCACAAACTTATATTAATAATTATCATATAAAGCTAAGAAAAAAGATGTTTGATTTGTTGGTGGAGTAAGTAAATATATGTAACAATTAAGCTGTTCCCTGGGAGGTGGAATGTTTAAAAATTTAGTTTGTATCATGATAAGCTCTAATACATGTACAAAACCCATCTCCAAATATCCAATTTTTAAATATTCTATAAAGTTATATATATATTCGATAAATGTTCCCACATTGACTTATGAAAAAAAGTATTAAAAGGGTACTATAAATGCATGTATTGATAATCTTGCTTAGTATAACTTTATTTTCCATGAAAAATCAAAACAATTAATTTGCATGATACAAAATTAATTTTTCCAGCAGTATATCAAATCACATGCAAAATTAAAATTGCTAATCTCCAAGCAGCTAAAATATTGAAATACATGTATCAAATGGTAGTCAATTCTGTCTAAAGTATGTTCCAACCATTAGAAACATGTAATTATGAATGCTTGTAATAATTGACTTACCCTGAGTCTGTTAAACAAGTGGCACTGTCCAATAATGAAGTGGGGCCTGGCTAGTGTAGTGATTATAGTGTTCAAACAGAAGCACAAGACACCAACTCCATAGTAAGGAATGCTCTCTGGATCCGGACTCTCCAATCCATACATCCAGATAGATCCAAATATAAAACACACAACGATACTCATTGGAAACCTGAAATAGAGATAGTTAGAACATAGGCATCATACATTCAAACTCTAAACAAATTAGTTCTTGACTCATATGCTGATTAATAAATTGGGGCTGCCATGGCCAGGGTAAGTGTACAAGTACATGCAATCTGTAAGTGCAACATCCACACAACTTTGTTCCATGTAAGTTTAACCTACTGAATATAATATATACACCACAACATACACATCATTAATTCATTAAAAACCCAAAACCTATGAAGGTATTTTATTTTTAAATGTTAACATAGTAAAAGCTTTCTTTGAACAAAGTTTCAACTATATAAAGAAGGCACCGTAATGATTTCCCTCGGACCAGCATCAGGCTCCTACTATCACTTACTCACATCAGATTGACTATATATATAGCTATCACTTACGTTAGCCACATCAGATTGACTAGCTATCACTTACATTGGCCACATCAGATTGACTAGGCTATCACTTATGTTAGCCACATCAGATTGACTAGGCTAAGCTATTACTTATGTTAGCCACATCAGATTGACTAGCTATCACTTATGTAAGCCACATCAGATTGACTAGCTATCACTTACATTAGCCACAACAGGTTGACTAGTTATCATTTACGTTAGCCATATCAGATTGACTAGCTATCACTTACGTTAGCCACATCAGATTGACTAACTATCACTTACGTTAGCCACATCAGATTGACTAGCTATCACTTACATTAGCCACATCAGGTTGACTAGCTATCACTTACATTAGCCACATCAGATTGACTAACTATCACTTACGTTAGCCACATCAGATTGACTAACTATCACTTACGTTAGCCACATCAGATTGACTAACTATCACTTACGTTAGCCACATCAGGTTGACTAGTTATCACTTATGTTAGCCACATCAAATTGACTAGCTATTTATTACTTACATTAGCCACATCAGATTGACTAGCTATCACTTACATTAGCCACATCAGGTTGACTAGCTATCACTTACGTTAGCCACATCAGGTTGACTAGTTATCACTTATGTTAGCCACATCAGATTGACTAGCTATCACTTACGTTAGCCACATCAGATTGACTAGCTATCACTTACATTAGCCACATCAGGTTGACTAGCTATCACTTACATTAGCCACATCAGGTTGACTACCGGTAGTTATTACTTACGTTAGCCACATCAGATTGACTAACTATCACTTATGTTAGCCACATCAGATTGACTAACTATCACTTACGTTAGCCACATCAGATTGACTAGCTATCACTTACGTTAGCCACATCAGATTGACTAGCTATCACTTACGTTAGCCACATCAGATTGACTAGCTATCACTTACATTAGCCACATCAGATTGACTAGCTACCACTTACGTTAGCCACATTTGATTGACCACTTGTCGCCAGTCCTTGTTTTCTATCTTGCTGAGGCAGGCCTGATCGAAGGACTCGGTCGCAATGAACAGAGTGGTGGTGTATAGGAGAGTCAATCTGAGAAAACAGAATACATAACATTAAATTAATCTGTATATAAATATAACTATAGATTGACAGAAAAATGACAAAAATACCATAATTAAATACCAGTAGAAGGCATTCACACTGCCTTAAAAAAAAAACACTCGGTTAAAAGTAACGTTACTTTATTTTAATATTTCAAGAGAAGGACAAAATTTGGAGCTCATCATTAGTAAAATTATTATTCATTAATAAATTAGTTTCTTTAATTGCTCATAATATTTTAAATGCAATATGGTATTAACAATTGATAATTTATAGCATCTCAATAGATGGAGGAGCCCAGAAAAAGTCTAATGTTTAGTAAGGGTACATAAACAACAATATTTTATCTTAGGCACCTTAAAGACACAAGCTAGGGCATTACAAAATACCACATCTAACTATAGTTTAAATAATGTTGATTTTTACCCTACAAATAAAAAAATTGAGTTTTACTTTAAAAATAAGCTCGAGAATACACTGTGAAAAAAGTAATTGCTTCCAATTTTAGATAATGCAGAAGATTATATTCGTTGGTTTTTTTTCCTGCTTTGCTTTTTGTGTGGCATATGTACATCATGTATGCTATCTATCTGAATTATAACATAGCAAACTGGCAAGTTGTTTTCATCTAATAAGCTTCAATTTCTGACATTAAAATGGTTGCCTGATAAACCCGTACTGAATGACACATATTATTTAGAGAATTTCCCTTCAAGATGTAGACATGTATGCTTTTAAGAACATCTTTCAATTTGGAAGATAGATAGTTTATTTGTATGTGTGTCAAGACCTTGAACCATACTTCTGGGTTGAATAAACTTATAAAAAATGAGTGGTGTAAATTGTCATCATTTTGTTGAAGATTAATATTTTCATCCATGATTGACAACAAACTTTCTGGGCTGACTATATATACCGGTAGTAATTCAATATCAATCACTAAAATAATCACAATTACTAAATATATGTAGATATGTATTCACTGCTCAAGCTTCTAATACAAAAAAAAAACAAACCATGCGCATGATAAACAAATATATTTATGCTGGGTTTTTTTTTTAAATTCCCCCAAAACATAAAAAAACCAAAAACCAGCATTTGGGTTTTTCCAAACTTGTGATAGTGATCTCAGCTGTTTTGCCCCAAATTGCACTGATCTGCTGTCAGACTCTTAATAGTTTGATAAAACATGGGAGTTCTAAGATGCATCCTAAATACATCAGGTCATAAGTAATGTCTAACTTTATAGGACTTATATTCATATACCAGGTACTTGTAGTTACTCTCCAAACTCCCTTGCCAAAAAAAAGTCAAAGAATAGTGTGCACTTAATTAATTTGCCTCACCAGTGCCCATAGTGTAACAAGGATTTTTTTTCTGTCTTTCTGATTCATTTTCCAAATTTATAACAAAAATAGTACACTTTCAAAATGGTTTCCTTCCACAGGACATACTTAGGAGCTAAAAAAAAATTATCAAGAGTATGACCATTCTTTTATTCCATATGGATAATTTTACTGGCATATCAAACAACCATGCGAACTAAATATCAAGTTAAATGTGGGCATGTAACCTAAAAAAAATTGATATGGGTACATGGGTCCATTTCATGCTTAAATTCTCAGGTCCAGTTCAATGCCTTTAGAGTAGGCAAACACAACTTAACTATTAAAGAATGTGTAATTGTATCTTTATGTTAAATTTGTAATATTTTTTTTAATCAACTAGTTCCAAAACTGAAAAAAAAACTATTCTTTTAGTGACCATTGCCACAGTGTAAGTCTAAATATATCTATTGATAATTGTTTACTACATGAAGACACTGCGTCTGCAGGGTCAAGATTCCACAAATACCACCTGCTTAAACTGTATCATTGATGGACATGGAAAAGCTTTCTCTCTCTCTCTCACTCTCACTCTCTCTCTCTCTCTCTCTCTCTCATATATTACCTGACATTGACCACTCCTAGCAATTCCTTGGAAATATACCTCAGTACAACTCCATTCAGAATAAATGTCATCA